>NC_047092.1:92609662-92922948 GCF_902459505.1 Geotrypetes seraphini
AGTAACAACTATACAAAAATAGACAAATATATCCCATCCCTTTTTACTAAACCACGATAGCGGTTTTTAGCGCAGGGAGCTGCACTGAATGCCTCACGTTGCTCTCGACGCTCATAGGCTCCCTGTGCTAAAAACTACTATTCCGGTTGAGTAAAAGGGGGCCATAGTGCAAAATATAGAGAGTAGATATAAATCCTCAAAACGGACACATTTTGATTACTAAATTGAAAATAAAATCATTTTTCCTACCTTTGATATCTGGTGATTTCATGAGTCTCTGGTTGTACTTTCTTCTTCTGACTGTGCATCCAATATTTCTTCCCTTCTTTCAGCCTCCTATATGCTTCCTCTCCTCCAGACCTCATTCCCTCCAACTTTTTCTTCCTCTCTCCCTGCCCCTTCCCTTCTTTCTTTCTCCCTGCCCCCTTCTTTCTTTCTGTCTGTCTTTCTTTCTGTCTCCCTGCCCCCCTTTCTCTCTCCATGCCCCCTTTCTTTCTGTCTCCCTGTCTCCCTTTCTTTCTATTTCCCTTCTTTCTCCCTGCCCTCCCCCATGTCACTGTTGCCGTCATTGGGGAACAGGCCCCCAAGCTACCGCCGCCGAGTTCTTAGCTCTCCTTGCTTCCCAACACCATAAACAGGATGCAGAAACGCTGGGCCGACCTGCCTTTCCACCCCCCCACGTCAATTCTGACATCGGAGAGGAAGTTTTGGGCCAGCCAGCCAGCGATTGGCTGGCCTGGAACTTCCTCATTGACATGGGGGGTGGGGAGGCTGATGTGCCCGGCGCTTCTTCGTCCTGTTTACGGTGTAGGGAAGCAGGTAGAACACGAAGGCAACGTGAGTCTATCATGGAGCCCGGGATGGGCTTCGCGATCTACTGGTCGATCGCGATCAATCTTTTGGGCATCCCTATACTAGAAGCTCTCACAGGTTTTATGTCTAAAACTGGATCCAGGTCAGCATTGAAGTCACCTGCCATAATCAAATTAGATAAAACTATGGGGACTAAAACTATGCCAGGGTACACCTGGCGGGGCCTCCGTGTGTGCGGTTCTCCAGACTTGATGGACCTAAGGTCTGTTCCGGAGATGGTACTTCTTATGTTCTTAAATCACGCTCCAAAATCACACTCTGCAACTCTTTATAAAAGGCAGCATTGTTAAATTTGGGGGCATAAAAATTCAATAAAGTAAGAGTCAGGTTTTGTAATTGTACATTTAGATACACCCATCGACCTTTAGGATCTGCATACACTTAACCCCCAAATCCCAAGAAACAAACTTATTTAAAATAATCGTCACGCCACCCTTTTTAATCTCTGCAGCTGCATAAAAACAATGTTTTACCCAACCACCCTGTAATTTAGCAGATTCTGCGGCATTCAAATGAGTTTCTTGAAGAAAATAAATATCTGCATTTTGTCTTTTTAAGAAAGTAATAATTTTTGTTATATTTAATAGGATTATTGAAGCCATTAACATTTAAGGAAAATATTTTAAGTGGCATAAGATTTTAAAATAATAGAAAACGTTCAAACCCCTGCCAGACATACACACTCCACAGAATCCCATAGAATTTTCATTGCTTACCTCCCTCCCCCATAACTCCTCCCAATCACCCTCCCAATCCCTTATCTCTACTGGTGAGCATTGGTTTTTTGAGAAAAGGCACTGACCACAAGATAGTAAGACTCTGAAAGACTTTGAGTAAAGTAAGCAATATAATTTATTTACATTTTGGACCCAAAATGGGTACCCTCTGCACAGAAATTGGCAAGATGGACACACCTGGCATAGTACATTCATTGATTATATAATCTGTACAATCTTTAGTTAGTCACTCCTGCCTGTCTGCTCATTGGGTAGAGCAGTACAGTTCACAAACTCTCAAATCCTTCCCACCTATTTCCTATCTTTCCACCCCTTATTCTTCAGACCCTGGCCATATTTAGAGCTGAAAACCAAAACAAAACTGCTGGAAAATGTACAGGGTGAAGGAATTTTATTGAAATAACTAAAACAAAAGTCTAAAAACAAGAACATAGATTTTAGACTTTTGTTATAGTTATTTAAATAAAATTCCTGCACCCTGTACATTTTCCAGCAGTTTTGTTTTGGTTTTCAGCTCTAAATATAACAAAAGTCTAAAATCTATGTTCTTGTTTTTAGACTTTTGTTTTAGTTATTTCAATAAAATTCCTTCACCCTGTACATTTTCCTATAGTTTTGTTTTGGTGTTCCATTACGTTTTTTCTGCAGGTTTTGTTGGTTGTTCTTTTTTGTCATATTTAGAGCTGCCTATATTTGGGCACTGTTCCCTCCTTTCACATACTCGCCCCTCACATGACATGCTTAGACCATCTTTTAAACAATAGTCCTTATGGTAAATTCTGCTGATACCTCGATACAATGTTCATTTGACTGTAGGAATTGTATTCAGTGTCCCAGGAATGCCCCCCTCCTATCTTTTGAGTCAGCAATACTTCTTACTGCACAATTAATTTAAGATGATTGTAATAGAAATTCAAGTGATGTTTGTAAGTTTAAATGTTATTTCTGATTACACTTGTTGTAAGTTGTAAAAATGAATAAAGAATTAAAAAACAAACAAACAACAAACTCCTTCTGGAATTTTCCAGTATTTCATTTAGTTTTCCATTACCATTTTATTAATATAATATTTTTTTTTTATAATATTACGTCTTTAGTGACCCTTACCTTATTAGAATTATATGTATAAGAAATATCTTTATAGTTTCTCTGTAGTTTTTTGACCATACCTGATTATATTCAAGTGTTATACAATTAATTGTTCACCTCCTCTGTGTTATTCTGCAATAATTAACACCATTAGAAAAATTTAGTATTTTAATTTCTGAGGTAGATAGGCCGCTGTCTAGGCCTACCTCGGTAATGAGACCTCGAACGCTATATACTGGTTCAATAAGTATATATTTATTTAGTCAATCAATAACAGCTTACAAGAATAGATCATATAGTATATAGCGTAACAGAAGGTGATGACCTCTAGGCCTAGAGGTCCTCCGATGTCTGTTCTGACCTCTCCCTTCTAAAGGCCTGGTTTTTATACATTTCTTAGTGGCCAACACCACGTTGGTTTACATCACATGATACATCCTTATTGGTTATTTACTTATGCATTACTGCCTAACTATATTCATTTATTGGCTATTCTCACCTACGTCATGTTATATGTTTTACTCTGTTTTCCGTAAAACCTACCTTTTCCCCGAAATGCCTGTTTCCCCACCATATTAGTATTTCCGAGCACAAGCCCCCCTCCCAACTTTAAACATCTCCGATACTTTCTATTAGATGATATTTCTTATGAATTCTTCCTTCTGAGAATTCTGTCTTCTGACCACAGTCTGTTTATCTCTTTATGGTATCTGGCTGGGTGGGCCTTGGTGTAAAACCACAGCTAGCCCACAGCCTCAGGACCTGTTGCTTTTTCTCTAGTTTTACTTCTACAGTAGCTAATTGAACTCATAAAACAGCGTATTTCTCCATCTTTGCATGTTCTTCAGTTAATGGTGAAATATCTTTCCATAGTTAATCTACTGTTTCTTTCATCTGCAGAGATAGATAAGGTAGATGTCAGTTGCAGGGGCCGAGAGCAGATTTTTCTGTAAAGAGAAAAGTGATCTTTGTCTTCCTTTCATCCCCCTTCACCTGTCTAATGTCAGGATTTTCCGGGATGTATCCATGCTTTATTCTCTCTCATTTCTCACAGTCCCAAGTAGTAGGAACACAAGAATTGGTTCCCCCCTCCTCTAGCAGATAATAAATGCTTGTTAAATGGAACCCAATTTCCGAACAAAAACTAAAATTGGCATTACAGTCATAAGGCAAAACAGTCTGTCTCAGTTCAAGTAATCAATAATAATTAGTTCACAATCTTAGTGCCCAAATGGTTGTTGAAAAAGTCCTGCAGCGCTGTACAATCTATAAAATTAGTTGTTTTATTTTGAAAAATGACAATTATCACAGCTGGGTAAAATAGGCCATATTGAGCTCCTAGCTGCTTAAGCTGAGGACACATAGACAAAAATTGCTTCTTCACCCAAGCCATTTGTTTTGCGAAGTCTGGAACCACAGAGTTCTTGGCCCCTTGCCATTTAAGATTCTTTTGGTTTTTTTTTTTTTTTTTTTTACTGCTGTAAGGATTTCAAGGCCCTTTTGGAATCTTAAGACTTTGAAAATCAACAGTCGAGGCCCAGACTCCTGATTCACCACCCGACTTGGTATTCTATGAGCCCTTTCAATTTCTAAAATAAATTTAAATTGTAGATTTAATAAACGGGGTATAAAGTCCTCTAGAAATGTTATGGCCTTAGAGCCCTCTGCTCTTTCTGGGAGGCCCAAGATCCGCACATTATTACAGCGACTTTCTCATTTGCGCAAGAGTTTTGTGATGTGCTTGGCAGCACTGATATCCATCTTAAACAACAGAAACGCATTGCTCAGGATGTTCTGTTTTATTATTACAGATTATCATCTGCTGTGATAAACTTGCAACCTCCACCTGCAATGCTGAAATTTTGGGCGTACTTTTCTTGTGTTAAAAGTTTTAATTACATGTAGTTCTGACATTACAGGATCAAGAATTTCCAAAATATCTTGTCCCTGTGACGCTTTTAGTGGCGTCGGCAGGTCAGTTTTAGGCCTTTTGGCACTTCCTGCTGTGAAAGCCACTTCTAACTTACATTTCTCCTTCCGGATTCGCGGGGGATAGGGGCAGAGCTGGACCGCGAATGGCGAAAAACTGCGAATATCCGGCTCTGACCCACCCCGCCTCCCTCCTGCCTTCCCAGCCTTACCTGGTAGTCTAGTGGGCTTTCGGGGCAGGAGCGATCTTCCTACGCTCCTGTCCCATGCAGATCGCCATTAGGAAATGGCTGTGGGGAGTTCCCGTAGTCTCTCGAGACTATGATGGGAACTCCCTACAGCTATTTCCTAATGACAATCTGCACGGGGCAGGAGCATAGGAAGATCGCTTCTGCCCCGAAAGCCCGCTAGACCACCAGGTAAGGCCAGGATGCCGGGGGGAAGACTTAAGGATGTTTTTTTTTTTCTTTTTTCCCCCTCCCCAAAAAATTGTGAATATGTGAAATTGCGATTACTGAAACCGCGAATGTGGAGGGGGAAGTGTACTCTGTTTTCCTGACGCTATTCTCATTAAACTTGTATATTATACTCTTAGTATATTCATATTGTAGATATGCCTGATATGCCCATATTATATATACACAAATCCTATCAGTTGGAAAAAAAATATGAGAAGGGAGAGAGCCCTTAAATCATGTGTCTATCCCACTTCAGCACCAAGCCATGTCCCCGGCAATAGATAGTACATGTACAAGTACTTTCCCACCTGCCAGAGCCACATGTGACCTGCAGTTTTGCATTTTCCAAAGAACTGTGAAGACATGTCTTCATTCAAGGCAGCAAGTATTTTTTTGTAAAGTGATTTTCTTTTTCATTCCTGCTTCATTTTTCGTGTGAGTAGTGCAGATTTTTTTCCCTTTCAGTTTAGCTCTTCTTTAGTTTTTCTTCTAGGGGTTCCATTCCTAAATTGTTATAAGTGATAGCATATGATTACCATACACTAAAAGTGTTTACCGCTGGACACGTTTTGCCATCCCTTGTTAAATTTCCCTATCTGCGCTTTTCCATCGGGAAGTAAAACACTGTATATACTAGAGATCAGTTTGTATAAGTTGTCACAAACCCGAGCCCAATGCCGGCCTTGTGCCAGGGAAGAATCATAAAAAACATCCCCTGAAACTAGTCCGGGCTAACCACTTTGTCCCTGTTAGGCAGGAACAGGACCAGGAAGCACAGGCTGTGTTCAGACCTGACTTAGAACATAGCCTGGTGAAAACTGGCAGTGCCCCTTTAAGTCCTCCATTTTGTAAGAGGCTGGCTAAATAGGGCAGAAGGCAGCCTCAGCTGAAGGAAGTCCGGCCCCTGAGTAGGGCTGGGTGGGACACAGCAGCCTTAGAACACTTGGAGAGCTGGCTGTCGAGGAGGAGGAAGGAAGGAAAGGAAGTTCCCAGGTGGAAGGAACCTCCACCTTCTCCCGAGCCCACAGACGTGGAAATGTTTGACTCAGAGGCAGACCAGCAAGCACAGGAGACTCAGGTATTAGAGGACATGGACTGCAGTTCCCTTCCAGAGCTGGAATGTCCGGAAGCCATGGAAGTAAGCTGAACTGGCTGGGTGTGTGTTTTTCAGAGTTGGTTTTTGTTATGGACTTTTTTGTGTGCTGGGTGGCTTACTACAGGAACTTGGTTTACGGACAATTAAGCCACATGGACAAAGCATTGCTGGGAGAACTGTGAAAACCTTGAAGATTGGGAGTCAGTGAAATGTCTTCCAGGATCCTCAGCTACCAGGAGTTCCAGGCAAATACTGACTATAATTAAGGAAGAAACTAAGGATTTTAACACTGATGTTGTTATCCATCCAGGAACAAATGACCTGGCCAACAACTCCACACTTGCAGCATAGAAAGCTTTTCGGGAGCTTGGTGAGGGCGTGAAACCTTTTGTAAAGACTTTAGCTTTTTCTGAAATACTGCCTGCATATGGAAAAGGAGAGCAAAGAGTGAAAAACACAGAGGACTTTAATAGATGGCTCAGAGCCTGGTGTCATCAAGAAGGCTTCAGGTACATAGGAGGATGGGGAAATACATGGAAGGACAAGAAGCTATATTGCACTGATGGGCTACATATTACTACAGCAGGAAAAAGAAACCTTGCAGAGAAATTTAGACAATATTTTTCTAGGCATTTAAACTAGAAGGTGGGGGTGGTGTATGTACGAAGGACAATTATAGAGACCACCCCCGGCAAAAGAAAAGATGTGATAGTAGTAAAGGCTGCAACATAAGCAATATCAGCAACTCATTTCTTAGTATTGCAACGGAAAGTGAAATGACACAAAAATCCATACAAAAAAGGAGATTATCGCTGAAAAATAGCTGGAAAGCGATGACCACAAATGCTCGCAGTCTAAGCAACAAAGTTCATGATCTGCAAGCCCTGATATTAGAGGCAGATCTAGATATTGTTGCTATCACAGAGACATGGTTCAGTGAATCACATGGATGGGATGCAAACATACCGGGATATAATCTTTTTAGGAAGGACAGAGATGGTCATAAAGGTGGAGGAGTAGCTCTCTATGTAAAGATCAATATCCAAGCGACCGAAATGCAAGGGACCTGGGGAGAAGAAGAAGCGATATGGATTGCTCTGAAAAGAGAAGATGGAACTTCTATCTACGTGGGTGTAGTCTACAGACCTCCGACTCAATCGCAGCAAATTGATAAGGATCTGATTGTGGATATCCAAAAGTTTGGAAGGAAAGAGGAGGTTCTGCTGTTGGGAGATTTCAACCTGCCAGATGCGGACTGGAATGTTCCGTCTGCGGAATCGGAAAGAAGTAGGGAGATTGTGGATGCCTTTCAAGAGGCTCTGCTCAGACAAATGGTGACGGAACCTACAAGGGAAAAAGCGATATTGGATCTGGTCCTCACAAATGGAGAGAGTATCTCTAATGTTTGAGTGGGTGCTCACTTGGGTAGTAGCGATCATCAAACGGTTTGGTTTGATATAACGGCTAAAGTGGAGAGTGGCCGCACGATACTTAAAGTCCTAGATTTCAAACGTACGGACTTTAATGCAATGTGAAAGTACCTGAAGAAAGAGCTGTTAGGATGGGAGGACATAAGAGAAGTGGAAAGACAGTGGTCTAAGCTGAAAGGAGCGATAAAAATGGCTACAGACCTTTATGTGAAGAAAATCAATAAAAACAAGAGAAAAAGGAAGCCGATATGGTTCTCCAACCTAGTGGCTGAGAAAATAAAGGCGAAAGAGTTGGCGTTCATGAAATATAAAAAAACCCAAGAAGAGGAGAGCAGAAAGGACTACAGGGTGAAACTGAAAGAAGCCAAGAGAGAGATACGTTTGGCAAAGGCACAGGCGGAAGAACAAATGGCTAAAAATGTAAAACAGGGAGATAAAAATTTTTTCAGATATATTAGTGAAAGGAGGAAGATAAAAAATGGAATTGCTATGCTAAAAGATGCTGCGAACAAATATGTGGAGAGTGATGAGGAGAAAGCAAATGTGCTAAACAAATACTTCTGTTCTGTGTTCACAGAAGAAAATCCTGGAGAAGGACCGAGATTGTCTGGCAAAGTTACACGAGAAAATGGAGTAGATTCTGCGCCGTTCACGGAGGAGGGTGTTTATGAGCAACTTGAAAAACTGAAGGTGGACAAAGCGATGGGACCAGACGGGATCCATCCCAGGATACTAAGGGAGCTCAGAGAGGTTCTGGTGAGTCCTATTAAAGACTTGTTCAACAAATCTCTGGAGACGGGAGTGATTCCTGGGGATTGGAGGAGAGCGGATGTGGTCCCTATTCATAAAAGTGGTCACAGGGATGAAGCAGGAAACTACAGGCCGGTGAGCCTCACTTCAGTTGTTGGAAAAATAATGGAAGTGTTGCTGAAAGAAAGGATAGTGTATTTCCTTGAATCTAATGGGTTACAGGATCCGAGGCAACATGGCTTTACAAAAGGTAAATCGTGCAAAACGAACCTGATTGAATTTTTTGATTGGGTAACCAGAGAGCTGGATCGAGGACATATGCTAGATGTAATTTACTTGGATTTCAGCAAAGCCTTTGATACAGTTCCTCATAGGAGGCTGTTGAACAAACTTGAAGGGCTGAAGTTAGGACCCAAAGTGGTGAACTGGGTCAGAAACTGGCTGTCGGATAGACGCCAGAGGGTGGTGGTTAATGGAAGTCGCTCGAAGGAAGGAAAGGTGACTAGTGGAGTCCCTCAGGGTTCGGTGCTGGGGCCAATCCTGTTCAATATGTATGTGAGTGACATTGCTGAAGGGTTAGAAGGAAAAGTGTGCCTTTTTGCAGATGATACCAAGATTTGTAACAGAGTAGACACCGAAGAGAGAGTGGTGAATATGAAAAAGGATCTGCAAAAGTTAGAAGAATGGTCTAATGCCTGGCAACTAAAATTCAATGCAAAGAAATGCAGAGTAATGCATTTGGGGATTAATAATAGGAAGGAACTGTATATGCTGGGAAGAGAGAAGCTGATATGCACGGACGGGGAGAGGGACCTTGGGGTGATAGTGTCCGAAGATCTAAAGGCGAAAAAACAGTGTGACAAGGCAGTGGCTGCTGCCAGAAGGATTCTGGGCTGTATAAAGAGAGGCGTAGTCAGTAGAAGGAAGAAGGTGTTGATGCCCCTGTACAGGTCATTGGTGAGGCCCCACTTGGAGTATTGTGTTCAGTTTTGGAGACCGTATCTGGCGAAAGACGTAAGAAGACTTGAGGCGGTCCAGAGGAGGGCGACAAAAATGATAGGAGGCTTGCGCCAGAAGACGTATGAGGAGAGACTGGAAGCCCTGACTATGTATACCCTAGAGGAAAGGAGAGACAGGGGAGATATGATTCAGACGTTCAAATACTTAAAGGGTATTAACGTAGAACAAAATCTTTTCCTGAGAAAGGAAAATGGTAAAACCAGAGGACATAATTTGAGGTTGAGGGGTGATAGATTCAGGGGCAATGTTAGGAAATTCTACTTTACGGAGAGGGTGGTGGATGCCTGGAATGCGCTCCCGAGAGAGGTGGTGGAGAGTAAAACTGTGACTGAGTTCAAAGAAGCGTGGGATGAACACAGAAGATTTAGAATCAGAAAATAATATTAAATATTGAACTAAGGCCAGTTACTGGGCAGACTTGCACGGTCTGTGTCTGTGTATGGCCGTTTGGTGGAGGATGGGCAGGGGAGGGCTTCAATGGCTGGGGAGGGCTTCAATGGCTGGGAGGGTGTAGATGAGCAGAGATTTCGGCAGTTGGAACCCAAGCATAGTACCGGGTAAAGCTTTGGATTCTTGCCCAGAAATAGCTAAGAAGAAAAGAAAAAAAATAAATAAATAAATTGAATCAGGTTGGGCAGACTGGATGGACCATTCGGGTCTTTATCTGCCGTCATCTACTATGTTACTATGTTACTATGCATGACTTCCGGATAGTATGTTTTGGGGTTATTTTTTTTCATTTGTGCTTGGCTGTATCAAGGAGCTGTATTGGTAAAGCTCATATCCTTCCGCTCCTGTATGCTTGAAGGGAAGAGAGAAGCGCGGCTACATTTTTACTGCTTGGAGTTTTTTCTTTGTTTGAGAGTTAAAAGCTGCCAGAGACTCTACTATACTTTGGACTGTTCTCACTACTTGCCAGTAGAACTTACCTGGGACATTAGTAAAACTCTGGGAGAATTAACCAGACCAGGCTGGTAAACACAATATTATTTTGTTTGCACTATTATTGCCATGACCTTTTGAGACTGTTACCTTTCATGCCTTTTTGTTTGGACCTGTTCGGATGAACAATAAATTTGAGTTCTTTCTTTTGAAACCTACTTGTGTAAAGCCATATTGTTTTGAATACAGAATAGTTTATCCACAACAGGGTCTTCCTCCCTCTTGGGGAAGCACGCTGAGGGAATAGTATAAGCGTGGGCCAGTTACTGCTAGTCTTGAAGGCCGGCCACGCTACATGTGGTATCAGGAGTGGAATACAGCGCCCCCTGTTGTTGGAAAAATTGTTTTTTTTGGGGAAAAAAAAAAATTTTTTTTGGCTTACCTTTGGATTTTGTTGGAGCTGTTTGTTGAGAACTGTGGACTTATACTGGTGGACTAGTGTCTTACAGACACCGGAAGACAAGCCACAGGAGGACCGGAAGTCAGTTGTGTTGGGACCTTGAAAGCTGGTGTTCCAGTCTTTTGGAGAGCAGTTCCAGTTTGGAGAGGCTCGGAGTTGGACGCAGGACCCATCCTGGAGAGCAGTGGTATCCTGACCAGAATCGGAGTGTTCTCGAGTTCCAGAGTGATGCAAGGCACAGACTCATCAGTACCGGGGGTAAGAGTACCTAATTCAACGGGCTGTTGAGGATAAAAGTATCACTCAGGGAGGCTGGTCGGCTACACTGTGGGAGGAGGGTCAGGCAAAAGTTAAAAGGAGCCACACTTGGTTGTTTTTTTCTGTTTAGTTCCATTCCAGGTGGCGGAGATGGAGCAACAGCAGGTGTTGGCCCTGATTGCTGGAGAATGCCAGAAGCAGATCCAGGAGATGCAGGAAGTCTTTCAGACAAGCCAAGACCGTTGGAACCAGGCGCAGGACCGTGCGATGATGCTGCACCAGGAATTCATGGCGGCTATGGGGGAGCAATCAAGACTGTTTGCCAAGTTTCTTCAAGCCCCACAACAACCGATCTTGGGTGCCCCTCTACCAAACTCGGTACCCCAACAGCTGGTAGGAGCCAATCCTTTGGCTTGGATGCACTTGCATAAGATTACGCCGGATGATGAACCTGATGATTTTTTATCAGCTTTTGAAAAGACTGCCAATGCTGCTGGTTGGCTGCAGGTACAATGGGAAGCACGATTGCTACCATGTTTAGCGGGCGAGACTTTGGCTGCCTTCCAAACCTAGAACCCTGATTTAGCCAGCAATTACCAAAATGTTAAGGCACACATTTTAGGTTACTTAGGCTTCACCCACGAACATTATAGGCAATAATTTAGATCTGCTATAATGGGTGAATGCGAAAGACCCAAGGCCCTTGTCCAACGCCTAACTAAAATGGCTGAGCGCTGGTTACAACCTTGCCTAGCTGACCCTAGGGCACTCTTTGCTGAGATTATTAAAGAGCAGTGCCTTGAATCAATGCCCAAGAAGCTCAGAGGCTGGGTGCAAAAGCCAGATTGTAAGAGCCTGATGCAAGTATTAGAAGTGTCTGAGGCTTATTTGGATGCTAGGGGTTCTGCAGAGGAAGTTAGGGTAGTACCTTCTTCCTGAGGTGAGGTAGGGAAAGAGTCTATACCTACCAACAGGCACACTATGTCCCAAAAGATACCCTTTAGGGAGATGAAAACTCCTGAGCTCGGGGCTTCTACACGTAGGGAAGGACCCAAATGTTTCCGTTGTGGGAAAATAGGGCATATACAGCGGAACTGTCGGGTTAAAAAGGATCTAGTGGCTTTGAGGGGGACGGACATACTGGAGAGGACAGGATCCTACCTTACTCAGGTGTCAGTAGGGGGGGCAGCTGTCTGTGGCTCTGGTGGATACTGGCGCTGACCAATCCATGGTGGCAACTCGACTCTGGAAGAAAATCTTTCCTGATGATCAGAAGGGAGATGTGTCAATTGCTATCCAATGTATTCATGGAGATAGTGTCCAGTATCCTCTCAAGAGCACCACTATCTTACATAAAGATAGGGTTTATCGATTAAAATTGGCAGTAGTGCCGGAAGTCCCATTTGACCTTATATTAGGCCGGAACTGGGAGGGTTTAGGAGAATACCTGGGGAATAAGCAAGGATGTGTGAACACTCGTTCACAAAAGGCCTCAACTTCGGCGAAAGGGGAACAATTGGGAGAGATATTTCCCTTCCAAGAGGGCGTGTTTCATAGGTACCCTCAGAGACACGAGGTCCCTAATAAAGTAGGGAAAAAGAGGCAGAAACACCAGCGAAGGCAGGCTCTGGGTCGTGTATTATCGAGCCAAGAGATCCCCACCCTCCCAAAGGAAATTATGATATGTTCCCCACCTTTACTGCTGAACAGAAAGCAGATCCCTCTCTGTTAGAGGCCTGGCAACAGGTTGCTGAGCCTAGACAAGGTAGACAGGCCTTCAAGATAAAGGGGGGGCTACTCTACCACCAGGAGGTAGAGGGTACAGGAACCTCGGAAGAACAGTTGGTGGTCCCAAGAGGGTTTAGGAAGGTCGTTCTTCAGACTGCCCATGACCATCCCTTATCGGGGCATAAGGGGGCGGAGGCCTCATTAAAGCAAGTTAGGCATAGGTTTTTTTGGCCAGGGGTTCGGCAGAATGTATTGGACTATTGTACAGCTTGCCCCATATGTCAAAAATTGTCCTTAGGGAAACCCCTTCGAGCACCTCTAATTCCTATCCCTAGGGTAGCTGACCCCTGTAGTAGATTGGCTATGGATATCGTGGGACCCTTGGAAAAAACCCCACAGGGATACAGTTTTATTCTAGTGGTGATGGATATGGCCACTAGATTCTCATGGGCCTTTCCTTTAAGGAAAACGTCATCTGCTGCCATTATGAAAGAGCTTACAGGTTTATTTAGTATGATAGGTTCCCACGGGAAGTCCTCACGGACCAAGGCAGTAAATTCATGTCCAAGGTAATGCAGGACTATTGGCGAGGGTTTGGAATTAGGCCCATTCGGACCTTAGCATATCACCCTCAGGCTAACGGAGTGGTTGAACGCTTTAACCAGACCTTAAAACAAATGTTGAAGAAAGGGTTAGATGGGAACCTGAAAGATTGGGACCTCTGGGTGCCCTTTGTACTTCTAGCCTGTAGAGAGAAAGTCCAGGACTCACTAGGGGTGAGCCCATTCAAGATGTTATTTGGGAGGAACCCTAGGGGTATCTTGGATGTGTTAAAGGAAGGGTGTAGTGAGGAAGCTGACACCAACTTAATATCTTACCTGACGCAGTTGAAGCATCGACTCACGCAGATGTCTCAAATTGGGAAAAATAATTTAGAATGGAGCCAGAAAAGACAAAAGAGTTATTATGACCGGAAATCCCGGGAAAGACATTTGCAAGTAGGAGATAGGGTGCTAATTTTGGTGCCCATTGACCCACATAAATTCTTGGCACAGTGGAAGGGGCCGGCCACTGTGGTGAAAAGATTGAATGAGGTGGACTATCAGGTTAGAGATGAGAAAGGACGGGAGCAAACTTATCACGTCAACCTGCTCAAGCCCTGGAAGTACAGGGAAACTTTAGCACTGATAGCACAACAAATCCAAGAGGAAGATTTTGGGCCCCAGGTGGCAGATCTCGCTCAGGAAGAAGGGGTCAATGTAAGTACAGAACTCTCAGACGCCCAGGTGCAACAGGTGGGGACATTGATTAAGACCTTTGAGGATGTGTTCTCTGCTACCCCAGGGCGCACTGAGGTGGTGGCGCATGATATCATTACCACACCGGTTAAGATAGTGCGAGTCAAACCGTATAGATTGTCAGAAGAAAAAAAGAATCTAGTACAAGACCTAGTGGACAAGTTGTTAACTTTGGGAGTTATTGAGCCCTCACTTAGCCCATGGTGCAGTCCTATAGTGATTGTACCCAAGGCGGATGGGTCCCCTAGATTCTGTATTGACTTCCGCCAACTTAATGAGGTCTCGCAATTCGACGCTTTCCCTATGCCATGGGTGGATGAGTTATTAGACTGTTTGGGACAGGCCCAGTACTTATCCACACTTGACTTAACGAAAGGGTACTGGCAGATACCCTTAATGCCAGCCGCTAGACCCAAGACAGCCTTTAGTACCCCTGCTGGCCTGTTCCAATTTAGGCGCATGCCTTTTGGACTTCATGGCACTGCTGCATCATGTCAAAAGCTAGTCAACGAGGTACTGCGGGACCACCATTCCTATGCGGAGGCATACCTTGATGATATTGTCATCCATTCGGGCAGTTGGACTCAGCACTTGGAACATGTTGCGGCAGTCCTGAGGTCATTAAGAAAGGCTGGCTTAACTGTAAATCCCAAGAAATGTTTCCTGGGACAGAGGGAGGTGAAGTACTAGGGCTATGTAGTAGGCCGAGGAAAGGTAAAACCACTGGTGGACAAAGTCCAGTGCATTAAGTCCTACCTCTTACCTGTCACGAAGAAACAGTTAAGAGGGTTCTTACGGCTTATAGGATATTATAGAAGGTTTATGCCCCAGTTTGCTACCAGAGCGGCTCCGCTCACGAATATATTAAAAAAAGATAAACCAGACACCTTATACTGGGAAGCGCTAGGGCAGGAGGCCTTGGAAGATCTGAAAGGATGTCTCTGTTCAGAGCCAGTTCTAAGGGCTGTTGATTTCTCTTAACCCATGATCTTACAGACTGATGCTTCCACGAGCGGATTGGGGGCTATTCTCAGTCAAGAGGTGCAGGGAGTAGAGCACCCAATCCTGTATCTCAGTCGTAAGCTTCATGACAATGAAAGAAAATATGCCACAGTGGAGCTAGAATGCCTAGCCGCAAAATGGGCTATGCAGACCCTAGTTCACTACCTAGAGGGTCATGAATTCATATTGGTGACAGACCATGCGGCCCTCAAGTGGTTAAACACGATGAGAAACAACAATGCTAGGCTGACCCAGTGGTATCTTGCTCTACTAACATTCAGGTTTAAGGTAGTGCATAGGCCGGGGCATCTAAGCACTAATGTGGATAGGCTGTCCCGTTTACAGGAGAACCCAGAAGAATGTAGGCCATGCCCAGGTGGTCATGGTTTAAAGGGAAGGTGTGTCACAAACCCGAGCCCAATGCCGGCCTTGTGCCAGGGAAGAATCATAAAAAACATCCCCTGAAACTAGTCCGGGCTAACCACTTTGTCCCTGTTAGGCAGGAACAGGACTAGGAAGCACAGGCTGTGTTCATACCTGACTTAGAACATAGCCTGGTGAAAACTGGCAGGGCCCCTTTAAGTCCTCCATTTTGTAAGAGGCTGGCTAAACAGGGCAGAAGGCAGCCTCAGCTGAAGGAAGTCCGTCCCCTGAGAAGGGCTGGGCGGGGCACAGCAGCCTTAGAACACTTGGAGAGCTGGCTGTCGAGGAGGAGGAAGGAAGGAAAGGAAGTTCCCAGGTGGAAGGAACCTCCACCTTCTCCCAAGCCCACAGATGTGGAAATGTTTGACCCAGAGGCAGACCAGCAAGCACAGGAGACCCAGGTACCAGAGGACATGGATTGCAGTTCCCTTCCAGAGCTGGAATGTCCGGAAGCCATGGAAGTAAGCTGAACTGGCTGGGTGTGTGTTTTCAGAGTTGGTTTTTGTTATGGACTTTTTTGTGTGCTGGGTGGCTTGCTACAGGAACTTGGTTTACGGACAATTAAGCCACATGGGCAAAGCATTGCTGGGAGAATTGTGAAAACCCTGAAGATTGGGAGTTAGTTTGCATGACTTCCGGATAGTATGTTTGGGGGTTATTTTTTTCATTTGTGCTTGGCTGTATCAAGGAGCTGTATTGGTAAAGCTCATATCCTTCCGCTCCTGTATGCTTGAAGGGAAGGGAGAAGCACGGCTACATTTTTACTGCTCTGAGTTTTTTCTTTGTTTGAGAGTTAAAAGCTGCCAGAGACTCTACTATACTTTGGACTGTTCTCACTAATTGCCAGTAGAACTTACCTGGGACATTAGTAAAACTCCGGGAGAATTAACCAGACCAGGCTGGTAAATACAATATTATTTTGTTTGCACTATTATTGCCATGACCTTTTGAGACTGTTACCTTTCATGCCTTTTTGTTTGGACCTGTTCGGATGAACAATAAATTTGAGTTCTTTCTTTTGAAACCTACCTGTGTGAAGCCATATTGTTTTGAATACAGGAAAGTTTATCCACAACAGGGTCTTCCTCCCTCTTGGGGAAGCACGCTGAGGGAATATTATAAGCGTGGGCCGGTTACCGCTAGTTGTGAGGGCCAGCCACGCTACAAAGTCCACAGGGTAAGTTCCAGCCCTGGATTCCTCTCCCAAGGAGATTATAACTGTCTGCAAGTCATGTGCAAATAACGGTCTCGAAAGCTGCAGTACTTTTCTTTATCCCAGGACAAGCAGGCAGCATATTCTTGACTGATGGGTGACGGCACCGACAGAGTCCCGGTACGGACAATTTTAGAGTGATTGCACTCTAAGAACTTTAGAAAGTTCTAGCTAGGCCGCACCGCGCGTGCGCGAGTGCCTTCCCGCCCGACAGAGGCGCGCGGTCCCCAGTTTCTTAGTTTCCGCGGAGCTAAGAAGATGCGTGTTTCCAACGGCTGTTGGACTCTCTTTATCGCCTTCCCGCTCGCGTAATTTTTCTCGTGAATTTATTCACTTTTTCTTCTTTTGTTATTTTCTTTAAAAAAAAAAAGTCTATTTTTCGACTTTTTTCAGTCGGCCCCGGCGGGGTCTGTTGGCACCATCGAAGCCTTGGGCTTCGATTTTACTACTGCCGTTTTTCCCTTCATGCCCCCTTCTCCGGGTTTTAAGAAGTGTCAGCGGTGTGCACGCCCTATTTCTTTATCCGACCCGCACAAGTGGTGCCTTCAGTGTTTGGGTCCGGACCATAGGGCAGAAACGTGCAACCGCTGTAGTTCTCTTCAAAAGAGAACTTTGAAGAACCGCCAAATTCAACAGCGGATTCTTTTCGGTACCGCTATGGAAGTTCCACCGGCGTCGACTCCGGCAACTTCCTCCAAATCGGTACCGGTGGTTTCGACACCGCAAGAGGTTTCTTCGGTGTCGCACCCTTCAGGTAAGCTGGCTAAGAAGCCATCCCCTTCTGTTCTCGGCCCGCCAGTCGAACAAGCAGTGAGCCAAGTCCTGCAGACTGCGCGCCGGCCCCGCAAACGCTCCGCTCCCATAGAAGTCACTGCCTCTTCATCGGCATCGACTTCGCCTGATCGTCGAGCGGCACCGCAGGTACCGAGCAAGAAAATAGTGGTACCGGTGCCATCGGGACCGTCTCTGGATGAGCGTATAGCATCCATCCTTCAGGTCCAGCTTAAGGAGCAATTACAACATCTGCTCCCGGCTCTGCTAACTTCGAACCTTCCGGTGTCGATATCCACTGAGCCTGCGGTACCGATAGTCGACCAGCTTATGTTATCGGCATCGACGTTATCGGCACCGCTTAAATCTGCCTCTTCTATTTCTATGCCTGTCCTATCGGCGGAGCCAAAGTCTCTTCGACGTATGGCTCACTCGGCCTCTGATCCGGTACCGCTTACCGACGCCCGTCCCGTTTTACAGTCACCGGGTACGGTGTCGATGTGTTCAGGCAAATCGGTACGCAAAACCAGGCGTACCGAATCCTCTACCCCTTTGTCTCAGGGCCGTCTCCCATCGGTATGGGACCCTGATTTATGGGATGACTCTGATGATCCCCTCGGTACCGAGGAGGATTTTTCATCGGATGAGGCTGACCCATCGGTGCAGGATCCTGCTAGTAAGCCAGAGCACTCTTCCTTCACCAAATTTCTTAGGGAAATGTCAGACACCCTTTCTCTTCCCTTGGAATCTGATTCTAAGAAGTCAAAAGCATTCTTGGAGGCTTTGGACTTTGAACAACCTCCCAAAGAATTTTTAAAGTTACCCCTTCATGATATATTAAGGGAAACTTTTTATAAAAATGTGGAAACTCCTCTCACAATTCCAGGAGCTCCAAGGAAGTTAGAATCACTTTATAAAGTTATTCCTATCCCAGGGTTTGACAAACCTCAGCTTCCACATGAATCTTTGCTGGTGGAGTCAACCCTCAAAAAATCTGCAGGCTCTAGTGTATATGCCTCTGTCCCTCCTGGCAGAGAAGGCAAGGCCATGGATAAATTTGGTAAACGACTTTACCAAAATACTATGTTGGCCAACCGTTCAGGTAACTATGCGTTTCACTTTTCCTTTTACCTGAAACATCTTACCCAGCAGATGGCCACTTTTCAGAAATATATTCCTGACCGCAAGCTTTCTGCTTTTCAACAATGCACTGCCAGTCTCTTGCAACTCAGGAAGTTTATTGTCCATTCCATCTATGACACTTTTGAACTGACCTCTCGAGCTACTGCTATGGCTGTAGCGATGACACGATTGGCGTGGCTTCGCGTCTCAGACCTTGATGTGAACCACCAGGACCGCCTTGCCAATGCTTCCTGCCTGGGTGATGAGCTGTTTGGTGAATCTCTGGATACCACTACTCAGAAGCTTTCTGCTCATGAGACGAGGTGGGATACTTTATTGAAAAACAAAAAGAAACCTCCTCCTCCTCGTCCTTTCAGGCAGCAGTTGTCCTATCAGAGGCGTTTTTCTGCTCGGCCGATTCAGCCTCATCCTCCTCAGCCTCGGAGGCAAAGGCAGCAACAACAACAGGCTCGTCCACAACAGCCGCCTGCCATGAAGCCTGTTGCTCAGCCTAAACCGACTCAGCCCTTTTGACTCGCTTCTCCAGGGCATTGCCAGTCTTCCTCCCTCATGTCCTCTTCCGCAACCTATTGGAGGTCGACTAAACATCTTTCTAACTCGATGGGAAGTGATCACCACCGACCAGTGGATGCTCTCTATCATAGCCCACGGCTACTCCCTCAATTTTCAGACTCCTCCGCCGTTAGGCCTGCCAAAAGAGTCTGCTTCCAGCAAGTCTCAGTCCCTCCTTCTAGCTCAAGAGGTTCAATCCCTCCTTCTTCTCAATGCCATCGAAGAAGTTCCTCAAGATCAGAGAGGTCAGGGATTTTACTCCCGGTAATTTCTAGTTCCCAAAAAGACCGGAGACCTCAGACCTATATTAGATCTCAGAGATCTCAACAAATGCTTGGTCAAGGAGAAGTTCAAAATGCTCTCTCTTGCCACCCTATACCCTCTCATCTCTTAGGGCGACTGGCTATGCTCCCTCGATCTGAAAGAGGCTTACACACACCTATCCATCTGGCGTCCAGGCAATATCTACGCTTTCTCATCAATCAAAACCATTACCAGTACAAGGTGCTACCCTTCGGTCTGGCCTCCTCTCCCAGGGTATTCACCAAGTGCCTGATTGTAGTAGCGGCCTATCTCCGCTCTCACAATTTTCAGGTTTTCCCTTACTTGGACGACTGGTTGATCAAGGCTCATTCTCCTCAGGCGGTTCTGCTGGCCACCAACCAGATCATTCATTTCCTTCGACTGTTGGGTTTCGAAATCAATCTACCCAAGTCGCACCTCATTCCAACCCAGCGACTTCAATTCATTGGAGCCATTCTGGACACTGTTCTGATGCGGGCATTTCTTCCATCCAACCGCCTTCAGACCATCCTTCATCTCTGTCGACAGGTGTTTCAACAGATTACCATTTCTGCGAATCACATGATGGTGCTATTGGGGCACATGGCTTCGACAGTACATGTCACCCCCTTCGCACGTCTCCACCTGCGTACTCCTCAATGGACCTTAGCGAACCAATGATCCCAGGCAATGGATCCTTGTTCGCAACACATATCTGTGACCTCGTCTCTTCGACAGTCACTTCTTTGGTGGTTGACATCTTCAAATCTATCCAGAGGTCTGCTGTACCTCCGCATCAACTAGTCATCACCACAGATTCCTCCCCCTACGCCTGGGGAGCTCACTTGAACGAGTTCCGAACTCAGGGGTTTTGGACTGCCCAGGAAAAGAAACACCACATCAATTTCCTGGAACTCCGAATGATGTTTTATGCCCTCAAGGCGTTTCAACATCTTCTCTTTCCTCAAGTACTACTCATTTGCACAGACAATCAAGTTGCAATGTATTACATCAACAAACAGGGAGGAACGGGTTCTCGCCTGTTGTGTCAGGAAGCCCAACGGATTTGGTCTTGGGCGACAGCTCGTCACTTATTCCTGAAGGCTGTCTACATTCAAGGGGAACAGAATTCCTTAGCGGACAATCTCAGCAGAATTCTCCAACCTCACGAATGGACTCTCGATCCCTCGACTCTTCAGTCCATTTTCGCTCAATGGGGCACTCCTCAAGTGGACCTTTTTGCAGCTCCCCACAACCATCAGCTGCCCCTGTTTTGCTCCAGACTCTACTCTCCTCACCGTCTGGAGCCCGATGCATTTCTCCTGGATTGGACCAGTCTCTTCCTATATGCATTTCCCCCTCTACCGCTCACGCTGCGGGCATTGTTCAAGCTCAAAAGGGAACAAGCCACCATGATTCTCATCGCTCCACGGTGGCCCAGGCAACATTGGTTCTCCCTTCTACTTCAACTCAGTTCCAGGGAACCCATACCTCTTCCACTGTTTCCTTCTCTGCTTACTCAGCATCAACAGTCCCTTCTGCATCCCAACCTGCAGTCTCTGCACCTAACAGCTTGGTTTCTCTCGGGCTGACTTCGGCTCATTCTCTCCTTTCTCAGCCTGTCCGTTCTATCATTGATGCTTCCAGGAAACCGGCCACTCTTCAGTGTTATCAATAGAAGTGGTCTCGGTTTTCTTCCTGGTGCCTCTTACATCACCATAATCCCATGTCTCTAGCAGTGGGACTGGTGTTGGACTATCTTCTTTCCTTGTCTGACTCTGGCCTTAAATCTACTTCTATCAGAGTTCATCTTAGTGCCATTGCTGCTTTTCATGAGCCGGTTCATGGAAAACCCCTCTCGGCTCATCCTTTAGTTTCTAGATTTATGAGGGGCCTTTTCAATGTGAAACCACCTCTCAAGCCCCCTCCTGTGGTTTGGGATCTCAATGTGGTTCTTTCCGCTTTAATGAAGCCTCCTTTTGAACCTTTGGCCACAGCACATTTCAAATTTCTCACTTGGAAAGTGGTCTAGCTCTCACTTCTGCCAGGAGGGTCAGTGAGTTGCATGCACTAGTGGCTGATCCACCTTTCACTGTTTTTCACCATGATAAGGTGGTTCTACGTACACATCCAAAGTTTCTCCCTAAGGTTGTGTCTGACTTTCATCTTAATCAGTCCATCGTCCTACCTGTTTTTTTTCCAAAGCCTCATTCTCTTCCAGGTGAACAGGCTTTGCATACCTTGGACTGTAAACGTGCTCTGGCTTACTATCTTGAACGCACCAAACCTCACAGATCATCTCCTCAACTGTTTTTGTCATTTGATCCTAACAAGTTGGGTCATCCTGTATATAAACGCACCCTATCCAATTGGCTTGCTGCTTGCGTTTCATTTTGTTATGCTCAGTCGGGCCTGACACTGGAAGGTTCTGTCACGGGCCACAAGGTTAGAGCTATGGCAGCGTCTGTAGCTTTCCTCCGTTCAACTTCCATTTAGGAAATCTGCAAGGCTGCTACTTGGTCCTCAGTTCATACTTTCACATCGCATTATTGTCTGGATGCATTCTCCAGACGGGATGGACATTTCGGCCAATCTGTTTTACAAAATTTGTTTTCTTAATGGCCAACCTTCCCTCCATCCCTCTTTTTGTTAGCTTGGAGGTCACCCATCAGTCAAGAATATGCTGCCTGCTTGTCCTGGGATAAAGCACAGTTACTTACCGTAACAGGTGTTATCCAGGGACAGCAGGCACATATTCTTGCGTCCCACCCACCTCCCCGGGTTGGCTTCTTAGCTGGCTTATCTTAACTGGGGACCGCGCGGTGCGGCCTAGCTAGAACTTTCTAAAGTTCTTAGAGTGCAATCACTCTAAAATTGTCCATACCGGGGCTCCGTCGGTGCCGTCACCCATCAGTCAAGAATATGTGCCTGCTGTCCCTGGATAACACCTGTTACGGTAAGTAACTGTGCTTTTCAGTATCTTCTTTGGTTTGGGATCTCTGACAGTTTCTCTAGTTGGGATAGTTTTATACACTAGGCACTCTCCCCCACCCAATGGTTGTTAACCAGAAGGTTGAGTCTTTCCTATAGAAAAGAGTTCTTCTCTTTCATATTTCTATCTTCTGTGGTTTTATTAAATTGTCTGCATCAGAATAGCATATAAAGTCGGGAGACAAAAAAAACAACAACAGTGGAACTGATGATCTTGATAACACCTTTATTTGAAGAGTGCAAAATGGTACCAAGTTATAACATAGCCTATAAAGTCATCATCAGACATTTGATCCTTTTAATATATCTCCACCTCTATAGATCTCACTAAGATCTTTCCTATCCCTGGTCTTCTGGAAGCCATTACATATTGACTATGAATTTAAGGAGGCTCATATCCTGCTGGACTTCCATTTGCTAGTTCTTTCCTTGTGCAGTTTGGGAATTCTTTATCCCTTGATGTATCCTTTGTGATCAACTGCTTTGTGTGGAAATATGATTTTGACGTCAAGTTTAGTGTAAATCATGTTTTATTGGTGCACAATCAGCAAATACACAATACAAAAACAAGAGTTCAGCAATGTCGAGATCACCAAAAGTACAACAAAACAATTTTTCAAATAATCCCCCCATCCTAAACTCCACCCACTCCCGATTGCAAACACCCACCCCACCCCGGAAGACACCCCCCCCCCGAACCCCTACCCACATCACTGAACCAGCAAGAAAGCAAAGAGACTTCTGAGCAAGCTATTTGACGTCAGGTTTAAAGGCTGGGGCACAGGTATCTTCCTGAACATGACAAAATAAAATAACAAAAATAGCAGACCTAACAAGACTATGTCCAAAAAGTGGCGGATGGATATTTTTATCGCCAAATCATCCAAATCACTATTTTTGAAACCTATTTTCTAGACTTATTACTATGTTCTTCATCTGCAATTGGTCTAAATCTCAAATGGGCATATTAGAGGCATGATATGGGTTGGACTAGAGCAGGCTTATGATTTGGGATATTTTTCTGCCATAATCAAACATTTTACAAAACGTCCAGGGCACAATTGGGATGTTTGGGGCTAGACCCACTTTAAAAAATGAATAAGTGCCAAAAAAGGTGCCCAAACTGACCTGATGACCACTGGTGAGATGGAAGAATGACTTCTCCACACTCCTGTTCTGGTCACTGACCAACAGTACATATCTGGTAGTATGACAACGACAGATGATATGACCAGTCTTATTAGAGCAGCAAGCATATCTCTGGAGTAGTCTGATGATTGGTGCAGTGGACTCCACAGAAGGGGACCCAAGCCCTTCAAACTAGTACACTTGTAGTGGAGAGTGTGAGCCCACCTAAACCCTGCTGGCATAAGGGCTATTGTGGTGTAGAGTTGGGTCCAGTAGGTTTTTGAGTGCTCATCACAAACCATAAGACTTATAGTTTCTTGCTTCATCTCTGTGACCGCTTTTGTGAAGAGGGGACCACATCCACTCTTCTCCAATCTCAATGAAATTCTCCTGTCTCCAAGTATGGTAGAGCCAAGAAATTGATCAATAATGTGTTGGAAATAGACATAAAACATCATGTTCCAAGGTGAAAGTTACTAGAATTCATTCTGTTTGTGATAACATCCAAAATACTGATAACTTCATTTCCAGTGCAATAGGTGTGTCATTCTAGACAAGCAGGTTATCTCTCCATCACTATGAGCCATCTGCAGGAGAAATCCACTCTGGATTTTTTCTGTGTCCCTCCTACTTCACTGTGAGCTTTACTGCCACCTGCAGTTTTTCCCTTTTGCATGCGAGCTGGAAGATGTGTTTCTGTTCTGCTCTCTCTTTTTGTTATTTTATTTGGAATTTTCAACCTTGATTTGGTGTTCAGTGCTCGGACCATTCACCTTGGTTTTGGCTCTGCCTCTGTGGAGAAGCAGACTATGGTCTCCAGCTGTAAGGCTGATCCCTGGTAGTACCTGTTAGCCAGTCTGCACAAGTGTTTTTGGAGCTCGGGGCCATCCCCCACTTTTACTTCCTCACCTACTGCTTAGCAGGGGTTTGAGTTCAAGCTGTTAGGCTTCCATAGGAGGCTCAGCTGTGTCTTGCAGGGTGATAGCTGCATTTTTCGCCTCCCTCCTTTTTTGTTAAAGCATCTGTTGGTCCGTAGGGTGGAAGTACGGTCAGACAACCTATCTGACTGGCAGGCCAAAGATCAGTGTTGAAGAGGCATTTCCAGCTTGAGGCAGTGATCTTTTTTGTTTTTACCAAAATTTCCCTGCACTTCCAAAACTCAATTTTTTGCCTCAAAAATGGTTGGGATGGAGTCCTTGGGCTCTTCTACCTCAAATTCATGCCAGTGTTGCGCAAAACTTATGCCTCAGCTGCATCCTTGTTCTGCATGGTGCATACTGAAGAGGCATGAGCAGCTAGTTTAATTTATCCTCTGCTTACTAAGGTGACTAAAAGGGTAGCTAGATCTTTGGGGTGGCCATCTCTATTTACAGGGCTTGGCAATAGTGACCTTTCCACACGCAAGGATGCGGAAGCGCCACAGCCCAAGAAACACAATGTAGCTTTATTGCAGGGTGAATCAATTCTTCCTAGTCAGGATGCCTTCTCTGACTTAATGAAATTTTTGTGGAAAGCCATTCATGAGAGCTGTGCTTTTCCTGTACAATTCCCCTTCAACTTGCACTCGTCTCCTCGCGGTATAGCCTTGTAAGGCACGTTGTTTTCATAGTCTGCCTTTGTCCAGGAGACTTCTTTCCAGGAGAAGCGGATGATGATGATCAATTTGCTGATCTCTTCTTTTCTGGGGATGCTGCTCCCATGGCAGGGGATCCAGGAGCATATGCAGACAGTTTAAGGTCATGCTTTGGCTTTGTAACTTGGGAACGATCCCTCGGTTTTGCATTTGTTTAAGAGTTCTGCCTTTGCCGGACGTTATTTTGAACTGGTTTTAGTCACTCAGCTGACTCCTTCTACTTCCTCTTCCTTTATGTGGAGTGAGAGCTCAGTCCTCAGCATTTTCGTGGCTTCCTGATATTAATATCTTGATCTCGGAGCAGTGGGAATCTCCTGAAGGAGCTCTCAAGGTAACCAGAGCCATGTTCCGGCTATATCCTATGGCACAGGAATATCAGCAGTTTGTAGTCAGCCTAAGATTGATTCCTTAGTTGCCCAGGTCACTAAGTGCACCTCCTTTCTGAATGAAGGCAGCATGGTGCTCATGGACATGCAGGACCGCCGGGTGGATGTAGTTCTCGGGTGATTTTTTTGTGACACTGGCTTTGGGAGTCAAAGCTGCCTTTGTGATGTCCATTATCACATACGCTTGCTTGTCTAGACTGCGCACTTTGGAGAGCGAGGGTGATGGTGGCTTCAGATTGGCCTCGCAGGCCATGGTATACAGATCTGATGCGTCTTTGAACAGGCCACAGCCTCCAGTTGCAGGTGCATCCAGACCTGCTTTCACAGGGTCCGGTATGCATGGAGGATCTCGGTCACTTTGCTGTTATTGCATGGCTATTGAACGCAAAGCGTTAGAGCATAAAGGATATTCAGACATGGTCATTGCCACACTTCTCAAGTCTAAGTCGACTACAGTCTCTGCCTTCGCTAAGGTGTGCAGGATTTTTCAGTATTGGGGTGCCTAAGAATGTATGGAGCCGTTTTCTGCTCTGATTTCAGTGATGTTGGTCTTTCTCCAAGCAGGTCTTGACAAGGGCCTTACGATAGCTTCGCTTTAGGTCCAAATCAATGGGCTTTCTTGTTTCAGAGCCCAGGACCTATGCTAGCTTCTCATTCAGACTTCACCATTTTTCTGAAAGGTGCTCTTCACATTAGACTACAGATAAAACCGCTGTTCCCTTCCTGGCACCTCAACGTGGTTCTAAAAGGCCTCACCAATGCTCCGTTTGAGCCTTTGGAAGAAGCGTCCCTCTTGGACTTGAGGCGTTTTTTTCTGGTAGCAATGACAACAGCGTAGTGAGTTTCGGAGGTCGAGGCTCTTTCTTGATGAGATGTTTGCTTAGTATTTCGGAGACTGGAATCTCCTTGTGCAGTTACTTCTTGTCTGCCGAAGGTGGTGTCGGCATTTCATTTTAATCAGGAGGTCCATTTGCCTGTGTTCCAACCTATAGATTCAAGAAACAGGACTGCATTTTGTTTAAGTTAGATG
The DNA here is from genome assembly GCF_902459505.1 of Geotrypetes seraphini. NCBI lineage: Eukaryota > Metazoa > Chordata > Amphibia > Gymnophiona > Dermophiidae > Geotrypetes > Geotrypetes seraphini. The sequence goes on from NC_047092.1 coordinate 92,636,225, forward strand.
TGAGATGAGTGCTGTTTCGCTATTTAGAGGACACCAACGAGTTTGCGCTGACTTATTCGTCTTAAGTGAGGCACGCCTGCTTCCAAGGCCACAATCTCCATATGGACCTGTAAGGCTATTTAGGAAGGCTACCTTGTCTGTGGGCAACAGTCCCCTATTTCGGTTAGGGCACATTCGGTTAGGACCCATGGCAAAGGTATAGCTTTGCCATGGGCCAAAGCTGGAGCGGTCTCTCCTGAGGTGGATTTGTAGAGTGGTTACTTGGTCTTATCTACACACTTTGGCAAAGTTTTATAGGGTGGATGTTATGGCAAGAGAGGACTTTGCTTTTGGTTTCTCTGTATTGTGGGCCAGCGCAGTCGGCTCACCTTAAATTTCTGGGTCAGCTTTTGTTTGTCCCATTCATCTAGAATGATACGCCTATTGCACTGGAAAAAGAGATTTTCTTTACCTTGATTGTATCTTTTCCAGTAGATAGGTGTGTCATTCTAGACTCCCACCCTGTCCTTCCTGTGCCTGCCTACTATCTGTCTGTTATGCTTCTCCAAGTTGCATTTTAGATGCCAGTCAGCCCTTTGGGCCCTTAAGAATACTATATAATACGTATATTTTAGCGTCTACAGGAGTACTTCCTGAGCTCCTTTGATGCTTAGGTTGGCTGCTACTTGTTCATGGAGTGATCAAGAGTTAGTATGTTTGAGCTGATTTGTTTAGGAAATTTCCCATTGAGTTTGGGACTGTAATCTGTATTTATTTAATGATTGATTTTTTTAAATGAAATTTTCAATTTGTATTAATTTAGTTATGGTATATTGAGATTTTGATTGTTATAGAATTTTATTATTAGAATTGTCATTATTGAGATTTTGATTGTTATAGTATTTTATGAATTTAAAAACAAAAAAGAAAAAAATAACTTGCTTTTATTCTTTCTTTTTCTATTTTTAAATGGAGTTCTTTTATTGAATGTGAAATATATATTGTAAACCGCTTGGATCATTTTTAGACTGTTAAGTGGTATATAAAGTTTTTAATAAACATAATGTCGATGGCGCTCGTTTGCTTGGGTACTAACTGCAGGTAGCAGTAAAGCGCCCATTGATGTAGGAAGTACACAGAAGAAATCTGTAATGGATTCCTTCTGCATAAGGCTCACGGTCTTGGGGAGATAACCTGCTTATCTAGAATGCCACACCTATCTACTGGATAAGATATTATCAAGTTAAGGACATTATCTATTTTTAATGGTTTTAATAGAAGTAACTATGAGCAATTGATCATATCAGTTTTCTACATAGTCCCCATTGAAGATGACACATTTATTGTATCATTCATCTAGCTTCTACATTCTTGCTGCAAAGTTTTTTGGCTACTCCCGAAGCCAGGTAAACATTGCTTCCTTTAATTCATCATCAGAGGTAAATCTGGGACCTCGCAGCGTTGTCTTCTATGGACCAAGATGTGATAATCACTAGGCACCAGATCCGGGCTATAAGGAGGATATGAAATAGGGTTGAACCCAAGCATCCGCCCTGACAATGTGCTTTTGTGTGCGCAATGTTGATGGATGACTATGACGACATTTGTCGGTTATACCTGTTCTTCCCACTTTAAACCTTTTTACCCTCTCATAAACCTTTTGTTGATTCATAGTGCTGTGTCCATTCTGAGTCAAATATCCAACAGTGTATTTCCACAGGTTTGGGCTATAAGGAGGATGTGAAATATGGTCGAACCAAAGCTCTGACAATACGCTCTTGTGTGCACAGAGTTGATGGATGACTATAATGACATTTGGCAGTTATACCTGTTCTTTCCACTTTAAACCTTTATACCCTCTCATAAATCTTTTGTTGATTCATGGTGCTGTGTCCATTCTGAGCCAATATCTGACGGTGTATTTCCACAGGTTTCATTCCCTCTGCCCAAAGTGTACTACTTCACGTTGTTCTTCGATGGCGCAGCCTTACAATGAAGCGTCAATGTTTCTAACGTCTTGGCTACCGCATGACTAAAGGCCGAGCGCTGCACTTTGCATGGACAAACTATCCAACAGGCAATGTATGAGTACATATGTTGCATTTCGCTAGCTCTGTTCCAGTTATTGCATAATTTAATAATTGTCTTTAATTTTTGATTCGCCTTCGTATTTTATATCACTTTTGCTGTGGAGAAGCATGTTATTCGTGCAGACACAAATTCATAGTTTTGAGAAATGCAAATTCAAGCGTCTGTGATATTCTAGAGTAATTGGTGTGCCATTCTGGATGGACGGGTAATATTCCAGTGCTCATGAGCTGTGCAGAAGGAATCCATTCCTGTTTTTGATCCCCTCTTACTTTACGAGAAGTTTCTGCTGTCCCTTCAGTTTTTTCCTTCACACGAATTGGAAGGAGTCTTTCTGCTCTGTTTATTTCTTTATTTTATTTTTGTATTTTCATGATTTTTAAATTTCTTTTGGTGCTACAAGCTCTCCTGGTTCAAGGTCCAGCTCTGCCTGCATAGAGGAGAAGCAGACTGAGCTCTGCAGCTGACAAGGCTGTTCCCTTGTTATACTTGCTGGCCAGCCTGCAGAAGCCTTTTTTGGAGCTTGGGGTCATTCACCTTGTTGCATTGCTTACCTACTGAGCGCAGGCTGTTAAGCATATGTAGGGGGCTCAGTGAGGTCTCACAGGGTGCCGGTTGTCTTTTGCCTTTCCCGTTTGCATTTGCTGGGGTTGGAGACTCAGACATCCATCAAACTGAAATATGTTCCGTTTTAAGGCAGCAATTTCTTCTTCTAGATCCAGCTACCTTTGGAGCTGAAGCAGACTGCAGCACATTGCCAGCACAGGTCAAAGTGAGTAAGGCTGTTATAGCCTATGAGGAAAATCAGGGGTGGGGTTCTGTAAATTTTATTAAAGGTTTCTTTCTGTTCCAGGATGTTCTCCCATCTCTAAAATCCTAAAATTACTTATCCCAAAATTTTTTTAAAATTTTATTTCGGCATTGCAGAGCTTTTTTGGAGGGCTCAAAAATGTAATGACCATCTTGGATTTCCCGATTTTATTTATTTATTTTCCAGTGTCTCCAGAAGCTCCAAATCGCCTTGTCTTGCCTCAAAACTGGCAGGGATGGAGTCATCGGGCTTTCTTGACCTTGGTTTGCCCTGGATTGGCATCCAAAGAGTGCCTTTGTGCTGCACAGCACATGAAAGGGATCAGGAGCAGTTGCTTTAGCCTCCTCTTTTGCTCTCTAGGGCTGAGGAACAGGCAGGAAGCCTATTGGTTGGGACCAAATTCCTTCTAGAGCCCTGGAATGACAGTCTTAAATGCAGGGGCATGGAGGCTGCAGAGCCCAAGAGACATAACTGGAATAGTCTAAAGGAAACTCTGCGTTGCCTTTCAGGGCAGCCAAACTTCCAAAGGGAAATCTGGCAGTGCTTCTGAGGGCGCACGAGTGGGCTGGGGCTCTCAGGGTACATATGCCTCGCTTGCTGCAGCTGACCAAGATCTAGGGGACCGTTCCAATGGAAATTCAGAGGATGAAGGGTCTCTTACCATGCCCTTATTGTCTCAGGGCGCATCCTCCCTGTCAGGAGATGCAGGATTGAAGCCAGTTGTGTGTGCGCTAGACTCCATGGTAACCTTTGATTAGGGGGATGATTCCATGGTCCTCCGTCTGTTCAGACCCTTGGATCTGTTTCTCTACGGGAGTTAAACTTGAACTCTAAGCAGGTCCCCTCTGCTTATGAGTGGCATGAGATCCAAGTTGTCTTAATTTCTCTGGCATCCTGATATCATTGGAATGCTTCTGAAGGGTCCTTTAAAGTAGTCAGGACAATGACTCAACTGTATCCGATATCACAGTACTGTCATCAGCTTTTCACTCAGCCCAAGGTAGATTCCTTGGAAGCGCAGGTTATCAAATGCACGTACTTACCAAGTGAGGGGGGCGTGATGTTAAAGGATATGCAGGATTGCAGAGTAGATGTGATTCTCAGAAGAGTTTGAGGCTTTGGCCTTAGGAATCAAAGCAGCCACAGTGGCTTCTTTTGTGGCCCATGCCTGTCATACCAGATTGCGGAGTCTTTAACTGGTGACTAACAAACCTTTACCCCAGCTCCTATTGGCAGGGGTGGATTATGTGATGGATGCCCTTTACCACATCATCAGAGTCATGAGCAGTGTTTCTGCTTATTCGATCTTAGCCTTCAGAATGCTCTGGATCAGACAATGGGCTGGTGACTCAACCTCCAAAGCTACTCTCAGCAGACATCATTTCAAAGGACAAATGTTTGGTAAGGGACTGGACAATCTGATGACCGGCATACCAGATTGTTGACCAAAATCTCTGCCTGATAGCAGACCCAGGACATCTAGAGCAGTGGTTCTTAACCCTGTCCTGGAGGACCACTAGGCCAATCAGGTTTTCAGGCTAGCCCTAATGAATATGCATGAGAGAGATTTACATATAATAGAGGTGACATGCATGCAAATCTGCTCCATGCATATTCATTAGGGCTATCCTGAAAACCTGATTGGCCTGGTGGTCCTCCAGGACAGGGTTGGGAAACACTGATCTAGAGAGTTGTGCGGGGACAGAAATCCCACCCGTCCCCACCCGTCCCCGCCAAAGTCCCACCCGTCCCCGTGAGGACTCCCACCCGTCCCCACCCGTCCCCGCGAGGAATCCCTCCGTCCCCACCCGTCCCCGCAAGGAATCCCCTCCGTCCCCACCCGTCCCCGCGAGGAATCCCCTACGTCCCCGCCTGTCCCTATAAACTACAGAAATAGTTATTTCATTTAATTATGCTACTGAATTAAAGGCTCTGGTAGAAACCCATTTAAAAATAAGCAAAAAGACTTTATTAATTTGGAAATATTAATTGGGAAGAATACATACTTTGTAAACGGGTTTCTACCAGAGCCTCTAATGTTTATAAATTTTTATCAACACAACTAATATACTACTTTATCCTTAAGCAAAAAAAAAAAAAAATAATAATTTTTTTCCTACCTTTATTGCCTGGTTTCTGCTTTCTTCATGTTCTCATTCAATTCCTTCCATCCACTGCCTCTCTTCTCTCTGTGTCTTCCATTTGCTCTGTTACTGTGCCTCTCCCTTTCTCCCCCCTCCCAAATTGGTCTGGCACCCATCTTTTTCCCTCCGCTCCCCCCATAGTCTGGCACCTCTGTCTTCTTCCCTGCCAGCGTCTTCTTCCCATTCCCTCTTCCCCATTTCCTTTCAGTGTCCTTCTCCCCCATCTTCCCCATGTCCTGTCAGCGTCCTTCTCCCCCCTCTGTCTTCCCCATGTCCTTTCAGCGTCCTTCTCCCCCCTCTGTCTTCGCCATGTCCTTTCAGCGGCCTTCTCCACCCCTGTTTTCCCCATGTCCTTTCAGCGGCCTTCTCCACCCCTTTGTCTTCCCCAGTGCTTTCAGGGTCCTTCCCCCCCCCCTTCCTCCCGTTTACCCCATGTCCTTTCAGCGTTCTTTTCCACCCCTTTGTCTTCCCCAGTACTTTCAGCGGCCTTCTCCCCCCTTAAGCGTCTTTTCTTCTCCACTCCACCTTTCCTCCCTCCCTGCCTCCACCTTTGTGGCGCTTTTGCACCCGACCGACAACAGAACAGGACCAGTCGGACAAATCTCCCTGTCCTGTAGCCGCGAATCTAAATTACCTTCTTACAGCAGCTGGAGTAGTGAAGCTGCTGTAAGAGGTAATTTAGATTCGCGGCTACAGGGCAGGGAGATTTGTCGGCCGGGCCTGTTGTCGGTCGATCGGGGGACCTGACCGGCTGTGCACATTCTCCGGGGCGGACCGCCCCCTCCCCCCTCTTTCGTACGCCATTGCCTTCTTCCTACCTGCCCTGCCACACACAGCCGACCGGAAGTCTTCCTGATGTCAGCGCTGACGTCGGAGGAAGGGAGGGCTTTGCTTAAGCCCTCCCTCCGACGTCAGCGCTGACATCGGGAAGATTTCCGTTCGGATGTGTGCTGCGACAGGGCAGGTAAGGAGAAGGAGACTACCCTCGCGGCTCGACCAACCCCGCTGCGATCCAACCCCGCAGGAACCCCGCGACCCTCGGAGGCGTCCCCACGGGATCCCCGCGACCTTAGGGGGTGTCCCCACGGGATCCCCATGACCCAAAGGGGGAACCCGCGGGATCCCCACGGGTCCCGCGGGATTCCCGTCATCCCCGTTCCCGTGCAGCTCTCTACACTGATCTAGAGGCTCAGGGTGCTCTAATTTTTGTGGCTCCAAGAGTTTTCAATAGTACTCAGGAGAAACCACCTCTGAGAGATCCTTCCAAGGATCCAGACCGAGGTTCTCAGTACCCAGGCAAAGCCAGTCCTCCAGTTCTTGTCCTGCTTCAACCTCAAAAAAGAGACAATGATGCCAGGCTAGGAGCGTTCCCCTCAATATAGGTGGACAACTCTCAGACTTTACGCAGGCCTGAGCACAGATATCATTGGACCATTGGGTATTGGAAATTATTTAGAGTGGTTATAAGCTGGATTTCACCCGACCCTTAATGGACTGGTTTGTGGACTCCCCAGCTAGGCGACATGAAAAGCAAGCAGGGTGGAGGCCACAATACGGAGGCTGGTATATATTCAAGCCTTTTCTGCCTGAAGATTTGGTCTTGGGCATATACTCTATATACTTCATCATGCCAAGTAAAGGCTCAGATGATTGGAGACCCATTCTGGATCTCACATCAATGCAACACTCAAAACGTTCTGCAATTTCACATGGAAACAGTTTGATTTGTCATAGTGACAGTTGCACCGGGAGAGCTCTTAGCCTCTCTGATATGATTGAGGCCTATATGCATATTTGCATACCATAGAATGTTCCTGAGGTTTCATGTTCTGGAATATCATTATTATTAGTTCTTGGCCCTTCTTTTTGGGCTGGCGACAGCACCTCACACATTCACCAAGGTGGTAGTGGTGGTGGCTTCCCATCTGTGCAAGATGGACTTTAAGGTTCATCTATACCTGGATGACTGGTTTATAACAGCTCCGTCATTTGCCAAAGGAGAGCAAGCAGTAGCTCATAAGGTACAAGTTATGCAAAACCTGAGTTGGATAGTGCATTTCTGAAAAAGTCTTCTGACTCAGTCACAGTTACTGGAATACCTGGCTCTTTTCTTCAACATGCAAATGGCTGTGTCTGTCTTCCAGAAGCATGCAGACAGAAGATTTGTGCTCAGATAACAAGCTTGCTGACTAAGCCAGCTCCATCTGCAGGGCACTATCTCCAATTGCTAGATTCCATGGTGGCCACAGTAAACAATGTTCCCTATGTGAAAGCTCACTAGCATCCTCTCCAAAACATGTTATGCTGGTCACCTCAATTGAACTCCCTGTAGATACTCCTTCCCTGGATACAGGAAGCCCCGGGCAGTATGGACTGGTGGCTTCGTCCTTAGTCGTTAGCCAGGATAATTGTGACAATAGATGCCATCCTGTTCAGCTGGAGGACACACTGCAGCCATTGTCTGATTAAAAGACATTGGTCATCCACCCAGAGAAAGTGGTCAATCAACAGACTGGAACTTCTAGCTATACTGCTACTTTGCAGAAACTGCAGAAGACACTAGAAGAGCAAGTGGTCCATGTCTTCTCAGAAAAAGCTACTGCGGTAGCCTAAGTCAATCACCAGGGAGGCACTAGGAATGCCCAGCTGGGTCTGAAGGCCTGCTTACTATTCTAGTGAGTGGAGCTTCATCTTATCCCAGGACTAGCAGGCAGCATATTCTCACATGTGGGTGACGTCATCTACGGAGCCCTGGCATGGAAGGTCCCAAGTGCATCGCCACTTTAAGAACTTTAGAAGTTCGTGACTGACCGCACTGCGCATGCGCAAATTCCTTCCTGCCTGACATAGACAAGCGGCTCATCAGTTCAATATTTTCTGCGGAGCTGAGAAGTCACGTCATTGAACTATCATTTATTTTTACGCCTTGCCTTCCTGCTCGCGCATATCTTTTTCACTTATTTTCTTATTTCTTTACTGTTTTTCTTTAGAGTAAAAAAAAAAAAGATACTAATTTCTTTTTCCGTTCACCTTCAGGGTGCGACGGCGGGGCGTTTTTCCCTCCTCAGCCTCTCGCGTTCAATTGGGCTGAGGCAGTATTCCCTAACTTAATGTCCCAGCTATAACCGGTTTCAAGAAGTGCAGCAGGTGCCAACGGACCATCTCAGTGACAGGCCTCCATTGCTGGTGCATACAGTGCCTTGGGCCGGATCACCGCATTGACTCATGCATGCATTGCTCCACCTTGAAAAAGAGCACCTAAAAAAGCCACTTTCTACAGCAAAAACAACTTTTCGGTGCCACTATGAAAGAGGACCATTCTTCGTCTTCAACTTCTATGGCACCGACAACAAAGACGCCGCAGTCTGGCACCAGTAGTAAAGGCACTGCATTCCACGGCACTGCCGGAAAAGGTACCGTATTCTACGGCACCACCAGTGAAGGCACCGTCCTCCAAGGTGTCGCAACTTTCCTCTGCACAGCCCTCTACTCCGGAATCACAACCTCTCGCTGTTTCGGGTAAGCCAGCAAGGAAGTCACCAATCTCCCAGGTGGGGTTGGCCACTAGGGCATTGAGTCCAGTCATGCCGGCCAAACGATGATCCCTTTTGCAACTCGCTCCAAAATCCAGAGGTTTCTCCTCATCTGAGTCATCTCCTTCAGAGCGAGTTGCAGCACTGATGGTACCGGTGTCAAAGAATGGGTACCAGTGCAGTCTGTGGAGCAAGTAGTGGCACCGATGGTACTGGCAACAATGCCATAGGTACCAATAGCTACTTTGAAAGAATATTTTGAACAATTTTTTCATGCAGAGTATGATCACATATTTAATCTTTTGACCCCGACATCGACTCTGCCAGTACCAGCCCAGCCTGAGCGTACCAATACTAGGGATGCTGGTACCAGTATTCAGTTTTTGGTGCCCTCTCCTGGACTTCTGCACTGTCCATCATCCAGGCATTCATCCAAGACTACTGCTTCCAGCCACAGCTCTTCCAAGCATCATTCTTCTCCTCAGTGCTCCCTTTCAAGTAAGTCTTCTGACAAATCCAAGCATGTCTCTTCTTAACATTCACAAAGCGTATGTATCAGTCTCCTTCTTCTTCCCAGGATCAGTACCAAGGTCGAAAGAGGCATAGATCTCAATTGCCAGTCCTGAACGTAAAGGTAGGCCATTCTCAAAAAAAACAAAAACACATTTTGGATGTTTGTGTTTTTTTTTGAGAATGGAGAATGGACATTTCCCTGCTGCCTACTTTGGGCGCCTAGGGCCTAAGGCCAAAAAGAGACTTAGACTTTTTATAAATTATGCCTCTCTCACCTATTTTATTTTTTAGGCTTCTAGCATTTGTAAACATATACTTCAAATTTTGTTTTCTTCCTTGTAACTGCTGTCTGCTGAAAAGAAAGGGAACTTGAGTCTTTTACTCTGCCTTCCTCTTTATCCCTTCTGGCTTTCTCTTACCATTATTGAAACTTCTCTACTGGGACTCCCTAAATATCCTGTTTTAATAGTATTCTTCAAGGATACCTGACGCCGAACCATCCACTCCTGGGCGATTCGGCTTTCCCCCGCATAAGAACATAAGAATTGTCGCTGCTGGGTCAGACCTGTGGTCCATTGTGCCCAACAGTCTGCTCATGCGGCGGTCCTTAGGTCAAAGACCAGTGCCTTAACTAAGACTGGCCTTACCTGTGTACGTTCTGGTTCAGCAGGAACTTGTCTAACTTTGTCTTGAATCCCTGGAGGGTGTTTTCCCCTATAACAGCTTTCGAAAGAGCGTTCCAGTTTTCTACCACTCTCTGGGTGAAGAAGAACTTCCTTATGCTTGTACGGAATCTATCCCCTTTTAACTTTAGAAAGTGCCCTCTCGTTCTCTCTACCTTGGAGAAAGTGAACAACCTGTCTTTATCTACTAAGTTATTCCCTTCATTATCTTTAATGTTTTGATCATGTCCCCTCTCAGTCTCATCTTTTCAAGGAAAAAGAAGCCCAGTTTCTCTAATCTCTCACTGTACGGCAACTCCTCTAGCCCTTTAATCATTTTAGTCACTCTGCTCTGGACCCTTTCGAGTAGTACTGTGTCCTTTTTCATGTATGGCAACCAGTGCTGGCATGCAGTATTCCAGGTGGGGCCCGGTACAGCAGTATGATAACCTTCTCCAATCTTTTCGTGATCCCCTTCTTAATCATTCCTAGCATTCTGTTCGCCCTTTTCACCGCCACTGCACATTGCATGGACAGCTTCATTTACTTATCGACCAGTACTCCCAAGTCTCTTTCCTGGGGGGTCTCTCCAAGTACTGCACTGGACATCTATATCAGAATGCTATGTTGGCTAACTGGTTTGGTAATTACACTTTCCATTTTTCTTTCTATTTGAAGCATTTGGTGCAACAACTGGCCACGTTCCACACATATCTTCCGGAACGTAAGTTCCCAGCTTTCCAACTTTTCATCTCAGACTTGCTTAAACTCCTCAAGTATATGGTCAGATCAGCATATGACACCTTTGAGTTGACCTCTTGTGCAGCAACAATGTCAGTTGCTATGAAATGCCTTGCCTGGCTTTGAGTGTCTGAACTTGACATCAACCACCAGGACAGGCTAGCAAATGCACCTTGTTTGGGGGGAAGAACTCTTTGGTGCTTCCATGGATGTAGCTACTCAGAAGTTGTCTGCCCACGAGACCAGGTGGGCCACTCTGGTCAAGCCTAAAAAGAAGCCTCCACCTTCTCATCCCTTCAGATCACCATCTTCTTATCAACAAAGATTTGCTGCAAAACTTTTGCCTCCATCCCAGTCTCAACAGCAACCACGTCAGCAACAAGAGCAACAGGCTGCTCCGCAAAAATCAACACATCCTTTTTGACGTGTTTCATCAGAGTATAGCCAACAGTCTATGCCTCAACCCATCGGAGGCTGTCTTCAGTTCTTCATAGATTGCTGGGAGCTCATCACCTCAGATCTCTAGGTTCTCACCATCATACAGCAGGGTTACATACTCAATTTTCAGTCCCTGCCTTCAGACTATCTTCCAAGAGAGTCTGTTTTGGACCCTGCACAGTCCTCCCTTTTTCAGGAGGTTCAATCCCTTCTCCTCCTGAATGCCATTGAGGAAGTTCCCCTCAATCATTGAGATCAGGGATTCTACTCCTGTTACTTCTTGGTACCCAAGAAGACCGGAGGACTGAGACCCATCCTGGATCTCAGAGCTCTCAACAAATTTCTAGTCAAGGAGAAATTCAGGATGCTCTCCCTTGCCCTCAATCGGAACAACTGGCTCTGCTCTCTGGATCTCAAGGAAACCTACACACATAGCCCAATCCATCTGACTTCCAGAAATCACACTCGTTTGCAAATCAATCGATGTCATTACCAGTACAAGGTACCTTTCGGCCTGGCATTTTCTCCCAGAGTTTTCACGATTATGATTATAGTGGCCACATCATCTCCGATCACATGGCCTTCAAGTCTTTCCTTACCTGGACGACTGGTTGATAAGGCTTTTTCATCTCTGGAAGTGGACCAAGCAACACCTCAGACCATTTCTTTTCTTCAGTCATAAGGATTCAAAGTTATCTTTCCCAAATCATCTTCTTTGCCCTCAAGTCCTCCTCCTTTGCAACAATCAAGTAGCAATGTACTACATCAACAAGCAATGAAGCACGGGCTCTCTCCTGTTGTGTCAGGAAGCCCAGAAAATCTAGACTTGGGCGAAAGCTCGCAATCTGTTCTTGACGGCTGTCTACATTCAAGGGGAGATGAATTCCCTAGCAGACAACCTCAGCAGACTTCTTCAGCCTCATGAAAGGACTCTCGACTCTACAATTCTCCAGTCCATCTTTGCTCAATGGGGCACTCCTCAAGCGGACTTGTTTGCGGCTATTCACAATCACCAGTTGCCCCAGTTTTGCTCCAGACTTTACTCTCCTCTCTGACTAGTAACAGATGCTTTTCTCCTGGATTGGACAGGCCTATTTCTATATGCATTCCCTCCACTTACTCTCATGTTGAGATCTTTATTCAAGCTCAAGAGGGAAGGTGTCGCCATGATTCTCATTGCTCCACGGTGTCCCAGGCAACATTGACTCTCCCTTCTACTTCAACTCAGCTCCAGGGAGCCCATAACTCTTCCAGTGTTTCCTACTCTGCTTATTCAGAATGAGGAATCGCGTCTACCTGCAATCATTACACCTGACAGCTTGGTTTCTCTCGGGCTGCATCCATCTCTCTTACATCTTTCTCAGCCTGTTCATCAAAATCTGGATGCATCCAGGAAACCAGCCACCCAGCAATGTTACCAACAAAAGTGGACTAGGTTTTCTTCCTGGTGCCTTCTTCATCATCACGATCCAACATCCTTAGCAGTGGATATGGGGTTGGATTATCTGCTTCATCTGTCTGACTCTGGTCTCAAGTCTACATCTATCAGAGTCTATCTCAGTGCTATTACAGCTTTTCATATGCCAGTTGAGGGTAAACCTCTGACTGCTCATCCTTTGGTCTCCAGGTTTATGAAAGGACTTTTCAATATAAAACCACCTCTTAAGCCTCCACCTGTCATCTGGGACCTTAATGTGGTTCTTTCTAGCTTGATGAAACCAGCATGGAAAGTGATCTTCCTTATTGCTCTCACCTCTGCCAGGAGGGTTAGTGAATTGCAAGCTTTGGTAGCAGATCCACCCTTTATAGTTTTTCATCATGACAAAGTGGTTTTGCGCACACATCCAAAGTTTCTTCCAAAAGTTGTCACTGAATTTCATCTCAATCAGTCAATTGTTCTACCAGTGTTTTTCCCTAAATCTCATTCTCATGCTGGAGAAACTGCTTTGTATACTTTGGACTGTAAGCGGGCTTTAGCCTACTACATTGACCGGACAAAGCCACTTTGAACATCTCCCCAACTGTTCATCTCGTTTGATCCAAACAAGTTGGGGCATCCTGTATCCAAGAGAATGATTTCCAACTGGCTGGCTGCCTGCATTTTGTTCTGTTATGCTCAGACTGGACTGACACTAGAGAGTCGTGTCACAGCCCATAAAGTTAGAGCTATGGAATTTTTATAGTGCTTATCCTCTTTTTGATCTTCTTCCCAACATGAGTCTCATCCTTTCGTAATTCTCTTTTCGGAAGTTCAGTGCCGTGGCCGTCGTTTTGGATTGATGTTTTGCCCCTGCATTCATGTCGAAGCAAATCATATTGTGATCACTGGTTCCTAGCATCCCTTCTACTTCTACATCTTGCGCCTGTCCTCTTAGTCCATTTAGAATTAAGTCCAGAATTGCATTTTCTCTCGTGTTTTCCTTGACAAGTTGTTCCAGGAAGCAGTCGCCTACAGCATTCAGGAACTTGGTCTCCCTACCGCAGCCGGAGGTGCCTAGGTTCCAGTCTATTCTCAGATAGTTGAAATCACCCATGATAACTGCGTTGCCTCCCTTGCAGTTGCGTTTGATCTCATCTATCATTTCTCCATCAATTTCTTCGGACTGCCCTGGGGGTCGATAGTAGATGCCAATCTTCATTTCCAATCCATTGACTCCCGGAATTTTGACCCATAGAGACTAATTTATTCATCATTTCAGGTGTGTTCTCTCCAGTAGATTCGATTCCCTCTATGACATATAGGGCAACGCTCCCACCTTTTTGACCCACTCTGTCTCTGTGGTATAGTTTGTAGCCCGGTAGCCCAGTGTCCCAGACATTTTCTTCGGTCCACCATGTTTCTGTGATGCCAATGATGTCAAAGTTATCCTTTTGTGTTATAGCTTCTAATTCACCCATTTTGTTCCTTAGGCTCCTTGCGTTCGTGCACATACACTTGAGTTTGTGGCCTGCTCTTTTCTTACATTTCCTTCCCTCTTGTGTCCCTTTAGATCTGTCTTGCCTGAGATCTGGTGAGTCTTCCCATTATCTTCCTGCATGGTATTCTCTGGGTATACCGGTTCCTGAACCATCGACTCTCTCCCTCGGTCGACTGTCAGCTTTCCCCCTTCTTCCTAGTTTAAAAACTTCTCAATTCCTCTCTTGATGTTGCTTGCAAGTAGTCTCGTTCCGTCTCCGCTGAGGTGGAGTCCGTCCTTTCTGAATAGCTTGCTCTTCCCCCAGTACGTCGTCCAGTTGCGCACAAAGTAGAATCCTTCCTCTTCACACCAGCATCTCATCCACGCGTTGACTGCTTGCAGCTTCATCTGCCTCTTCTCATCAGCCCTGGGTATCGGCAGGATCTCCGAGAACGCTACCCTCTGTGTTCTGGTCTTCAGTTTTCTTCCTAGCATCCGGAACTGATCCTTCAGTACTTCCCTGCTGTAATTCCTGTTGCTCATGCTGTTAGTTCCCACATGGATCACCACTGCCACTTCCTTTTTCACACTATCGATGATCCTGTCAATGCAGCTCACTATGTCTTCTATCTTGGCTCCCGGTAGGCAGGTTACCAGCCGATCCTGTCTTCCTCTTGCTATGTGGCTGTCAACTTGCCTGATGATGGAGTCCCCCACGATGATCGCTGTCCTCTGTGTCTTCTTTTGCCTCTCCAACCTCAGGTCCATGTCCCTGGTGTGTGCCCATCTTTCCAGCTGTAGGTCCATGTCCTCCACTGTCCTCTCCATCTTCTGTTGCCTCTCCAGCCTCAGGTCCGTGTCCCTGATGTATGTCCCATCTCTCCAGCCGTAGGTCCGTGTTCTCCGTGTACTTCCATCTTCCCTCAACCTGGTGATGGCTTGCACCGATCTCATCTTCCTGTGGGTTTCCTTCGCTGTTTCCAGGTGTCGCTGCTGTGTCACCCATTTCTTCCTTGTGGTTATCCTCCAGGTGGTCCTCACTCACTGTGTGTGTGTCTCGGCATTTCCACTGTTGTTGATGATTTTCCATGGCCTCTCTGTATGCCTCCTTGATGAACTTCTCTAACTCCCAGACTTCATCCTCAGTGGTTTCCTCCATCTTGAAGTTGTCTGCCTCTCTGTCCTCCACTGCTCGAAGTGCCTCTAGTTCTAGTATTCTACTTTCCAGGGGTCTAACTTGTTTCTTCAGGCGCTCCAATTTCCCACATCGAGTGCATACATAAGACCCCAGAGGGTAGGTAGTCATACATATGGCAAACGGTGAAGAAAACTGGGTAGCTCAACATTCTGCTTGCATTGCTGTCCATTTGCTGATCTGTCTGAAGTGGCTTCTTCCTACTTGCTGGTGCGGCTGCTGGTGTCTCCCTCTGTTCTGCTTACTGGTGCGGCTGCTGATGTCTCCCTCTGTTCTGCTTGCTGGTGTGGCTGCTGGTGTCTCCCTCTGTTCTGCTTGCTGGTGCGGTTGCTGGTGTCTTCCTCTGTTCTGCTTGCTGGTGCGTCTGCTGGTGTCTCCCTCTGTTCTGCTTGCTGGTGTGGCTGCTGTGGTTACCTTCTTAAGGTCCATCGCAAAGGTGCTCTCGCTAAGGCAAGCACCTTTAATGCTCGCATTCGCGCGCTGAACAGCTGCGTGCCATTGGCCCCTCCCCTTTTAAGGGAGAGCTCCAGATCTGAGCGCTGACATCAGGGGGTGGACGGAGCTACCTCTCGCCACTGCCCCTCTCGCCTGCCTTCTCCTCCTGCCCTGCTCCAATTCCTAAACTAAACTAAACCTTAGGTTTGCATACCGCATCATCTCTACATTCGCAAAGCTCAACACGGTTAACAAGAGTTAGGGTAGAACGGAACTCCAGAGGAGGGAAGGATGAAGAGGAAATTTAGAGGACTAGAATAATCAGAGAGGGAGGAAGAGTTACATTTTTGAGAATAACCAGGTTTTCAGATGTTTACGGAAGAGTTGGAGGGAGCTCAGATTCCTAAGAGGGGAGGTAAGGTTGTTCCAGAGCTCAGTGATTCTAAAAGGGAGGGAGGAACCTAGTTTTCCTACAAGGGAGATGCCTTTTAGAGAGGGAAAGGAGAGTTTCAGTTTTTGGGTGGATC
Organism: Geotrypetes seraphini; assembly: GCF_902459505.1. Classification (NCBI taxonomy): domain Eukaryota; kingdom Metazoa; phylum Chordata; class Amphibia; order Gymnophiona; family Dermophiidae; genus Geotrypetes; species Geotrypetes seraphini. Next base: position 92,652,188 of record NC_047092.1, read on the forward strand.
TGGTGGAATTGGGGTTAGAGGAATTCCTAGAAAGAGGAATAAAGGGGGGGGGGATGCCATGTAGGATCTTGAAAGTAAGGCAGGCACATTTGAAGTGGACTGTGGAGATTATCGGAAGCCAGTGGAGCTTGGAAAAAAGCGGTGAGACATGGTCGAATTTGCTTTTTGCAAAGATAAGCTTAGCAGCAGCATTCTGAATCCGCTGGAGTCTTTGAAGGTTTTTCTTTGTTAGGCTTAGGTAGATAGAATTGCAATAGTCCAGTCTGGAAAGGGTGGTGGATTGGACAAGGACGGCAAAGTGTTTTTGATGGAAACAGGTTCTCACTTTCCTCAGCATGTGAAGGCTGAAGAAACATTTTTTTTTTTTTTTTGTAATATCATGTTTATTAGGCATAGTAAACCATGTACAACAGATCAATGGTACAAAGCAGATAGTGAATAACACAAGGAAAAAGGCTTTGCAGGTGTACACAAAGAAAAAATGCAGAACAAAAACAGTGCCACATGGCTTAATCCAGCCCATTTTTTCGGACTATAAAGTACATACAAGACATTGAATCCCCAAACGATTCATCTAATGGATCATCATACCAACATCCATACTCACTTTCATACTCCAAGCACACTCAAATCAGTCAGAGTAAGGTGCTGTCATAAACCATCACACCGCCGTCAGGACTAGTGCGGCTGTCAGTCAAGAAATACAGTAGATCAGTAAAAATTAGAGAGATGTAACATAAGCGGGTAAGCAAACAACAACCATCAACAACCAGTACTTGAGTGTACTGAAAAACTAGACTTAGGGCAGTTCAGTTCAGCTCAGGTCAGGTCAGGGGGAAGGCACCGACATGAGACGTTGCCATAGAGTGCAATAAGCAGCCCATGAGGCCTGCGTTCTGGGAGTGTATGTGTCCAATTCAAATCTGGCCTGCGTCTTCATTCGAGCCAGCCATAGAGGGAAGGAAGGGGCTTCCGCCTTGGACCATCGCTGCAAAACCAGCGATTTGCCCAGAAGAATAGCGTGCAGAATAAACTTCTGAGCCGAGATGTCCAAGCCCTGTTGCGATAAATCTTGTACATCCCCTAGTAAGAGGGCTGCAGAGTTCCAGGTAAATGAACATTGAAGTACTTGTTCAAGGCATCGGTGGATTGGGTCCCAGAACGTAAGAGACGGGCAGTCAAAGAAGGTATGAAGAAATGTACCCGGAGCGGACGCACATCGGACACAATTAGCGTCAGTCCACAAATGCATGCGTGCTCCACGAATTCTAGTTATATATATTCTGTGTAGTACCTTGAATTGAGTTTCTTGTAGAGAGACTGCCTTCACCAACAAATAAATGTTCTTAAAAAACATATGCAAATCTTGTACCGTGACAGTTCTTCCTAGTTCATGCGACCATTCCCTGGCCAAAGTCACCAGAGACATCTCGGGTTGATGATCTCGGCAGGCAGAATACCAACGAGAAATAGAGTTCATGGAGGATGGGGTTTCTAGAAAAATGTCATCAAGGGATCCACTCTCCCATAGGCCAGCGTAACGGGCAATCTGGGGGGTGATATAATGTTGAAGTTGCAAGTAAGTATGAATGTGTCGCGAGGGCAAGCCCCAGGCTGTTTGTACCTGAAGCAAAGAGGGAAAGCTCCCCCCCCCTAGGTCTATGAGCGCCCCCACTGTTGTGTCTCGCACTCCCCGAAGTGATAGACCCCCCATACGCGTCATACCAGGAGAGAAGTCAGGATTGTGTAATAAGGAAAGAAAGGGTGAGAAATCGGGTGTTCGGTTCTGTTTTTTTCGCCACCATACCCAGGCCTTTCGAAATGAAATTAAAAATGACATTAAGGGTAAGGAAAAAGGAGAAGAATGAGTTTCAGAGCGTCCACCCGAGCGTCCATGAAGAAAAGAGGAAAAGGAGATAGGTGAGCAGCATGTGTCCAGGAGGTCCGCAGCAGATGGGGACGAAAAGGTGTCCGGGGCTAGTAGCGGGTGCATCCATCGAAGTAAGGCTGCCACATTATACATGCGGATGTCGGGCAAGCTCAGGCCGCCATGTTGTTTTGCACATGACAGCTTGGAGAGACTAATGCGGGGGGCCCTGTCTCGCCAGATAAATGATCGAATAGTGGCATTATACGCACGTTCGTCTGAGGAAGATATCCAAACCGGGATGACTTGTAAGGGATATAGAATTTTAGGAAAAAGTATCATTTTGACCAGAGCGACTCTGCCCATTAGGGATAGAGGCATAGTCTTCCATCGGTGGCACAGGGTTTTGATTTTACCAATTGCAGTGGTAATATTTGCAGTATATAGTCTCTTGGGGTCACAAAACAACATGATTCCCAGATATTTAAGTTTCCCAGGAGCCACTCCTACTCCTAAGGTCTCTGCCCAGCGTGGTGTACCCGTCGCCCCAAGAAGGAGTGCCTCTGTCTTGTCAAAATTTATCTTAAGGCCCGAGAATCGCCCATACAATTGAATAAGAGACATGAGGCGTGGCATGTTGGAATCCGCATGATTAATGTAAAGAAGCATGTCGTCTGCAAACAAACTGATGCGGAATTCCCGTGTCCCCACGCGGAGGCCCTCAAGGTGCGGGTCTTGCCGTATGCGCTGTGCTAGGGGTTCCAAGGATAGCAGGAAAAGAAGGGGGGATAGGGGGCAACCCTGACGTGTACCGCGGCTTAGCGGAAAGGGTGCCGATAACTCCCCGTTCACCAAAAGCTGCGAGGATGGGCGAGTGTATAGAGCTGTGATCCACCCCACAAAGTCACCAGTGATACCAAATCTCCTCAGGACCCAAAAAAGATGTTCCCATGAGACCATGTCGAAGGCCTTCTCAACGTCCAAGCTGGCAATAAGGGCCCGTGCCTCAGAGGAGTGAGAGGTCTGCAGGACCGTCATGACCTTCATGAGGTTGAGAGAGGCATGTCGGCCAGGAACAAAGCCGACCTGGTCCTCATGTATCAGATGCGGTAGAAAGACATTCAACCGTTTCGCTAGAATGCTTCCCAGGATTTTAACATCTTGGTTGAGGAGTGAGATTGGTCGATATGATCCCAATTGGTCCTGCGGGCGGCCCGGTTTGGGTAGGATAATAACATGTGCTCGATTGTGTGTATCCCCAGGTGGGAGAACGGACAAGAGTCCGGTATAGTAAGATTGCAAAACTGGGAGAACTTTAGGAGGCAACAATTTGTAAAACTCCGGTCCCATGCCATCAGGGCCCGGGGTTTTTGCAAGAGTGAGATTTCCAATAGCTGTCTGGAGTTCTTGCCCCGAAATAGGGGAGTTCAATGAATGCAGTTGTTCCTCAGATAAGGATGGTAAGGAGAGGTGTGTGAAAAAATTCTCACGTGCTTGGGGGTCGTCCGGTGTCGCCGAGTAGAGATCCCTATAGAAATTGACAAATTTCTCCGCAATATCCCCGGGGTCGGTGTGGAGACGACCCGCCTTATCCTTAATACTAGTGATGACATGTCTGGCCCTGGGCGGTCTAACCAAGTTGGCTAGCATACGTCCCGTTTTGTTACCCCAAGCATGCAACCTATATTTATAGAAATATATGCTTCGTTGAGCTCGTGTATCAAGGAGATGATTGATCTTATCCTTCAGTTGTTTTAAGGAGGATGTGATGGAAGGGGTGAGGTTAGACATGTGCACCCGACGCAGTTCCTGAAGCTCGCGTGTGAGGGCAAGGAGCTCCCCCTCGCGACGCCTTTTTAGAGCGGCGGAGTACGCTAATATGTGTCCGCGCATGACTGCCTTCGCGGCCTCCCAATAAACAACCGGTCCCACGTCCAGCACAGAGTTGGTGCAGAGAAAGTCTTCCCATTTTTTCGTAAAAAATTCATGAAAAGTTTTGTCTGTGTACAATTGTGGAGACATACGCCAGATGCGTTCTCCAGAGGACCGCAGGAACTGGAGAGTGATGTGCAGTAGAGAGTGGTCAGATATGGTCGGAGCGAGCATGGCAGCTGATGCAAATTTGGGGAACCAAAGTTCGGATACAAGGAAGTGATCAAGTCGAGAGTAGGACAGATGAGGATGAGAGTAGAAAGAATAATCGCGCTCCTCGGGGTGGAGAGTTCTCCAAACGTCTAATAATCCCAATTCCCTCATCAAATAATTTACACCCTTATCAAAATGAGCTTTGGGTGCGCGTTTCGCCGGATGACAATCCAGCGCGGGGTTGGCGGTTGTGTTGAAGTCTCCCCCTAGCACAATTAAGCTGGACATGTAAGGAGTCAGAAGTGTGACTAAGTGTGAGAAAAATTCGTGAGAATAGGTGTTGGGAGCGTATACATTGCATAGTACGGTCTGCTGACCCCATAAGTCACCCACTAGCATAACATATCTCCCCTCGGGGTCCGCCACCTGATGTTGTATAGTGAATGGTAGTCTTTTGTGTATAAGAATGGCTACTCCTCGCTGTCTAGAGCTATAGGAGGCAAAACCAATCTGTCCCACCCAATCCCGCTTCAACTTACGATGTTCGTCGTCTAAGAAGTGGGTTTCCTGGAGAAATGCGACATCCGTGTGCTCCTTTCTGAGATATGCGAGGAGCTTGGTGCGTTTTATGGGAGAGTGGATCCCGTCTACATTAAGCGAAGATATTTTCAAAGAAGACATAGCATTACATATGCATTATAAACAAAGCATTGAAATACAGGTAAAATCATGAAGCAGGGGACGTCCCAGCCATATCCCCTCTCCACAGTATATGACAGCAATAGATATTTCTTAGCTTTGGTGAACATCTGGTCTCGGCAGTGATTATCAGCAATCCCATGCAGCACCCATTCATTCAATCTCATGCACACCCCCCAGACACTCCCCTCCCCACAATCAGAACGGAACAAAACCCCCCTCCCCCCCGAACCATGTAATCTGTCTAAAGTGCCCACTGAAAGCGGGAAAAACCAACAGTGAACATAAAAACAGCCCCGGGCCACGCCTCACATGCAGTACGAAATATAAACCAAATAGTGCCCTCTGGTATAAACTTAAACACAGTTTAGCTTCATATCAGCGCTAAGGAGAGAAATCAAAAGGAAAAATTTTGGCATCAGGAACATAACCAGAAAAGGGTCATGTAAAGAACTAAAACAAAGAAGAACCAGGCTTAGATATTCAGCCCGGTCATCGTGCTGCCAGTGCACTAATCATCAGTGTAGAGGCATGCTGGATGGGGCCAAGGTGCAAGATCAGAACCCTCTTCTGCCATCTATATCCGACCCGCCGTTGCGGGTTTCAAATGCCAGGGAGCGAAACAGAGATTAGAGCCGTTGGTTGTAGAGGCTCAGTGAGGGTTATTATCCGGAGGAAGTGGCGCAGGCAGTTGCAGGATAAACTTCTCCAAATCTCTCGGGTTCTCAAAGTAAAGGGTTTTGTTGTTGTAAGACACCCTTGCCCGAGCCGGGTAGAGAAGGGACACCCGGATATTGCGCTTATATAGTGTATTGCAATGAGGTGCCATCGCCTTCCGCCGAGAAGAGATAAGGGGGGAGAAATCTTGAAATATCAGGATCTTTTTACCGTCATAAAGAAAGTCTACCCCTTTGCGGAAGTGAGCCAGTATCCGTTCCTTTATTGCAAAGTTGAGAAATCTGGCGAGAACAGGTCGCGGCCTCGTGTCGTCCGCCACCCTTTGGCCCACATGGTGTGCTCGCTCTATCTGGACAGGTAGGCCCGGATCTGTGTGTTCCAGCATTTTCATAAGCCAGTTCTCTAACTCTTTGCGCAGATCCACTTCCCGGATTGATGCAGGGAGCCCTATGAATCTCAGATTCTTTCTCCTCCCTCGGTTTTCGTGGTCATCCACGCGGTCCTGCAGGGATTTGTTAGAGGTTTCCAGGGTTCGCAGTCGTTCTTCAAAAGTGGCAGCCTGATCTTCCTGGCGTGCCACCCGATCCTCTACCCGCTGCAAACGGCCAGCATGGTTATCCAGGCTTTCTTTAATATCTTCCATAAACGTATGTATTTTGGCCAGTTTATCTTCCATTACGAGTGTTAAGGATCGGGTCAGTTCTTGCACCGCAGCCTCCTGTAACGTGAACATAGGAACCTCGTGCGTGTCCGCCATTTTTGGCTCCTGCTGCTTCGCTTTGTCTCGTGTTCCCCGTTGCGGCTTTGAGGTCATCGCTCGCACCCTGCACCCTGAAAAATACCGTCGGCGCAATCAGCGATGTGTGAGGCTATCAGGGGTCCGTTCGATCTCGAAGTTTTGTTGAGTTGCTGCGAGTAATGTGCGGGTTTAGTGCGGCGCGGCCCGGAGCCGTGGAGAGACACGTCCGCTCAAGCGCGCGGCATCACGTGACCCCCGAAACATTTTTTTTATTAGGGAGTTGAGGTGATCATTGAAGGAAAGTGTAGAGTCAATGATGACTCCCAGAATTTTACTTGAGTATTCAAGATGCAGAGTGGGGCCCGAGAACAGAGGGATGGAGGTGGGCAGTTGGTCCAATTTTGGGCCGAGCCAGAGAAGTTTTGTTTTGGATTCGTTCAGTTTCATCTGCACAGTGTGGGCCCAGGATTGAAGGTTCGATATACATGAGGATATGTTCGCAGAGAGGTTGGTGAGGTTCCGATCGGTCTCAAGGAGGACAAAGATGTCATCTGCGTAAATATAAAGTGTTTCAAGGGGGGAGATATGGAGGAGTTTAAGGGAGGACATATAAATGTTGAAAAGGATAGGGGAGAGAGGTGAGCCTTGTGGGACTCCAAAGATCGGGTTCCAGGGGGAGGAAGAAGTGCCCTTCATGTTGACTGTGTAGGAGCGGGAGTGTAAAAACTTCGAGAACCAGTCAAGAACTGTGGAGTTAATGCCTATCTTGGTGAGTTGGTAAAGTAGGATATCATGATGGACGACATCAAAAGCTACAGAGAGGTCGAATTGAAGAAGGACAGCGAACTTGTTGCGAGAATGGAGATGTTGAACTTTTGAGATTAAGGAGGTCAGAAGGGATTCGGTGCTGAAGTTGGGACGGAAGCCGTATTGGTAGGGTAGCAGAATGGTGAATTTTTCAAGGTAGGAAGATAGTTGAGTGGATATGATGGATTCTAACATCTTGGTAAAGAGAGGAATGTTTGCTATTGGACGGTAGCTGGAAGGTGTAGAGGGGTCTAGATCAGTTTTTTTCAGTAGTGGGGTTAAGGAGATATGGCCCATTTCTGGGGAGAAAAGACCCAAATGGAGGGCGGAGTTTATGAGAATGGTAAGAGATGAGATGGCCTGAGAGGGAGTGTTCTCGTAAAGGCGGGGAAAGGATCCAAGGTACAAATGTAGGATTTCAGTTTGAGGCAGAGATTATGGACCAGGGATTCAGAAACAAGTTCAAATGAAGACCAGGATCTGTCAGCTGGGATAGGGTAGGAGTCTGAAAGGATAGGGTTGGGGGTCGATTGGAATCAGAGATTTGTAGGAGATTGCAGGAGGGAAGGAGCGCCTCAAAGTGGAGACCTTGTCGCTGAAGAACTTTGCCAGAGAATCAGATGAGGTGGAGGAGGGGAGGCTGGAGGCATTTTTGGAGGTTAAGGAACGCCAGATGTTAAATAATGTGCTAGTCTGGTTGTTGGATTTGGAGATTTTGTCACCGTAGAAGTTTTTCCTTGCTTTTTTTAGAACAGTATTGTAGAATTTAATATTGACCCTCCAGGAGTGTCTGTCTGTAGGGGATTTAGATTTTTACCATTTTCGTTCCAGAGTTCGGCATTTCTGTTTCAGTTCTCTGTGGTATGGGAGGTACCAAGGGGCCTTGTGGGAATAGGAGATGGTTTTAGTGGAGAAAGGGGCGAGGGAAAGGAAGGTGGACTCGGAGAGGGCGACCCAGTTTTGCCAGTTTGTTTCTGGTTCTGCAGGTTTAGGGATAGGGGAGAATTTGTCAAGAAAATTGGTCCAGAACAGATTGCTCGAGATTTTTTTGCGGAAGGTAATAGAATTTGAGGTGTGGGATGGGGCCCAAAATATGACATGAAGATTGGGAGACAGAAAGCCCCTAGGAAGTGATCGGACCAGGGAACGATTTCCCAGCGAATGTCAGGTTTTGTGAGTAGTGAGATCCAGAAAACTGATGAGGTCTAGTGTGTGGCCTTTTTCATGGGTAGGGGAGAGAGTGGGAGGGGGAAAGCCTAAAGAGGAGAGGAAGCTATTAAATTTGGATGTGTCCTTGCTGGTGACATCGTCAAGGTGGAGATTGATGTTTCCGATGATCAGTAACCTTTGAAATTTGAGGAAGGCGTTTGTTATGGTTTCAAAGACGAGTTCTGAGGAATTGTTCCAAGGGGTAGGTGTGTTGTATAGGAGCAGGATACCCAGTGGATGAGGGTGGTATTCATCGTTAACTGAGGCTAGCGTGTATTCTAATGAGGGGAGGCTGCCCTTTTCAAGGAGCTGGACATCGAAGAATGATTTGAAAAGGAGAGCCAGGCCGCCTCCTTTTCGGTTAGTTCTGGGAGAGAAGAGGCCTTGGTAGATGTGGGAGCAAAGTTCCTTTTGAGTAAATTGGTCATCTTTTGTGATCCAAGATTCTGTGATGAATAGGAATCCGGGGTCTGAATCCTCAAGTAGGTCCTTCAAGATTTGAATCTTATTACAAGCGGATCTGGCATTTGCAATAAAGTGTCGGGACTGGGGTGAGAGAATCAGAGGCAGGGTCGGAGATAGTAGAAGCAGAGACAGGTTTTAGGGAGGCGTGGTTGACTTTACGAGGGTTTTTATAGGATGGGTGGTGTTTGGGGCGTATCAGCGTGAGGATTCTGAGGCTAGGGCAGGTACTGCGGGCAATTGCAGGGTCGAGGAGGTTGGGGGAAGGTGGTGTCGGGCATGGGGAGAGTTTGAGAGAAGAACAGAGTAGGAGAAGAAGGAGCCAAGAAGGTGGCTTCATGATGAGAGTTGGGGTACCTAAGGGCTAGACAGGCCTGTTTGGGGCGTGTGAGAGGTTAAGGATAGAGGAGCGGCTAGATAATGACGTACTAGGTATCAGCACAGACAATATTAGAAGAAAACTAGTAGAGCATTTCTAAATTTGGAAAAATTCTGAAATTGATCTAGTGGAAGGGGAGTGAAGATAATCCGGCTATTGATTCAGTGCTCAAATTAGCATAGACTGTTAGATACAATAGGCATTTAACAGATTATTTAACAGTTATCAAATAATAAGAAACAGCAAGCATTTAACAAATTATAGGAGTCAACAAATATTTAGCACAAGTTTTGTTTGCTTTTGCCTATTATATATATATATATTTATATATATATATATTTTTTTTTTTTTTTGAGAGCTAGTAATTATACTTTACAGTTGGATGAATTCACGATAATACTTAACAATTGGGAAAGTTTTCCCTGCTGGCTCAGGGGATGGGCAGAGCAGTGATCCCACGCTCTTCTCCTCTGTGGATGCCTCTGTGTTCCCAGCAGCCCGCAGGTATCTGTGTGAGGGCTGAGAAATGGCTGTGTGCCTCAGGAATCGCTGATTTTTCAATGGCAGAGGTCTCCTGTTGGTTCAGGGAGAGGTGGAGCAGTGCTCCCACGCTCTTCTCCTCTCTGGATGCCTCTGTGTTCCCAGCAGCCTGCAGGTATCGGTGTGGGGGATGTTTTACTGTTCTCTCCTGCTGCTTCCCGACTTCTCCTGGCTCCCTGCTACTTCGGACTGGTGTGGTGTTCTGCCATTGGCCCCTCCCCTTTTAAGGGGGAGCTCTGTATCTGAGTGCCGACTTCAGAAAGGTGGGCAGAGCTACCTCTCGCCACTGCCCCTCTCACTTGCCTTCTCCTGCCCTGCTCCGATTCCCTTTTGTTGTTAGCTGTTTTACTGCTCTCTCCTGCTGCCTCCCGATTTCTCCTGGCTCCCTGCTACAGCTGGCAGATATTCTCAGAACCTACCCACCTCTCCAGGTTGACTTCTTAGCTGGCTTATCTTAACTGAGGACGGTGCGCCCTACGTCAGGCGGGAAGGCGCATGCGCGGTTTGGGCTATCGTGAACTTTCTAAACTCTTAAAGTGGTGATGCACTTTTAAAGTGGTCCGTACTGGGGCTCCGTTGGTGACGTTACCCTTATGTGAGAATATCTGCCTGCTGTCCCTGGATAACAACACCTGTTACGGTAAGTAACTGTTCTTTTTCTTCTTTCCACCTTTAATAATAATAATAACTTTATTCTTTTATACCGCCATCACCAGCCGTTCTAGGCGGTTTACATAAAAAAAGAACTGGATAATCAGTGAAAAATACAATTATATAAAAGATGCAACAGTTACATCCTTTAAAGATCACCTAAATTCAGGTAATAAATTTATCAATCAGATTGGTCTTAACTGGTTTCCGAAAAGAGCAATAGGATAAGGCTTGATGGATACATTAACCTAACCAAATTTGTTAATATGTGGAATACATCTGGTCTGGTCTTCCACTATGGTATTTTGAAATAACATCTATGCCTGGTTTACAGTCCTAGCCTTAGTTTCAGCCAACAACAACAAAATTTCTTGGTGCCTTGGGTTTTTTGGACCAGTTCTAGGGGTTATTTGGGGCACTGATTCAGAAAATTGCATTTGATAGACACATCAGCTCTAGTCTCTTAGAAATGGTTGAATTAATTAATTTTTTTACTGCTCTTTACTGCTATTTTTACTGCTATTTACTGCAGAATCGGGAGCATTGGGCAAAATAAGATTGGCTTCCAAGGGAATATATGGTGGTTGGAGGACAAAACGTAATCAATGAACCTTTGGTAGCACAAGATAGAATCATACTGCATAAAAAGCTAGGCTTGATGAAACAATTTGTAAAGGCTTTGAATAAAGACAGTTCGTGCATTGAATACATAGCACATATGTTACCTGGACTTACCATGGAAAAACTGAAGGCAGGAATTTTTGATGGTTCATACATCAGACAACTTATAAATGACCCACATTTTATTGCATGAATGAATGAAATCGAATCATGTGCCTGGTCTTCATTTGTTCTTGTGAAAAACTTTCTTGGAAACAACTACACACAATTAGTAGAGGATATGCTCTTTCATTTCAACAGGCTTCCATTATCTGCACAGTCACTTAGATCACTTTCCAGAGAACCCTGGTGACTTAAGCGTAGAGCAAGATGAAAGATTTCACCAAGACATAAAAACAATGGAAGCCAGATACCAATGAAGATGGGATGCACACATGATAATAATAATAACTTTATTCTTGTATACCGCAATACCATGGAAGTTCTATGCGGTTAACAGATGAAGAGACTACATTTACAGCTAAGTTACATTTACAGCGAAGTTATTTTTACAGCAAAGTTACATTTATAATGAAGTTACATTTACAGTGAAGTTACGTTTACTGCAAGTTACATACAGCGGTGTTACATACTGCGGTGTTATATACAGCGGTGTTCAATGTGGCAGAACAGAGGTATTTAGTGTGATGAGTAACGAAGACAGGATAATTAGTTAGATTGAGTGTTCCGTTTGTTAAGCCATGTAGTGGCTAAACAAGATAGTGGCTAACAAGAGTAGAGGAGTCGGAGAGTCTGGAGGTGTGTCGAGGTCAGGGGAGAAGGCAAGCAAGGAGATGGGGGAGAAGTGAGAGGAATTTGTCAAAAAGGCAGGTTTTGATTGACTTCCTGAACATTTGATGGGGGGGGGGGAATTGGAGATGAAGGCGGTAAGGCATTTGTTCCATTTGCCTGCTTGGAATGCTAAGGATCTATCTAGGAATTTCTTGTAGAGGCAGCCCTTCAGGGAAGGAAAGGAAAACAGGTAAGTGTTTCGTGTGCGAGAGGGGCCTGCTATTTCTAGGTGCTCTGATAGGTAGATAGGTGATGAGCCTGCTAAGGTTTTGAAGCAGAGGCAGGCGAATTTAAAGATGATCCTTGCCTCCACCGGCTGCCAGTGAAGTTTAGTGTAATAGGGACTAACATGGTCATATTTTTTGAGGTCGAAGATGAGGCGGACGGCCACATTTTGGACTATTCTTAGACGTTTGATGGTATTTTTGTAGGATCCCAGGTATATGATGTTACAATAGTCCAGTATGCTTAAGATTAGTGATTGGACCAGAAGACGAAAGGAGAGGTGGTCGAAGTGGCGTTTAATGGTGCAAAGTTTTCAGAGGGTGCAGAAGCATTTTTTGACTTGGGCACTGGTATGGTCTTCGAAGGTCAAGCATCTGTCTAGGAGGACTCCAAGGATTTTTATGGTGGAGTTGATTGTGTAGTCTAGGCCATTCAATTTCAGAGAAGTGTTTGTTAGTTTATGGGTAGGACTTGCCAGGAAAATTTTGGTTTTTTCAGTGTTCAATTTTAATTTGAATTGAGAGGTCCAAAGTTCTAACTTGGTGAGGATGGAAGAGGTGAGTTGTTCCGTCTCTTGTGTGAATGAAGTTAGGGGAATGATAATGGTGATGTCATCTGAGTATATGAATGATTTTAGGTTTAAGTCAGCTAGTGTCCGTGCCAGAGGGGCCAAGTAAATGTTGAATAGGGAGGGGGATGGGGGGAGCCTTGTGGGACACCACAGGGATTGCGCCAGTGTTGGGAGAAGGTTCCGTTGCTGTGGACCTGGTAAGTACGGTTAGTTAGGAAGCTTGTGAACCAGTTTAGTACTTGTCCGGTGATGCCAATGGAGTCAAGGCAACTGAGCAAAATATCATGGTCTACCAGGTCAAAGGCACTGCTCAGGTCAAATTGGAGAACTAGGGCGCTTTTGCCCAGTGAGAACAGATGGAGAAGGTAGTTGGTCAAAGCAGCTAAGACAGTTTCTGTGCTGTGGTTTGTGCGGAAGCCGGATTGGGAATCATGAAGAATATTGAACTTTTCTAGGTAATTCGTGATGTCATGGTTAACTAGGCCTTCCATGAGTTTTTGGAAGAGTGGTATATTGGCGATGGGTCTATAGTTGGCGGTGGAGAAGATGGGTTCCTTAGTGTTTTTAAGGAAAGGGGATACAAGAATGTGACCAAGTTCAGTCGGGAAGTAACCAGTGGATAGGCAGAGAGAGACCCAGTTGAAGAGTTCGGCTTTGAATGAGGGGGGGGGGCGGATTTCATGATAGTGGGTGGGCAGACTATTGTTTGAATCTTATGTGGGATTGTCCTGGCAGATCCCACTCTCAGAAGCCTTACAAAAGGAGTTTCTTGTGTGTTGAATGAATGGAAAGTTTGTTTCATAAACTTGTGCTTTTGGTATGAAATCAGTAGATTTTCATGTTGTACACTTTTAAAATTTTTTTTATGTTTCCTTCATGCTTAAATATATTAATTTAAAAACTACATTAAAATATCCTTTTATTTTTTAAATTTTCTTTATTCATTTTTAAAACTGAAAAAAGTGCCAAGTATACATACATACAATAACATAAAAATACAGCACTTATGTTTATACATAAATATATTAGAAAATCACTTAATCCTACCCCACCCCTCCCATTTCCCCCCCTCCCTGGATGTGTGTAGGAAACACAAACCTTAAATAAAGATGCAATCTGTTGTCTAACATAAACCTCTAATGGACTCCAAATAGTTTTAAATCTTTTACTAGTCCCCAATTGCTCTGATAACATCCTTTCATACCTATAACTTTGACAAAGGATTTCCCACCAAAAAACAAAGTTTAATCTCACCCAATTCTTCCAGTTTTTCATTATTAGCTGCATGGCTACGCCCGTCATGACAAGAAGAAGTCTGTTTTTATTTACTTCGATTGGACTTTTAGGGTTTAACAATGTCCCAAAAAGGACCACATTGTAAGATAATGGTATAGAAACGCCTAATGCCATAGTAATTTTCCCCCTTATGGACTTCCAAAAATTGAGTATCAAGGGACAATAGAACAACAGATGATCCAGTGTCCCTATTTCAAGATGACAGTGCCAGCATCTATTAGACTTTGAACTATCTAATTTTTGCAAACGAACAGGGGTCCAAAAAATTCTATACAACAGAAAAAAAAAACAAGTTTGTCTCAAAGATGCTGTACATCTCATTCTCCAAGTCCAAATCTGTGGCCATTGAGTAGCAGAAATATGTTGCTTTGTCTCAAGTTTCAAGTTTATTTAAATTCTTAGATTTAATCGCATACTCCAAATCCAATGCGATTTACATAAGTTAAAAGTTAGGTTAAAATAAAAGACAAACAAACATAACAATTCATACATATTACAATAATACATTTAGGGAAACAGGAGGCAGACAACAATTGGCTTAAATACAATTCTAAAAAAATAGTAAAAAATGGAAGGTCTAGTGACACAAAAGGTTGGGGAACAAATACCTGCTTAATTTTTACTAGATCGTCTTCCTAGTCTCAATGCTCCAAATGTCCCTAAGACTTGTTTTTGGTTTTTTATTCAAATATTCCGATATTAATTTATATAACTTGGTGGCCTGATGCCCTTGCAAATCTGTCTGGAAACATAGGCCCAGCAAGCTATAATGATTCTTTAAGTTATGCCAATCAGGGAACCCTTTCTGAATGGCCTGTTTCAACTACAACCATTTATAAGCTTGAGGCTTTGATATGCCGAACGATTGTTGCAATTGTAATAAATTTAACATTTTCCCATTTGAGTACATTAAAATGTCCTGATTTTTTAATGGGTGAGCAGAGTGAGGAGTGGTATATGGCATATGTTATGTATCTGAAAAACTAGAGCTGATAGGAGAAAACAGGTGCCATTTTTTGAATCAGCAGGTCAAATATACCCAGAAACAGGTCTAACATTTGAGGCACCAAAATGAGTGTTGGTCAGTGTTGCCCTTTTGAAAATTAAATTCTGCTATAGTAGATTTCTTTTGTGATGTCAATCCAGATATCAGCAAAGTGGAGAAAAAAACTCAGTTAGTCTTCATGGGTTAAAAAAATCTCCACTTTGTCATATATTAAATATTCCAAAGGAAACTGCAAAGTTCTGTTTATTAGTCCCAGGATATCAGCCTTCAAGGAGATAATCGGTTCCATTCTGATATTCATACATAGTTCTATTCAACACATATTCAACACATAATGTTTAGTTCCCAATTCAAATATACCAGCAAGGGTCAAAATAGAATATCAGGGGGACACCTACATGCAGCTGCAAACTTCAAAGCACATGCCAGTCCATGAATTGGTGCTGAGGAAGGGAGGCTGCGGCCCCACTCAACAAAGATATCCCAAATGAAGAGTTTATCCCAAATCAAGAGTTTGAACAAGTATATTACATTACATTACATTACATTAGGGATTTCTATTCCGCCATTACCTTGCAGTTCAAGGCGGATTACAAAAGAATTATCCAAGATGTATTTCCGATCAAAAATATTTATTCAATATCTTTCAAAGTCAACTAATTACAAATGAAGCCTTTCAGTAAAGATCCATCTATAATAATAAAACGCTAAGCGCGCATGCGCACTCTTAACGCCGTGTTGCCTGATCTGTAGTTCCGTGGCCGGCAGAGTGTACATGCGCGCTTACCACGCATCTCTCTGTCTCGCTGCAGGCTTGCCGGCTCCGGTCAGACAAAGTTCATTTTTTTGTTCAAAGCCCCCGCTGTGGACGTGACAGAGTAAATCAGGGCAGTAGAAGGCCCCGAAGCAGCGTGTGTACAGTGCTGCACACGCTGCTAGAATCGGCAGGTTTGTCGGGACCGCGGGAAGGGAAGGGGGGGGGGGGCAGTAAGGGAGCCGGCCAGACCGCGGGAAGAGAAAGGGGAGGTAGGGGAAACGCTGCTGCTGCTGCACAGGGAAGTGGTGTGGGGGGAGGGAAATGGAGGAGGAGGGAATGCTGCTGCTTTTGCTGCTGTACAGGGAAATGGAGGGGGAGGGAATACTGCTGTGGCTGCTGCACAGGGAAGTGGGGGGAGAGAAATGCTGCTGCATAGGAGGCAGGGAGAGAGACAGATAGATAGAAAGAAAGACAGACAGCGGGAGGAAGGGAGACAGAAAGAAAAGAAGAAAGGGGCAGGGAGAGACACAGAAAGACAGACAGACAAAGGGGGCCAGGGAGAGAGACAGAAAGAAAGACAGCGGGAGGGAAAGAGAGAGACAGAAATAAAGACATATATTCTAGCACCCGTTAATGTAACGGGCTAAAATACTAGTTAATAACATAATTGTACAAAGGAGGAGTCTCACAGAGCGTTTCAAACCATATAACTATCTGTACAAAGTCCTCAACCTATTCTGTCTTCATCTTCCTTTATACTATTTTGTTAAATGACTTTGTGACATTTCCAAGGCTTCACACTATTGGTCAAAAGCATTTCCATTCCATATAAGGCGTTCTTTACAGTTTGCTCTATATCAGGGGTAGGGAACTCCGGTCCTTGAGAGCCGTATTCCAGTCGGGTTTTCAGGATTTCCCCAATAAATATGCATTGAAAGCAGTGCATGCAAATAGATCTCCTGCATAGTCATTGGGGAAATCCTGAAAACCCGACTGGAATAAGGCTCTCGAGGTCCAGAGTTCCCTACCCCTGCTCTATATGATACAATTAAGTTTATTTTTGATTTAAATAATAGCAGTTTCTTCCTTAACTCATTAAAAAAGTTAAATGTTAAATGTTTGACTATACAACAACAACCCAAAAAAGTAAAATATCACAATATAGTGTGAGACAAATCTATATTCTGAAATTCAGCATCAAGATTAATCAGGCATTTTCTAGCTATGCTACGCTTGTCACACCTGTTCCCCCAAAAAGCATACCGGGTATTGATACGTTGCTCCAATCTGACGTGGTCCCCCTGGAACTAGGGGAGCCTCTCAGGATTTTTACCCCTAGGCAACAGCCTAGGATTGCTCTTTCATTGGTCTTTCAAAGAACACCATTTAGTCAGAATGGCCTTAAGAAAAAAGAAAAACTTTATTTGGCCAAAGGCCTCAAAATCATAGTCCAAACAGGTTTCAATGTAAGCATGAAAACATAACCAAAAGAAAAGATTCTGGGGGGTCACGTGATGCCGTGTTTTGAATGGACATGCCTCCGTACAGCTCCGTGCCGTGCCGACCTAAATCTGCTTTTTATTCCTTGCTTTATTGTACAACCTGCTTCTGTGATATTCCGGTGACTCTCGGGAGCTAGCTGGCACCTGTTGAACTTTTCCTTGGTATATTCCTGACTGCTATGACTGCCAAAGCACAGCAGGACCCCCGCGGGAAACTGAGGCAAGCTGATACCAAAATGGTGGAAGGCCACGAGGTCCCTATGCTTACTATTCAGGAAGCCACAATCCAAGAACTAACTAAATCCCTCACCCTTGTTATGAAGGATAAACTGGCGAAAATCCAAACTTTTATGGAGAACTTTCGGGAGACTTTGAAAACCCATGTAGGCCGTCTCCAGAGGGTTGAGGATCGGGTGGCTCAGCAGGAGGACTGTGCGGCTGATTTTGAGGAGAGGATTCGGGTCCTGGAATCTGCCAAGACTACCCTGCTAGACCGCTTTGATGACAACGAAAACAGGAGTCGCAGGAATAACTTGCGGTTTATCGGGCTACCTAGTACTATATGATATGTTGACCTGCGCTCCTGCTTGGAGAACTGGCTGCCTGGGGTCCTGAACTCTAGCGAAGCTGGGGAGCGAATTATCATTGAAAGGGCACATCGGGTGGGCCCTCGGAGAGACAATGATCAACAGCCCTGACCGGTCCTCGCCCGCTTTCTGAATTTTGCCATCAAGGAGCGCGTTCTTGCCAGATATAGACGAGGGCCAGAATTTACCTATGAGGGACACAAAATCCTGGTTTTCCAGGATTTCTCGCCGCAAGTTTCCTCCCGCCGCAAAGCGATGGCGCCTCAATGCCATACCTTGTTCCAGCGCAATATCAGGGTTTCCCTGCTCTATTCTGCCAGGGCTCGCGTCTCACATAACAACAGGACTCTCTATTTCGACACGCCCCGAGAATTGGAGCGCTTCATTCAAGATCTGCCGGCGCCACAGCGTGAAGAGCCGGGCATTGCTTGAGCCTGCTAGAGATGTTTCCTTCTGTGTTTGAGCGGGAACATTGCACCGTGCTGGATCTTCTTTCTTGGACTCTGATTTCCTGGGGGATTCCCTTTTTCAGATATGGGGGGGTTGCATGGTTTTACTGTGCTGGGTTTTGGGTTTTGGAGGGATTGGGTAAGATGGAGGGGGGAGGGGGGTATGGGAGAATGCTTGGCTGTGTGTATGGGATGTGGATGAGTTGTGTGCATGATTGTGTATGCCTTTGGATGCCGGTTTACCTTTTTCTCTTTCTTTCTGGTGTGGGCAGCTTCTATTTGTGAGTTGGAGGGGGCTTTGGCTGGGACGGTCTCCTCCACTTCATGCTATGGCTCATTGCCAGCTATCTTTCCTGTCTTTGCTGTAATGACATGGCGCAATTGAATGTAATATTCCATTCTTTATGTTTCATCCTTCCCTTTTCAATTTTTTTTTTTTTTTAAATTGAACTATGTATTTTTTTCCCTTCCATTTCTTTTCCCTACCATCACTTTCCAGTATGTCCAGTTAAAAGTCTAAATGTTCACAATCCCCTCTTCTTTTTCTTTTCAATTATTTTATATCTTGTATTAATTTTATTTTTTTATCTTATTTTAACTTGTAAACCGGCTAGATATTTGCTGATAGTCGGTATAGTAAAAATTTAATAAATTTGAAACTTGAAATATCTTTAAATGTAGATGGAATCCACTCACCTGTCAAACGAACAAAAATCTTGGCATATCTTAAAAGGGAACGCACTGATATAGCATTTTTATAAGAGACCCACTTGACTCCGAGTGAACATGCTAAGCTCAGGAGGGATTGTGTGGGACAGGTGGGGCATGCTTCTTTCACTGCTCGTAAATGTGGGGTGGCCATTCTTGTCCACAAAAATGTTCCCTTTGTCATATCCACCAGCAACTTGAGGACCTTAAGGGATGGTACATTATTTTGATTGGGAACTTTGGGGACAACCGCTTGTACTCTGTAACATTTATGCCCCTAATACATACTACCATAGTTTTTTTTCATCTTTGGTGGGTCTTTTGGCACCGTTGGGTACTAACTAATTTTGGGAGGGGACTTCAACGTGGTAACCGATCCCTCCAGGGACTGCAAGCCAGCTAAATCTACATCACGGGGTCATTTTGCTAAAGGATTTAATTTTCTTATGAAAGAACTCAGCCTCCTGGACGCATGGTGCCTTCTGCACCCCACTGAAGCTGATTTCTCTTTTTATTCGCATCCCCACACAGTTTACTCCCGCATTGACTTTCTTCTTATCTCGGAGGCGCTCTTTCCTAAACTGGCAATGGCACGAATTCTGGAGCCCTTGGTCTCTGATCATGCTCTCATCAGCTTGTCTCTTCATTATAGTTCCACTCAACCAGCCTGTTTCTGGAGAATGTCTTCGCACCTCTATCGAGATCCTCGCTTCCGCATATACCTTCATCAGAAATGGGAGTCTTATGTTCAAACTAACTCGGTTGATGATGTAGGACCGGTCATATTTTGGGAGGCCGCTAAAGCGGTCCTGCGAGGCCATATACTTGCTTATTCGGCAGCGCAGCGTAAACTTTGTGATCGGACTCTTCTGTCTTTCCGCTGAATTACAAACATTACATCGCACTCATATTGCCATTCTGGACGATTCCACCAGGCGCAAACTGCACCTCATACAGACTCAAATTAATGATTTGTTAACTCAGCGAGCTAACTGTAGTATCTATTATAAATACAAACTGCATCAGTGGGGCGACAAATCGGGACGCCTTCTCGCTAATTTGGTGAGGCCGCCGAAGACCCGGCATATCATTACCTCCATTAAGGACAGAAATGGCGGGCTCCATACTGATCCGCAGGCTGTTATGTGTCAATTTGTTAAATTTTACACTGATCTTTATTCAGCGCAGCCTGATGACCCCGAAGCCCGGGACCTGTTTTTCCGCAATCTGGCTTTGCCACAGTTGACTTCTGCACAACGGGACATTCTTAATGGCCTTATTATGGGGGAGGAGATACAGTCTGCTATCAAACATCTTAAATTGGCCAAGACTCCGGGTCCTGATGGCTTGGGCCCCGAATTTTACAAACTCCTGATCCCGGGGACGCATCAATCTTTACAAGCTTATTTTATGGGACTTCGAACAGAGACTCCGCCGGGGGATACACATAATCGGGCGCATATTATCATTTTGCCAAAACCAGGTTGTCCCTTGGATGCTTTGAGGTCCTATCGCCCCATCTCTCTTTTGAACCAGGATGTTAAGATCCTGGCGAGCATACTGGCCGCCCGGCTCAATGCCTTTCTCCCTGCGCTAATACATGACGATCAAGTGGGATTTGTGCCGGGCAGGCACGCCTCCATGAACTTATTGAAAGTCTTGGCAGTGTTGCAATCATCGCACGCCCCGCATGATCAGGCTTTAATTACGAGCCTAGATATCGAAAAAGCTTTTGACATGGTGTCCTGGGCTCACCTTTTTGGGGTCATGGGACGCTTTGGTTTCCAGGGGGATTTTCTCGCTTGGGTGGGTGCCCTGTATTCTAATCCCCAATCGCAACTGCTGGTGAATGGTGGAGTTTCGGAGCCCTGTCCATTGGGCCGGGGTACGCGACAGGGCTGCCCTCTCTCTCCTCTTCTCTTTCTTTTGTCTCTGGAACCCTTGGCGATCCGTATACGAGGGGATCCCGCGTTGGAAGGACTGCAGGAGGGCATCCATGAATATTGTATCTGCCGACGATATGTTGCTTTGTGTCTGGATAGAACTGTCCCTGCCCTTATGTCCCTTATTAAGCATTATGGCACCTTTTCTGGGCTCCGCATTAGCTTCGATAAGATGGAGGCTTTGATTTCAGCTCCCTGGTGCGCCCGACTAGGCCTCAGCTTAGCCCCGGCAAGCTTAAATATTTTTGGCATTATGCTATATGTCGACCCTACTAAATTATATACTGCAAACATCACCTCCACTTTGGGTAGAATTAAAACCCTTTGTCACAAATGGCAAACCTTACCTCTTTCCTTGATGGGCAGAGTTGCTCTGGTTAAAATGGTCGTGTTCCCCAAATTACTATATCCTTTACAGACCATTTCGGTATAGCTTACGCGCGCTGATGAACGGCTCTATCGGTCGGTCATTTGCACCTTCCTTTGGGGGGGCCGGGCCGCCCACATTAGGTTTTTGAAATTAACTCAGAGCAGGGAATAAGGGGGCCTCGGTCTACAGGACATCCGCATCTATAATGTTGCAACACTACTCCATTGGATCCATGAACAATTGGTGTCTACGAGGCGTTATTCCCCCCTTGCTCTCCTTGCCGAGAGTTGTTTGCCGTATTTCTTTTCTTACTTTCTTCATAGTTGCGGACGGGGCTTTGGGGAACCTGGTGCGCTCTCCCCCTCTTTTTCTTTCTTATAGCCCTTTCGCCAAGCTTGGCGGTGGTGGCATCCTGTTCCTGCTGCGTAATCCTGATTTCGTTCCTGGGCTGCATGGCCTTGCTGGTTTGAGGGGCCGAGCGGACAGGGATCTTACTTTGGATGGTATCCTGGCCGTGGGGGGGGGGGGGGTCTTTTCCCGTCCCTTCAACAGCTGAGAGTTGCTTGGGAGCTGCATGGTGCCATCTTTTACCCCTTACTCAAATCCATCATTATTATCTGTCTGTGCTCAGGGCCCACGGGGAACGTTGGACCCTGGGTAAATTGGATGAACTCTTTGTGTCCACTCCTGATGATCCCTCTAATAGAATATCTATGTGGTATGCAGCGGGTAGATTGTGTCCAGGTGAGGGTTGTGTAACATCTCTGGCACGGAAATGGTCCTGCGAATTGGGGATAGAGGTTACGTCTCATGACCTCCATCAGTTTTTTCAGTCCCTCTACTTTCACATAAAAGCGGTTTCCCTTCAAGAGACCCAATTTAAAATACTGCACAGGGCCTACCTCACTCGTTCTAGGGGGCACATTATGGGCCTCTGGGATACCAGTCTCTGTCTTAGATGTAGGCTTCAGCGGGGCACCTATCTGCACTCCTTTTTTGACTGCCCAACTGCAATTTTGGACCCTGGTGCGAGCTTGTCTACAACATGTCCTTGCTTGTGATATTCCCTGGAATGACCCTGCTTTATTGCCAGGGGATGTCCAGGAGTGGACTCAGCTTGGCCTGGATCAGCCATCATTGAAATTTGCTCTACATGCCATCTTGTTGGGGAAAAAACTTATCTTACAACAGTGGACCTCTGTAGAGGCTCCCATTTATGCTAGATGGCTGGCTTTGCTGAAACAACAGGCCCGCTATGAACTGGACTCTTACTTGTCCCGACCACAGGAACCATGGAAGGCGTGCTGTGGGCTGCTTGTTTATCCCTCTGATGCTATGCTCTTTGGGTTTCCAAGATTCTCTTGTTTTTGAATTTCTTCGATTGTATGTCCAGTGGAGCTGTCTACCATACCTTCTTTTTCTCTTCTCTTAACTGCTTCTGAGGCTTTGCGTGCAGTGTGTTGTGTGTGTGTGACTGTGTGTGAGTGGTGTAGCTGTTGTGTGCCTGGCTATCTGGTTGCCTTGAATCGTTTGGGGATTCTGCTCTGTTTACATTTGCTAAAATGTGCCGCTTGTACTGTCCCTGGACATCGTGTACCTGGACTTTAGCAAATCATTCGATAGCGTACCACACCGCAGGTTGCTGAGCAAGATGAGTTCTATAGGATTAGGTGACACATTGACAAAATGGGTTAGGAACTGGCTTGGTGGTAGGCTTCAAAGGGTAGTGGTGAACGGCACCCCCTCAGAAATGACGGAGGTGATCAGTGGAGTGCCACAGGGCTCAGTCTTGGGACCGATCCTATTCAACATCTTTATAAGAGACTTGGCAGAAGGGCTTCGAGGTAAAATAGCATTATTCGCCGATGACGCCAAACTAAGTAATGTAGTGGGCAAATGCACAACGGACGAAGATTCAATGCCCGACAACATGATGCACGACCTACTCCTACTGGAGCGCTGGTCTAGGACCTGGCAACTTAGCTTCAATGCCAAAAAATGCAAAGTCATGCACCTAGGCAACCATAATCCATACAAGACTTATACCCTTAATGGTGAGATCCTAACAAGAACGGTAGCAGAACGGGACTTGGGGGTGATCGTCAGTGAGGACATGAAGGCTGCCAGTCAGGTAGAGCAGGCCTCATCCAAGGCAAGACAGATCCTAGGTTGCATACGCAGGGGTTTCGTCAGCCATAAGCTGGAAGTCATTATGCCATTGTATAGATCCATGGTGAGGCCCCACCTGGAATACTGTGTGCAATTCTGGAGGCCACATTATCGCAAAGATGTACTGAGATTGGAATCGGTTCAGGGAATGGCCACCCGGATGGTCTCGGGACTCAAAGATCTCCCGTACGAAGAACGGTTAGACAAACTGCAGCTATACTCGCTCGAGGAGCGCAGAGAGAGGGGGGACATGATCGAGACGTTCAAGTATCTCACTGGCCGCATCGAAGCAGAAGAAGATATCTTCTTTTTCAAGGGACCCACGGCAACAAGAGGGCATCCGTGGAAAATCAGAGGCAGGAAACTACAAGGTGACACCAGGAAATTCTTTTTCACTGAAAGGGTGGTTGATCGTTGGAATAGTCTTCCACTGCAGGTGATTGAGGCCAGCAGCGTGCCTGATTTTAAGGCCAAATGGGATCGACACGTGGGCTCTATTCACTAGGCAAAGGTAGGGGAGGGTCATTAGGGTGGGTAGACTAGATGTGCCGTGGCCCTTATCTGCCGTCTATTTGTATGTCTATGTCTATATTGCTTTTTTTCATATGTCGAGCTCATTCTGTTAATGATCTTTATGTGGTTCTCTCTCTTGTATTTTTATTTCTTTGTACTGTACCTGGTTTTTCTCTGCCTCAATAAAAATGATATTACAAAAAAAAAAAAAAATTCTTCAAAAACAAACTTTAACTCTGTTGTCAGCTCTGGACTTTAGTAGGCAAATTATATACAGTCCTCTTCACCAGAGTCTTAAGGTTAGGCATACTTTATGCAGGAAAATAATATAATCATTTTTGCTTAAATGCTTCATTGTTTTACAATATTTAGAATAAGCAGCCTCTCTGTTCCTGAGCTGCAGGAAAGGAGATTAATAAGCCAGCAATACTGGTCTGCTGACACAGGTAGCCATGAAAAAGAGACAGAATCATTTATACTTCTGGGAAGCAGGTTCCGGTTCCTTAGCAAGGCACAAAGACAGCTTTATATCATTCAGAGAAAACGGCAGTTTTTCACTCAGAGATTCTCAATCCATTTCTGAGAAGCATGCAGGCTAAATGCAATTAACAGGCTGCTATAGTAACCATTATCAGCTGGGGTTCTCACACGAAGATCTGTTAACAGTGAATCAGAGAAACAAACAGGCTGAGTTTCCTACTCAACTTTTGGTTTAATTTAGTCAGTATTTTGTACAGTGAAGGATACTGTCCCTTTGATTAAGCATTGAGGAAAACATGCAGAAAACTTTACAGAAGTGCTGCCCGATTCATGGTTCGAATCGATTCACCAATTCATTTTGGGTGAATCGGTTTGAATCAATTCAAAAACAAAAAAAATCGGCCTCCCAATTCATTGTCTGACCCTCCCCCTCACACCCCTAAAGCAGGAATCGGCAGCGCTGCCTCTTGCTGGCCTGCCGCTGCCGCTCCTTCTTTAGAGGGCAAGGGGGGAGGGTCAGTCGGGAAGTGCTGAAGTGTCCGGCTTCCCCCCTGGCCTCCCGCACCTCCCATTTACCTGTTTGCAGCAGGGAGCAGCCTGCAGAAAGGATTTGCGGGTACTTTAACCTGTACTTTAGGCCTTTCTGCAATCCCCAACTTCCTTCGCTCAGCCTGTCAGCAATCCCCGGCTTCCCTTGCTCAGCGTCAGCTTCCCTCAATCAGCCTGTCAGCGATCCCCCAGCTTCACTCGCTCATTCTGTCAGATATCCCCAGCTTCCACGATTCAGGCTGGCTATCTGAGAGTCCCAGCTGTTGTCAGAGCGCCGTATGCACTCTTGCTCCAAAACTGTCAAATGACCCAACTGCAAGAGGGAAATTTTCAGCCAGCCCCAGGATTCTGATAACCCCATTCTGGCAGGTACTGACACCAAACAGCACTGATTGCAAATAGTGTAGGCACTCTTGCTCCAGCCTCAGGAGCTGTCTTCCCTTCTGCTGCGATCCTGCCTCTGATGTCAGAGGAGGGGTGGGACCGCGGCAGAGGAACGACAACTCCTGAGGCCTATAGCATACCTGCAAGGATTGCTAAAGTGCCCGTGATCCTTTCTGCAGGCTGCTACCTGCTGCAATCAGGTAAATGGAGGCATGGGAGGCCAGGGGGGACAGTCCTTCGGGGGAGGTGCAGTCCTTCATATCAAAGGACACACTCTAGATATGATTTTTGCCTCAGGGGGAATTATTTGATAATTTTTCAGATCCGAAACTTTAAAAGTCCCATGGTCTGACCATAGTCCTTATTCAATCAACACTAGTTATTTACCCCCCTCATGATCCTTTTAGATCTCCCAAAGTTATTAAAGTAATAGACCTCCAAAAATATAGATGACTCGCTTCTCGTTGCACCATTACTGGATCTGGATAATTTTTAAATCTCTATCTATAAACGACCAAACTATTTACCTGGAACAACACTTGTCAATCTCTTTTAAATAAAATTGCTCCTATAACAATTTAAAACAATCTCTTCCAAAAAAACAAAAAAACCCTTGGTTCAACTCTTCTCTTGTATTACTAAAACAACAGTTACGTTCAGCTGAACGTAAATGGCGAGCCAAACCTACATCAAATAATCTGGATATTTACAGAATCACTCTCAATATTATTGCCAAATGATCAACGATGCAAAAAAAAAAATATTATAATACAAAAATATCTATGACTAAGAATTCCTCATTACTTTTCAAAATGTTAAAACAATTAACTACCTTTAAACATAAACCGGATATTCCTGCAAATGATTCCCTCTCAGCCGACTGTTTAGCTGATTTTTTTTACACAAAAATCACCACTATCAAAGCTAATATAATCAACAAAACCCCTTCTATTTCTGATGAAGATCAAATTAATTTTCAAGCTACATGTTCCAAGTTTATCCTTCCAACTCTATCTGAATTAAGACAGTTATTTCAAACAATAAAACTTAAAGGTTCTAAAATCGAAGCTTTTCCTCCTTTTCTTCTTAAACGCTACTTTTCAATCTTCGGTCCAATTATTCTACAAATTATTCACAAAAGTTTGTCAACATCATCAATTCCAGAAGACTGGAAACATTCAGTTCTTCTACCAATTATCAAGGATTCTAAAACTAGTCCTTGCGATTGTTATCTAACTATCGTCCAATAGCGAGTCTTTCCGTTCCTAGCAAAACTAACTGAAAAGGTAGTTTTTCCAACAGTTGTCAGATTTTGTAGACAAAACCTCATGTCTTGCATCCTAATCAAGCAGGATTTACGTAAGAATCAATCAACAGAAACACTCTTTATTAGGTCTTGTCACAACTATTCATTACTTTCTGGACCAACATAAATCATGTGTTCTCATTTCTTTAGACTTAGCGGCAGCCTTTGACACTATTGATCACCACTTATTTATTTCACCGCCTTTCTTTCCATTGGTATCAAAGACCAGTTTTAGATTGGTTTCAGTCATATTTTACCAATCGATCTTCTACAGTACACTTTAACAATTCTATTTCAAAGCCATATCAAACAAATTATGGAGTACCACAAGGGTCCATATTGTCCCCATTACTATTTAACATTTATCTGGCCCCCCTCTTAACCCTATGTCAATCTATAGGATTCACAGTGTATGCCTACGCGGATGATTTTCAACTTTTACACCCCATAGATTCTTCAAGTTCCCAGGATATATTAGAAATCAATCATAAGCTGGCCAAAGTTCATGATTGGTTGAACAATAATCAACTTTCTTTAAGTATCAATAAATCTACATCTATGCTTTTCTCAGGGAAAGAAGGTGTACAACTCATCAACCCAATCTTAATAGATAACAAACCCCTAAATCTCACTACCAATACAAAAATCTTGGGCGTCATTATAGACAATAATCTTACTTTCCGATTACACATCAGTGCTTTGGTGAAAAATTGTTTCTATAAACGAAGAATGATTCGTTCATTGGTTCCCCTTCTCGATTCATTTTCGCTCAATACGTTAATTCACTCTCTAGTGATTTCAAAACTAGACTACTGCAATTCCTTGTTAAAGGGGGCATATCTTAAGGATATAAGGCGCCTCCAAATCATACAAAACACTGCAATAAAGGTAATCTCAGGTTCAAAAAAATTCGATCATGTTACACCTCTGCTTCAAAACGCTCACTGGCTACCAATCTCATATAGGATTACATATAAAATAGCACTATTAGTCTTTAAGACAATAAGAAATAATACTCCTGCATTTATAGATAGGCTTCTGATTCCTTACAGCCCGTCAAGAGTTCTCAGATCATCCTCTCAAGCGTCCCTATATGTCCCCTCTTTAAAAATCATCGGTACTCGCCGTGACCTGATCTTTTCGGTTACAGCCCCAACTATTTGGAACTCACTCCCTCTTTATTTAAGACTTGAACAAGATTTGAAAAAATTCAAAAATAGTTTAAAGTGTTTTCTTTTTAAAGAAGCCTTTAACTAAAAGTTTATTTTCCGGTTGATTCTTAATCTCATCGTCTTGTATTAAACTCAGATTATATATCCCCTCTTTTTAGATTTTCATGTTTGCAAATTCTTTTCTCACATCATCCTTATGTTCTAACCTAATCTGATTAACACATTTTTTTTTTTTTTTTAATTGTATTTTTTCTTTTTCCCTCCTTTCCTATTGTTTCATGTGTTTGTTACCCCAGTTCGGTTTTTTTTTTTTTTTAATTTTAAAGTAATTATTTTTATTTACGATGTATTTGTGATTTAAGAAATCCAATTTTATTTCTTTGTAAAACGCTTTGTATCCTGAAAAGCGTTTAATCAAATAATTTAATAAACTTGAAACTTGAAACTTGAAACTTCGGGGGGATAGGTCTTCAGAGGGGGTGGTTCAGGCCTTCAGGGGGATGCAGGCCTTCGGTGGGACAGATCTTCTGGGGGGGACAGACTTTGAGGGGGACAGCCCTTCAGGGGTGGGGTGCAGGCCTTCAGGTGTGGGGTGCCGGCCTGTGGGGGGGGTACAGACTTTGAGGGGAGGGGGCCCTGGTGTAGAAGTACACGGAGGGAGGGAAGGGGGTTCAAAGAGTCGTGCATATGCCAGATTTTTTTTGGGGGGGAAGAAATAATGGGTCTAAAAAAAGAGGAGAGAGATGGTGGACAATGGGATTTAGGGATAAAAGGAACATAAAGGGAGAGATGGTAGACCCTGGGATGTGGGGAAGGAGGGAGAGATGCTGGATGAAAGGGTAGTTGAGAAAAGGTGGATCTGTGGATGGAGACAAAGAAAAGATGCCAGACCTCCAGGGTAGGGAAAGGAAACAGAAGGGGAGGATAGAGATAGAAGATTGATGGTTAGCACGGAGAAAGAAGAAAAGAAGGAGACCCTGACAAGCAAGTTATCAGAAGACAACTAGAACCTGGGACCAACAATATTTGAATAATGACCAGACAAAAGGTAGAAAAAATAATTTTTATTTTCTGTTTTGTGATTACAATATGTCAGATTTGAAAAGTGTATTCTGCCAGAGCTGGTATTAGACTGCAAACGTGAGCTAGCAGTTAACAGAGAGAGGAAAAGTCTTTTTTGTTTGTTTATTTTGTTTACACCACAACGCCAGTGTGGTTAGAAGAAGGCAAAGGGGGTGAAGAGGCTATAAAATAACCCACCAGGATGTTTAAAAAAAACACCCAATTGGGCAGGAAGATTGAATCGAATCGAAAAATTGATTCAATAGGCTGAATCAAATCGAATCAAAAAATTTTTTTCCTGAATTGGGCAGCACTACTTTACAGTCCAAAATTACCCTCTCTGGTAGCCCACATAGTCTGCTTACCAGAGGAAAAATAACCAGCCAAGGAAAACATCCAATAAACTCAAGTTTGTTTCAAGCCACTTCCATTTGCTCTGGCCAAACTTCAATTTCAGCACTGTTGTCATCCTCTATCATTGCTTCTCCTGGCTCTGAAGACCGGTTTTCTTCAGCCTGCTCCTCTCTCATTTCCCAGTTAGGGCTGCCTGCCTGGTCTGGGGTAAGCTCAGTCCCGTTCTGTCTCCCTCTGCTTTCTGCTGAGCCTTGCTTTAAGCTGAGAAAACAAACTGCACCCCCTTGGCTTCAGTGGGGGGAAGGGCTTTCATTTCTCAGCCTGGGATGTTTCTCAGAGGGAAAACTCTGGCTGTTTTCTGCCTTTCAGGAACTGAATAATAGTAGGGCAGAGATTTCCTGCTTTGCTTTGGCACTACCTTAGGTAAGGCAAACCCAACCTGTTCTGTCTCAATCTCTTCTTCACTGCTCAGAGGGTAGCCAGCTAAATTACTGTCATGGGTTCTGACTTGATCAGCCCTTCTGCACCGGGGTTTATATGTTTTCCTGTGATAAACCTCGGGTCTGCAGTAGGTTTGTTACGCACTACAGCACAGGAAACAGAGCAACTTACAAGATACCAAAGTCATGTTTGTGTAGCAAAGATTTGAAGAGCCCTTGTAAAACTGTTTCTTTACACATACCATTCTAAAATTTGAGGATAGCATTAACAACAAAGCATATGTCTTTATAACACAATCTCTGTTACTTCTGACTTATAAGAGCAGTTCCTAGAGGCGCTAGACTACGATCAACCAGCCAAGGAACTCCTCAAGTTTCCTTTCATGACATCTGGAGATGAAACTTACCATCCCTGTGGCTCCTCGAAAGTTGGACTCCTTTTACAGAGTGGTACCTATTCCTGGGTTTGACAAACCGCAACTTCCACACGAGTCTCTTCATGTAGAGTCTACGTTGAAGAAATCCTCGGGAGCTAGCGTCTATGCCTCCGATCAGAAAGCCATTGATCAGTTTGGCAAGCATCTATATCAAAATGCCATGTTAGCCAACTGGTCTGGCAACTATAATTTTCATTTCTTTTTCTACCTTAAGCATTTACTGAAACAAGTGTCCACTTTTCAGAAATACCTTCCAGAACGTAGGTTGCCTGCTTTTCAACATTACATTTCTGACTTGTTTCAACTCAGAAAATACATGGTCTGTTCCATATGTGACACTTTTGAACTTACCTCTTGTGTTGCGGCCATGTCAGTGGCAATGAGATGTCTGGCCTGGCTTCATGTTTCAGAGCTGGACATGAACCACCAGGACATACTGGCCAATGCTCCTTGTCTGGGAAATGAACTTTTTGGTTGTTAGCTCATGAGATCAGATGGGACACCCTGGTCAAACCTAAGAAGAAGCCTCCACCATCTCATCCCTTCTGGCCAGCTTCTTCTTACCAGATAAGATTTGCTGCTAAACCTGCACCTCCTCTTCAACCTCAACTTAGGAGGCAGAAACAACAGCCACGTCAGCAACAGAAAACCACATGCTTCTCCCCAAAAACCTACACAGCCTTTTTGACGTGTTTCTTTTGAGCACTCTTCAGTCTTTGCCTCAGCCCACCGGAGGCTGTCTCCAGTATTTCATCACTCGCTGAGAGCTTATAACATCAGATCTCTGGGTCCTCACCATCATTCGTCAGGGTTACACTCTCCATTTCCATATCCTGCCTTCAGACCATCTTCCGCTTTGGACCCTGCACAATTCTCCCTTCTTTTCCTTCTGAATGCCATTGAGGAAGTTCTTCTCAGCAGAATCAGGGATTCTACTCCCGTTACTTCTTAGTACTAAAGAAAATGGGGTACTGTGACCCATTCTGGATCTCAGAGCTCTCAACAAATTTCTAGTCAAGGAGAAATTCCGGATGCTCTCCCACGCTCTGCTTTATCCTCTCCTCAATCAGAACAACTGTCTATGCTCTCTGGATCTCAAAGAAGCCTACATACATATCCCAATTCATCCGGCTTCCAGGAAATACCTCCATTTCCAGATAAATCAACATCACTACCAGCACAAGGTACTTCCCTTTGGCCTGGCATCTTCTCCCAGAGTCTTCACGAAGTGCCTGATTGTAGTGGCCGCATCTCCACGTTCACACGGCCTACAAGTCTTTCCTTACCTGGACAACTAGTTGATCAAGGCTGTTTCATCTCAGGAGGTGATCCAAGCAACAACTCAGACCATTTCTTTTCTTCAGACTTTTGGTTTCAAGGTCAACTTTTCCAAATCACATCTTATTCCAACTCAACGTCTTCAGTTCATTGGAGCTATCCTGGACACCACTCTCATGAGAGTGTTTCTTCCTCAAGATCTCCTTCAGGCTCTCATTCGTCTTTGTCAGCTAATGCTTCCTCTTCACTCCATTTCTGCCAGACACATGATGGTTCTTCTGGGCCACATGGCTTCCACTGTGCATGTCACTCCACTGACATGACTACACCTTCGCAGTCTTCAGTGGACCCTTGCCTCTCAGTGGTCTCAAGTGACAGATTGTCTCTTGCAGCACATCTCTGTAACATCATCACTTCTGCAGTCACTTCAGTGGTGGATGACTTCTCCAATCTATCCAGAATTCTCCTTCATCACAAAGTGCTTGGGGGGCACATATGGACGATCTACAGACTCAGGGTCTTTGGACCGCCAGAGAGCGGAAATTTCACATCAATTTCCTAGAACTCAGAGCCTTCTATCATCTTCTCTGCCCCCAAGTCCTCCTCCTTCACACTGACAATTAAGTAGCGATGTACTACATAAATTAACAAGTAGGTACAGGCTCTCTCCTGTTGTGTCAGCAGGCCCAGAAAATTTAGTCTTGGGCAACAGCTCGCAACCTTTTCGTGAAGGTTGTCTACATTCAAGGAGAGAAGAATTCCCTAGCAGCCAACCTCAGCAGAATTCTTCAGCCTCACGAATGGACTCTCAACTCTACAGCTCTCCAGTCCATCTTTGCTCAATGGGGCACTCCACAAGTGGACTTGTTTCCTCACAATCACCAGTTGCCCCAGTTTTGCTCCAGACTTTACTCTCCTCTCTTTCTGGAATCCGATGCTTTTCTACTGGACTGGTGGGCTTGTTTCTATATGCATTCCCTCCAATCCCTCTCATGTTGGGGACTCTGTTCAAACTGAAATGAGAGGCAGCCACCATGATCCTCATTGCTCCAAGGTGGCCCAGACAGCATTGGTTCTCCCTTCTACTTCAGCTTATCACCAGGGAACCAATTCCTCTTCTGGTTTTTCCTACTCTGCCTACTCAGCGACAGGAGTCACTTCTACATCCAAACATGCAATCATTACACCTGACAAACTTGGTTTCTCTCGGGCTGAATTCTTCTGAATTATATCTCTCTCAGCCTGTTCTACATATTATTGATGCATCCAGGAAACCAGCCACCCAAAAATGTTACCAACAAAAGTGGACTAGGTTTTATTCCTGGTGTCTTCTTCATCATGATCCCACTTCACTAGCAGTAGAATTCATGTTAGATTATCTACTTCATTTATTTGATTCTGATCTCAAATCTACATCTATCAGAGTCCATCTTAGTGCTATTACAGCTTTTCACATGCCAGTTGAGGGAAAGCCTCTAACTGCTCATCCTTTGATCTCCAGATTCATGAAAGGGCTTTTCAATGTGAAACCACCTCTCAAGCCTCCGCCTGTCGGCTGGGACCTTAATGTGGTTCTTTTCAGTTTGATGAAGCCACCATTTGAACCAATGGCCACAGCTCATCTCAAGTTTCTCACCTGGAAAGTTGTCTTCCTTATTGTTGCAAGCGTTGGCGGCAGATCCACCCTTCACTGTCTTTCATCATGATAAAGTGGTTCTACACACGCATCCCAAGTTTTTACCAAAAGTTGTCATGGAGTTCCATCTCAATCAATTGATTGTTCTACCAGTGTTTTTTCCTAAGCCTCATTCTCATGCTGGAGAAACCGCTTTGCACACTCTGGACTGTAAGCGTGCTTTAGCCTATTACATCGACAGGACAAAGCCTCATTGTACTTCCCCCCCCCCCCCCCAAACTCTTCATCTCATTTGATCCTAACAAGTTGGAATATCCTGTTTCTAAGAAACCATTTTCAACTGGCTGGCTGGCTGT
This sequence comes from Geotrypetes seraphini, assembly GCF_902459505.1. Lineage (NCBI taxonomy): Eukaryota > Metazoa > Chordata > Amphibia > Gymnophiona > Dermophiidae > Geotrypetes > Geotrypetes seraphini. The sequence continues at coordinate 92,685,306 of NC_047092.1, forward strand.
ATCTTGTTCTATTATGCTCAGACTGGACTGGCATTGGAGATTCATGTCACAGCCCACAACATTAGAGCTATGGCAGCTTCTATAGCTTTCCTCAAATCTACTCCCATTGCGGAAATCTGTAAAGCTGCCATCTAGTCCTCAGTTCATACATTCACTTCTCACTATTATCTGGAGTCGTCCTCCAAACGTGATGGTCACTTCAGCCAAACTGTTTTATAAAATTTATTTTTTTAAATGCCAACACTCCCACCATCCCATTCTTGTTATCTTAGAGGTCACCCATCAGTGAGATTATGATGCCTGCTTGTCCTGGGGTTACTTACCTTAATGGGTGTTATCCAGGGACAGCAGGCAGATATTCTCACAACCCACCCACTTCCCCGGGTTGGCTTCTTAGCTGGCTTATCTTAACTGAGGGACCGTGCGCCTACGGGTGTGAAGACACTCGCATATGCATGGTGCGGGCTATCGCAAACTTTTTAAGACTTAAAGTGACATCAGTGAGAATATCTGCCTGCTGTCCCTGGATAACACCTGTTACGGAAAGTAACTGTGCTATTCCCTTGGGTACTGGATAAATTAGGATCTACTGTATTTGCTTTCTTAGCTATCATTATACATTGAGCTGAGGGTTTCAACATATTCACAACAATGACACCTAGATCCTTTACCTGGGCAGTGACTCCTAACATAGAACCTATTGTCTTGTAGCTATAGTTTGGGTTCCTCTTTCCCACATGCACGTGCTCACATTAAATGTCATCTGCAATTTTGATGCTCAGACTCCCAGTCTCAAAAGTCCTTTTGCAATTTTTCACAGTCTAGGTAGCTCCTAAAAAGATTGACACAATATACAGAATATAAAAATGTCCAGGATTGGGTAGAACACAACTTCAACATCACGCTCTAGTTGTAGAAACTGCTCTAAAATGCTCATGTAGTTCCAGGTCTTATGCTTCTGCTCCTCTAGGAAAAGAAGCCAGAACACTAGACTTTTTTGATAAGAACATTTTTTAATCAACCATTCTCATAAATAGAATTATGGCATACCAGTTCTATTTTTCTTTTTTCGCATATTTATAATCCTTGCTTAACTAACTTTCTGAGGATGAGGAATTCCTCCCTGAAGAGAAGCTTAAAGAATTCCAACAGTTATCGAAGATCTTGTTCACTACTAGAAAATTCCTTGATAGAGGCATATTTGATGTATCTTGTAGAACATTAGTAGTACAATTGCTATGCACCGTTTATTTTGGCTTAGTGTCTCTGACCTTGAAATGGTAGTCAAAGAGCGTCTTTCAGATGTGCCTTGCAAGGCATATGATCTCTTTGGGGACAAGATTGAAGAAGTGGCTGATAAAATTACTGTAAAAGCACTCACATACTACAACAATTTTTCTAAGACTCAAGCATCTTAGGCTGCTGCTTCTTTCAGAAGATACTCCAGATGGAAGAGACATTCATTCTAATACAACACAAAACATAATTACAATCAACCATCACCATCATCCTCTATGCCTGCAACAAAAAGACAAAGAAATCTCAACTTTGTTCTCAGTCTATACAAGTCCTTTTGACTCTTTTCTAGATAGTATTGCCGATATTACCCTGGCTCTACAGGAGGCAGATTCATGTCCATATCCCAGAACCTGAGGAGATCATAAATGGAGACCACGATGAAAAGCTGGTCCAATTAGAGGCGAGCCGAGAGGATGTCCTCCGACAGATAGACAGACTGAAGAGCGACAAATCACCGGGCCCGGACGGCATCCACCCAAGGGTAATAAAGGAACTGAGAAACGAGATAGCGGAAACACTTTGCCAAATATGTAATCTATCCTTGAAAACTGAGAAGATCCCAGAGGACTGGAAAATAGCAAATGTCACGCCCATCTTTAAGAAGGGATCAAGAGGAGATCCGGGAAACTACAGGCCGGTGAGCTTGACCTTGGTCCCGGGAAAGATGATGGAAGCACTGGTCAAGGACACAATCTGCGAGCACATAGAAAAAAATGGACAACTGAAGGCGAGCCAGCACGGCTTCTGCAAGGGTAGGTCGTGCCTCACGAACTTACTGTACTTCTTTGAGGGAATAAACAGCCAGATGGACAAGGGGGAAGCCATAGACATCATCTACCTCGACTTCCAAAAAGCCTTCGACAAGGTACCTCACGAAAGGCTGCTTAAGAAGCTGTGGAATCACGGGGTGCAAGGGGATATACACAGATGGATCAGACACTGGCTGGCGGGCAGAAAACAGAGGGTTGGAGTAAAAGGGCATTACTCAGACTGGCAATGGGTCACGAGCGGAGTCCCTCAGGGATCGGTGTTGGGACCACTCCTGTTCAATATATTTATCAACGACCTGGAGACGGGGATGAAATGTGAGGTCATTAAATTTGCTGATGACACCAAACTCTGTAGCAGGGTCAAAACCAAGGAGGATTATGAAGACCTGCAGATGGACCTGACGAGACTAGAGGAGTGGGCAAAAAAATGGCAAATGAGTTTCAATGTGGACAAATGCAAGGTCATGCATGTAGGGAAAAAGAACCCGATGTTCAGCTATAAAATGGGGGGAATATTGCTAGGGGTGAGCGACCTTGAAAAAGACCTGGGGATGATGGTGGACGCAACATTGAAGCCATCGGCGCAGTGTGCGACAGCCTCAAAGAAAGCAAACAGAATGCTGGGCATCATCAAAAAGGGTATCACAACCAGGACGAAAGAAGTCATCATGCCACTGTATCGTGCAATGGTGCGCCCGCACCTGGAATACTGTGTCCAGTACTGGTCGCTGTACCTCAAGAAAGACATGGCAGTACTCGAGGGAGTCCAGAGAAGAGCGACAAAACTGATAAGAGGTATGGAAAATTTTTCATACGCTGACAGGTTAAAAATGCTGGGGCTGTTCTCCCTGGAGAAGAGGAGACTTAGAGGGGACATGATAGAAACCTTCAAAATCCTGAAGGGCATAGAGAAAGTGGACAAGGACAGATTCTTCAAACGGTGGGGAACCACAAGCACTAGGGGTCACTCGGAGAAATTGAAAGGGGACAGGTTCAGAACAAATGCTAGGAAGTTCTTTTTTACCCAGAGGGTGGTAGACACATGGAACACTCTTCCAGAGGTTGTGATAGGCCAGACCACAGTACAGGGGTTCAAGGAAGGTTTGGATAGGTTCCTAAAGGATAAAGGGATTGAGGGGTACAGATAGAAGCAGAGGTAGGATATAAAAATGGTCAAATCACTTCACAGGTCAAAGGACCTGGTGGGCCACCGCGGGAGCGGACCACTGGGCGGGATGGACCTCTGGTCTGACCCAGTGGAGGCAACTTCTTATGTTCTTATGTAATTTCACAAACATTGCTTTAGTCATCACAGATTATTGTCACTTAGTGGTATGCCCTACATTTGAATGAAAGCCTCCATATTACCTACCAAAAGACCTTCCATCAAGAACTCTCTGTCCTTCTCCAACTAAACACAATAGAAACTTTTCCTCTGCAGCAGAGGAGGGCTTCTATGCAAGGTATCTCCTGATACCAAAAAAAGACCTGAAGCTTTCATTCTATTCTAGACTTCTGAGGCCTAAACAAATTTTTGCTGAAGAAGTTTTGCATTATCTCTGGGAACCCTTCTACCCCTACTAGAAAATGGAGATTGATTTTGCTCTCTACATTTCAAAGAAGCCTACACTCATATAACAATACTGCCTGCTCACAGGACTTATCTCCATTTCTGCCTAGGTCCCTGGCACTTCTAATACAAGGTATCACTCTTTGTACTAGTCTCTGCTCCTTGTGTCTTCACGAAATTCCAAGTAGTAGTTGCAGTAGCCCTTTGGACAATGAGGTCGCCATGCTGTATTTAACAAACAAGGAAGCAAGAGATTTTATCCCCTTTTTCTTAAGGCAATCAAGATTTGGAATGGGCACTGCTTGTGAGATAGTTCTCACTATCCTGTTCTCATGGTGATTTACTTGGTGGAGAAACAGTGTGTTGACAGATAAGCTGAACAGACTTCTTCAGCCTCACAAGTGGTCTCTCAGTGTGACAGTCTTTTATCTGATTTTTTTCTTTGTGGGGAACACCATTCATAGATCTCATCTTTCCTTTAGATAGGTAAACTGCCACAATTTTGTTCCATCCAGACTATTTACCCCCACTTGCATTGCATTATACCTCTCTACTTTCACTGGGGGGTTGGGGGGAGGGAGAACAAGTTCCTTTATATGTTTCCTTCTATCCTTCATATACCACCCCTTTGGCAATGCCAGGTTTGGTTTTCACTCCTGTTTGAACTCTGAATTAGGAAACTGCAACCGTTTCCAACATTACTAACGCAGAACATAGGGCTCATTAGCACTAAAAGCGTGGTTTCTTTCATCAAACAGGTAAATGCTTTCTGCCTCTCGGCTGCAGTATTCACTGTCATAGGAGCTACAAAAGAATGCCAAAAGAGGAAGACAGACAAAAATATCTGGAAAATTTAAAAGAGGCTGGTCAAGTAGTCAGGAAAGCAAAGATATAAATGGAAGAAAAAAATAGCTGACATGGTAAAATGGGGAGACAAGACATTTTTTTAAAGATATATCAGTGATAGGAAGAAGTTCAAAAGTGCCAGTGTGAGACTCAAAAGTGAAGAGGAGGCATATGTAGAAACTGTTAAAGAAAAGGCAGTAATTGTTTAACAAATATTTCTGTTCTATGTTCACGACTGAAACGCTGGGAGCAGATAACAAACGCAAATAGGGAGGATTCCAAGATGGCGGCAGCTTACTCTCAGCATCTCTGACTTCGATCTGCAGGAGCGTCTGAGCATTTTGTTTCAGATGTCCTGAGTATGCCACATTCAAAGAGAAAGGGAGTAGTTCGAACCGATTCCCCTGCGACACGAACTTCTACTCCTTCACAGCGCTTCATGCTGGGGTTCGTCAGGGCAGGTTCCCCTCTCATCGGGGCAGAGTCTGGCAGTTCCCTGGCTGGAAGAGAGGCTGGGGCTTCGGACTGGGAGATATCTCTCTCCCCTCCGATGTCAGTTCCACCGCCGTTGCCAGCACCTAACGCAGTTGACCCGGATGTGACTCCCGACTTGGTATTCTCAAGGGAGACCCCGGGAGCAGGGGCTATAGCCGCGCGGAAACAGCTGGAGGCAGGAGAAACTATGGAGATTTTTCCCCAATTAAAGAAATCTGAGGCAGTGTCACTGGAGAGCATATGGGAGGCTCTCATGAAGATCAACACAACAGTTTCCAGCTCTTCTAAAGAAATTGCAGCGTTCGTGAGTACTGTTAATGCCTTGGGAGAGAAACTGCAGGGTACTATAGACCAATTTAATATGGAAGTATCCCAGGTTAAGACTAAGGTTACTGATTTACAAACACTATCTTCAGAATTGGTCAAAGATAAAATAAATTTGAATAAGAAAATAGAACAATTGAAAAATTATAATATAAGATTAAATGTGCAAATTCTCAATTTTCCTCATTCAATTGGAGTGTCACCTATGGAAATGCTAAGAAAATATCTTGTTGAAGTACTGAAATACTCAGTTGACTTAATTCCTCCGGTCAATCGTATTTATTATATTCCTACAAAAAAGTTAGGAGTCACTCCTCAAGGTTCAGCTGTGGAGCAACTAAATCTTACAGACATACTTGAATCATCGCTTACAGACTCCACAGAGCGAGCTACTTTACTGGTTTCTTTTGTCTTTGAGCAAGACGCTAATTCACTTCTGAGACTATACTTTCAAAATTCTCAATCATCTTTTCTGGGGAAAAGGGTTTGGATATACCCAGACGTCGCAAGACAAACACAAGAGAGACATAAACTTTTCTTGGCAATGAGAACTGAGACAGTGACACTGGGGACAACTTTTTTCTTAGCCTATCCATGTAAATGTTTAGTCAAGTATCTTGCAGTTAAATATGTCTTTTTTTTACCTGAACACTTGCGCGCATTTCTTGATATGAAGAAGCTGTCTACTGCTAATGTTAATTAAGTTGTACAGGGAACCTTACTGCTAAGCCTATTCTTTTATATAAAGTTATTGTAAGAATTATTATTTCTAGGGCAGATCTAAGATGGCGGCGGACAAGTGACAGCGTCTCTGATCGAGTGAGGCAGAGTTTTGCAAACTAACTCCTACCTGTTCGCTATGCCGCATACCAAATGAAAAGGAAGCGTTCATTCCATTCCCTCGATGGTTAGAACGTCTTCCCCTGCACAGCGCTATATCCTGGAGTTCGCCACAACTTCGAGGTCCCAGGAGGTGTGTCTGCTGCCTTCCCAGCTGGAGGAGAAGCCGAGGCGCTAGACTTAGAAACATCCCTTTCACCTCTGGGAGTCGTTACTCCACCGTGCCCTGCTTTCAACGCAGCAGTGTTGGGGAAGTCTCGTGAGGATTCTCACTTGAAGGAAACCCCGTTTCAAGGGGCATTTGCAGCGAGGAACATGGGAGAGCAGGCAGAGCTGGGAGTTGGAGTTGGAGTTTGCTCGCAGCTAACAAAACCGCCGGTGATAACTCTGGAGAATATATGGGAAATTCTCCAGCACCTAAACAGTAACATCACCAAATCTTCTCAAGATACTTCTCAGCTTGTAAGTACTGTTGCCTCTTTAGAGAAAAAAAGTGGAAAGTATGAAAGAAGACTTTGCCTCTGATTTAAAGCAAGTTAAAGCAAAGGTTGACACTCTCCAAGACTTAACATCTGAAATAGTGAAAGACAAAGTTTCTTTGAATAGAAAGATAGAACAACTGGAAATTTTCAATCACAGGCTGAATATCCATTTGTTTAATTTTCCTAAATCACCATTAATATCTTCTCTGGATTTATTTAAAAAATACCTTAGTTTAGAAATTTTCCTTGGAAGCTTTTCCCCCATTAAATAAAATTTATTATGTGCCATTTAAAAAAGTAAATCCAGATATGGGACAAGTTAATTCAAACAGTCAGGGAAATTTAAATATTACAGACTTGCTTGAAGCGAGTATATCAGAAGCAACTGAAAGAGCTACTTTATTGGTTTCCCTAGTATTTGAGAAAGATGTTAATGCTATATTTAAATTGTATTTTCGGAATTCACAAGTATTGTTCTATGGCAAAAAAGTTTGGATGTTTCCTGATTTAATTCGCCAAACACAAGAAAGAAGGAAACTATTTCTTGCAATGAGATCTGAGGTGCTGGGTATTGGTGCCTCATTCCTTTTGGCATATCTGTGCAAGTGTTTGATTAAGTACTTGGGAATGAAATATGTCTTCTATGCTCCAGTACAACTGAGAACATTCTTAGATATGAAGAAGTTGGTGACGTGAATGTTTGGGAGAGATTAAGAAGCGATCTTATGGATATTGGACCTTCCGTTAAGCCTTTTCCTTAATTTTTGGGGGGGTCTTAAATATGATTTTCTTCTCTTTACCAAGATCCGCCCTCCCTGTTATTGGGATCTAAGGAAGATAGTAATTTTTATTTAATTGAAAATTTCTTTATTATTTGAGTTTCTGTCTGCATTTCTTGTACAAGAGCTTATTTTATCTTGTTGAAATTGTTAAATCTCAATAAAAAATAAAAATAAAAAATAAAAAAAAAGAATTATTATTTCTCTTCACATTTTCCAGTTATTCCTCCAAGATTGATTGTGGTCTAAGAAAGTTTTAATTTGTTTCTTTTGAGAAATTTTTTTTTTTTTAAGATTTTTTTTTTTTTTTTTTTTTTTAAGTTAAGTTTAATTAGAGTTATATACCGCCTATCAAGGTTATCTAAGCGGTTTTTTACAATCAGGTACTCAAGCATTTTTCCCTCTTCTGTCCCGGTGGGCTCACAATCTATCTAACTACCTGGGCTATGGAGGATTAAGTGACTTGCCCAGGGTCACAAGGAGCAGCGCGGGGTTTGAACCCACAACCCCAGGGTGCGGAGGCTGTAGATCCAACCACTGCGCCACAACACTCCTACTTATTTGTACTACGTACCTTTTACAACTGATTTTCTTGAACAAGGTTATCTTGTGATTATTTTGAAAATTCAATAAAGATAAAGAAAAAAACAAAACCAAATGCAAATAGGGATAGAGTAGTGGTAGACCCTGATCGATATTCAGAGAGTTGTGTTCGTGAAGAGTTTAGCTAAATTTTTATTTATTTATTCAATTTTCTATACCATTCTCCCAGGAGAGCTCAGAACGGTTTACATGAGTTTATTCAGGTACCCAAGCATTTTTCCTTGTCTGTCCCAGTGGGCTCACAATTAATCTAATGTACCAGGGGCAATGGGGGGATTATGTGACTTCCCAGTGTCACAAGGAGCAGCGTGGATTTGAACCCACAACCCCCAGGGTGCTGAGGCTGTAGCTTTAACTACTGCACCACATAAGGCTGGATGGTGTACATTGAGGTTGCTGAAGGAACTTTGGGAAATTCTGGTGCTCCAATGACTGTACGTTTTCAATGCTTCTCTAGAGTCGGGAGTGGTACCCGAGGACTGGAGAAAGGCAGATGTGGGTCCCTCTATACAAAAGTAGAAGTAAGGCAATTACAGGCCAGTAAGTCTGACTTTTGTTTAGAGCAAATTAGTGGAAACACTTTTAAAACAGAAAATGATGAAGTTTCTGTAATCCTGTGGATTACAGGATCAGAGGGCAACATGAATTCACTAGAGGTAGGTCTTGTCAGACAAATCTGATCAATTTCTTTTACTGGATGACAAGATTTCTTTGACTTGATGACAAGAGAATTTGATAGAGGGAATGTGCTAGATAATGGTGTGTTTAGATTTTAGCAAAACCTTTGACAGTGTTCCTACACAGACATCTAATAAATAAACTGAGTGCCCTTGGGATGGGCCCAAAGTGAAAGACTGGGTCAAGAACTGGTTGAGTGGAAGACAGTTTAGTGAGAGGATAGTAATCAATGGAGATCGCTCTGAGGAAAGGGATGTTACCCGTGGTGTGCCTAAAGTTCTATTCTTGGGCCTGTTCTTTTTAACATTTTTATACGCGATCTTGCTGAAGGGGTGTTGGGTAAGATTTGCCTCTTTGCGGATGATACCAAAATCTACAGTAGAGTAGATACCGCAGATGATGTAAATAACATGAAGAAAGACCTAGTGAAGCTTGAAGAATGGTCTGAAATTTGGCAGCTAAAATTTAATGCTAAGAAATGCAAGGTCATGCATTTTGGCTACAAAAAACCCAAAGGAATGGTACAGTTTAGGGGGTAAAGAACTTATGTGCACGACAGAAGAGCAGGACCTAAGGTGTGATTGTATGTGATGATCTTAGGTAGCCAAACAGGGTTGAAAAGTTGACTGTGAAAGGTAGAAGGATGCTCGGGTGCAAAGGAAGAGGTATAGCCAGTAGGAAAGAGATATTGGTGCCCCTGTATAAGACTCTGGTGAGACCTTATTAGGCTAGGCACCTGGGCCAATCAGGCCTAGGATTAGTGGGGATGGGCGGACCCGCTGTGCCTAAGAACCTGATTTGTCCAGGCTTCTAGAGCCTGGGCCAATCAGGCCTTAGATTTAGCGGGGAAGGGGCGGGCCTGTCTCATTTCCACGAGGCGGGCCTGTCGGCTGGACGGCAGCAAGACCCGTCCAGCCGACCAACATGTAAAGGTTAGTTGGGGGAGGGAGGTTAGTTTTGGGGGTGGGAGGGGGGTCGTTGTGCTTTCCGGCAGGAGGACCTGGCATCCTCCTGCCCGCGATTACCAGTTTGGGGGGAGGGGGGGGTTCCAGAGGGGTTCCGGCAGGAGGACTGGGCATCCTCCTGCCCCGCGATTACCAGTTTGGGGGGGGGAGGGGGGTTCCAGGGGGGTTCCGGCAGAGGACTGGGCATCCTCCTGTTGGCGATGGGACAGGCGGCCGCAACTGCGGCCGCTATACTTATTGCAGCAGGGAGATCCCTTGCTGCCAGAAGTATAGCGCCGCATCTAATTTAACCCGATTCTCTAAACCGGCGTCTGGTACCATGAATGCCGGTTACATAATCGGGGTTTAGTGTAGGAACGATTCTGTATAGGACACCTCTCCTGGGCGTCCTATACAGAATCAGGGCCTCAGTGTTTAAACCTCTTCAGAGAAATGATCCTGGCAGTTGAGAATATTATGCCTGCTTGACTTCTAAGAAAGCAAGGTTATCTCAGGAGAAGCAGGCAGCCTATTCTCAACCTGTGGGTGATATCATCCACGGAGCCCCTATATGGACAGCTTCGCAAGCTGATTTGCTTGCAGAACTTAGAAAGTTCATGTGCGCATGTGCGAGTGCCTTCCCGCTCACGCAAGGGCGCGCTTCTCCTCAGTTCTCTGTGGAGCCGAGAAGTTGTGTTTTCGACGCTCTGCGCTAGACTCAGTTCTAAACTTTGTGCCTTTTCTCACCGTGGCTTGTGTTTTCTTATTTTACAGGGTCACTGTGTTTTCTTGCACGTTTTCTTTCAATTTTAAAAAATAAAAACAACAACTTTAATTTTATTTCTTTGTCACGGCGGGGCCTGCTTTGCGGCCTCTGCTGCCTGGTTTCGATTTTGCTGAAGCCATCTTCCCGCCTATGTCCAGGGCCGGTCACAGACTTCAAAAGTGTAGCCATTGCCAGCGCTCGATATCCCTCATTGACCCACATCCGTGGTGTATTCAGTGTTTGGGACCTGACCATCATCATGAGTCATGTACTTGCTATGCTATCCTTCAACCTCGAGCCAGCAAACTTCGTCGAGTTTGGCGGTTGGATCCCCTTGCCCCGTCCTCGACCTCGCATCTGGTCAAGCTTCTCACCGGAGTTCCGCCTTATGCCTCGACCTCGGCCTTGTCCTTGATCAAGTCTGCCTCATTTGACGGGACCTCGTCTCGAGCAAATCTGCTAAGTCTTCACCTGACGAGACGCTTGCCTCGCTGCCTCCCTCAGGTCAGGTGCCAGTAGTGGTGATCAAGCTGCCTAAGAAGCATGTCTTCAAGTCGAAAAGTCATTCTTCCTTTTTTCCTTGGATGCTGTGGCTGTGCCAAAAGTGTTAGATCCCCCGGTCTCAGAGTCACACTTAGAGGCTCTGATCCAGACCATGTTGACTGGCAGTTGGGCAATATTACATTACATTAGGGCCTTCTATTCCGCCTATACCTTGCAGTTCAATGGCGGATTACAAAAGAGCTAACTGGACATTTCCAGTGAAGTTACAACAGTATTGGTTGGTTGTTTTTTTTTTGGTTACAAGGGAGGAGAGGTAGCTGGATTAATTCCGGAAGAACTTGCAAATTGGATATTAAATTGACTGTACGTTACTGTGTGATATAACAAATAGATTACAGTTAGAGTACAAATAAGAATACATTACATTTCATGGATCTGAATACTTGGTTGATGTTTTGGGGAGGAAGAGATTATTTAAGTGGAGGTTTTGGGGGAGAATTTATCTAGGAGGAGGGGGAAGGGTTGGGTTAAGATATCTGGATAAATTTTTTGAAATAATAGAGTTTTGATTTCTTTTTGAAAAGTTTTGAAGTCGCCCGTTGCCGTCAACAGATTGGAGATGGAGTGGTTTAAGTTTTGCTGCTTGCGTTGCCAGAAGGGTTATCAAACATCTTTTTGCGCTGAGTGCCCTTGAGGAGGGAAGGCTAAAGGGTTTGGAGTTCTTTGTCTTGAGGTGAGGATCTGGTTTAGGCGGTTGTTTAGATAGGGGGGGGGCGGAGCCGTTTAATGCTTTGAATAATAGACAGTAGAATTTGAATTGAATTCGTGCTTGCATAGGTAGCCAGTGAGAGTCTAGGAAGGCAGTTGTAATAGTAGATCAGTCTGAGGGCAGTGTTTGTATAGTCTGAAGTTGTTTTATCATGTTGGCAGGACAAGGTAGATAGAGGGAATTGCAATAGTCCAGTAGACCTAAGACTAGGGATGGACAATTTTCCTGAATTGTGCTGGTCGAAGAATTTCTTATTTTACGTAGATTTCTCATAATTAAAAAAGCTTTCTGGGATGTTTTATTGATTTGGGACTGCATTGTGCAGCATCTATCTATCGTTACTCCTAGGAGTTTGTTTGAGCTGTATTGGTATTTGGTGTTTTTAATTTTCAGTTCTGTAATGGTGGGAGTTTGGCTTTTTCGAGCAGAAGGAATTTTGTTTATCTGAGTTTAGTTTCAGTTTGTGGTCTACCATCCATTTTTCCACTGCATCTAGGGTTATTTCCAGTTTTGCTGTAATGGTGGGCTCTGATGGGTCGAAGGGGAGGAGTATGGTGATATCTTTGCCAAACATTCTGCTGTCTCAACTCTGCTTCCTGGAGTCCAGCCTAAGCGAGCAGTATCACAAGGAGTCGAGTGCTGCAAACTCCTCACTCTTATACAAGGAGTCGAGTCCTTGGAGTACCTCGAGAGGAATCCACACTCAGTATGCAAGGAGTCAATTCTTTGCGAGTGTCTGATCTGGAGCATAAGCACGCTAATCAAAGAGCCGAGTCCTTGGCAGTGCCTCAAGATGCTTTTACACCAGGAACTCAATCTCTAATGATGTCTTGATCTCCAGCCTCCAGCCTTTGTTCCTCGCATAAGTTATCGCCCTTCCCGAGGCAAAGGGCAAAGACTCCTCGACTTTCTTCTCAGCGAGACCTGTCTGGTTCAAGGCACAGTTCTGCACACCAGTTGAGGCATCCATCGAGGCATCCAGAGTAATAGATCATTTTGGCCAGGCAGTATTAAAAATTTATTCTCCTGAATTGCCAACACTCCCACCATTTCATTATGGTTAGCTTGGAGGTCACCTACAAGTTGAGAATAGTTTGCCTGCTTGTCCTGGGAATAAAGCAATGTTACTTACCGTAACAGTTGTTATCCAGGGACAGCAGGCAGCTATTCTCACAACCCACCCACCTCCCCTGGTTGGCTTCTCTGCTAGCAATCTGAACTGAGGAGACGTGTGCCCTCCGGGCAGGAAGGCACTCGCGCATGCGCGGTGCGGCAGTCATGAACTTTCTAAAAGTTCTTCAAGCAAGTCTGCTTGCAAAGGTGTCTGCATTCGTGCTCCGTGGATGACATCACCCACATGTTTGAGAATAGCTGCCTGCTATCCCTGGATAACACCTGTTATGGTAAGTAACTGTGCTTTCACATCCCATTATTCTTTTGTATGGAAATTTTTTGGAAACAGAAATGTAGGTTCTTAGTGGGAAACTTTATGTTCACGAAGTTAAAATAAAAAAAAAATCAGCAGGAACAGTTAGCAACCTAGTTAAGCTGTAGGTACACCATCTCATTCAAATCCTCTCCACCTCAGGTACTCAAACAGTAACAAAAAGTTAAATAAGCAAATAATCTGTGTGTAAATATGAGTAGTCAATAAAATCAACCATAGAAACTGAATAGTTGCAAATGTTTGTTATAGAATAAATTTAAAAAAACGCACTGACTTATTCTTTGGTTTACATTCAGCAGCACTTATTGAATAGTGTCATTGAATATTAGCACTGATTACTGTAGTACTATCTGGTGGGTGGTGAAGCAGTCCAGGAATGCAATTGAGGCATACTCGGAAGTTATCCAGGCAATGCCTTTGCCTAGGTAGTCAACTAATCATATGGGGACTACATATAATCCAGTCCCCAGCTATGCCTAGTTTGCTATTTGGATATAGCATTGAATATTGGTTATACCTAGATAGCTTCTAATCCCAGGATCCAGGTAGGTACAGAATATTGAGGAATAATTTACTAGTGCCAGCCAGAGATTAACAGCCCACTGCTAGATATCAACCAATTCATTTTGCCAAAGCAACTTGTTTGGCAGAGGACCCAACCATTTTCACTCGATTTAAATTAGGCCACCAGAAGAGTATTGAGAACTGAGCTGGTGATTTTCTGACCACAGACTATTAATAAAATAGTTTGAGTATAACTTTGTAATCTTTACTAAAATCCCAATTATGAATAAAGTTAAGCGTCTCTATAATGCTCTTTTTCTAATATGTACTTTGTGGGTATTTTTGTCTTTAGGATAGTGGCGATTATCCTCTTACTATGCCTGGCCCACAGTGGAAGAAATTTCGATCAAACTTTTGTGAGTTCATTGGTGTTCTGATCAGGCAGTGCCAGTACAGCATTATTTATGATGAATACATGATGGATACTGTGATTTCTCTGTTGACTGGTCTTTCAGATTCTCAAGTTCGAGCTTTTAGGCATACCAGTACACTAGCTGGTGAGTAAGCATAAATTAGTTTTATTAACTCATACTGCCTCTGCTATGAAAACTGCCTTATTAGGTGTATCATCTTTTTGTTATATTATGTAGAAACTGTTTCTACTTTTTCAGAACATATTATCTGTGACAAGAATATTTTTCTAACAGTTCTATTACATTTTGGGGTAAGGTCTGCTACAGTTATGATGAGCTAAAAGTATGTGTCGGTGGAAGATCATTCATTACAATTCTGTTAACATCTTTGGTCTGCAGTATCAAATATTCTATTGCACTTATCCTGTCCAGAAAATACTGTTTCTCCATGAATTAAGCAAGGAGAATTAGGCTACTTATAGGTGACAGCCACAGATGAAACTTATAGTAGCTTGAGCTAAAAGGCACGCCATGAGACCCACTTTAGTACCCTTTTTTATGGATCAAGATAGATATGTTCTTTTCAGCAAACTTAATCTGCACTTTGGTTGTGAAATCCTCACACAGCTATTATTTTTTTATTATTGTCAAAATTCTCCCTTTGATGCCTTGATTGAAAGAGGTCTGAGGTGGTGGTAGTTATATTTCATTTTTCTCCAAAGTGACTGTTAAAAAAAAAGAAAAAGTCAAAGGGTTGAAATCATACATTAGATATAATAGGAGAATTGCCATAATTTGCCCCTTGCCAAATGCTTACGTTCAGATCTTTAGGATGTTAGTTCCAAAAAGACTTGAAATCTCCAGTTTCAGGGTATTCATCATTTCTGGTTGTGCCAGTGTATTTAATGATACTCTAATTGTTTCATCACAAGTAACTGGTTAAGTGTTTTAGACTTGGCACCCACTGTGTACCTAAATGGACATTTGTTTGCTTGAAACATCCAAACTTCAATTTTCCAAAGGCAGAAAAGGGGCATTCAGCACTGCAGTATATCCAAATAGCAAGTGGGCATGTTGTGAGTATCTTTTGAATAGGTCTAGGAAGGGGTCCAAAATCAGGAAGTCCAACAGCAAATACCAAACGGGAAGAAATGTCCAAAACCTTAAAAAGATTATCCAACATTACACTTGTTTGTTATTTCCAGGGTGCAGGCATGTCTTGCAAACTTTGTTGAGCCGTGGCACAGTAAATGTAGTGGCTGTAGTTCGAGGCATCCGGAAGTGCGCAGACGTTGATGCGATGATGTCACAACGCATACGTGACATCACATCAATGTCCGCACAAACACAAAGGCCCTCTAGATGGGGGGTGCCGCCAGGGAATATTCATGGAGAGAAGAGGTGCTGGCACTGGGATGATTGCCTAGGATATGCCTCTTGCTGCAAAAGCCACATCCTGTATGCAGTCAGTTGGCGCCTCTCCTCCTCCCCAGCATCTTGCTGAACACCTGAAATCTCAGGAGGCACACTAGTGTGCCGCGACACAGTTTGCGAAACACTGGAGTAAAGTATGACATCCTTCTTAATCCCCCAATGGTTATTATCCCCTTTGAATATGAAACTGAAAGGGGAATACCAGGATCTATGACAGCTTCTTAGCAAAGCAGGAAGCCAAGTCTGAAGAGTAGTCCAGTGGTTAGTGCAGTGGGCTTAAAAACCAAGGGAGTCAGGTTCAATTTCACTTTAACCCTCTCTTTTTTGTGAGCTCTCCAAAAACAGCAATGTCGGGGATGGCATTTTGCACATGTGCGGATGCATAAGAACATAAGAATAGCCTTACTGGGTCAAGACCAATGGTCCATCAAACCCAGTAGCCCGTTCTCCACGGTGGCCAATCCAATCCAGGTCATTAGTACCTGGCCAAAACCCAAGGTGTAGCAATATTCCATGCTACCAATACAGGGCAAGCAGTGGCTTCCCCCATTGTCTTTCTCAATAACAGACTATGTACTTTTCCTCCAGGAATTTGTCCAAAACCTTCTTAAAACCAGCTACGCTCTCCGCTCTTACCACATCCTTTGGCAACGCGTTCCAGAGCTTAACTATTCTCTGAGTGAAAAAATGGTTTCCTCCTATTGGTTTTAAAAGTATTTCCGTGTAATTTCAGTGAGTGTCCCCTAGTCTTTGTAATTTTTGACAGAGAAAAAAAATCAATCTACTTCTACCCGTTCTACTCCACTCAGGATTTTGTAGACTTTAATCATATCTCACCTTAGCCGTCTCTTTTCCAAGTTGAAGAACCCTAACTGTTTTAGTCTTTCCTCATATTGAGAGTGAGTTCCATTTGGTCGCTTCTTTGAACCTTTTCTAGTGCCACTATATCTTTCTTGAGATAAGGAGACCAAGAAATGAATGCAATACTCCAAATGAGGTCACACCATAGAGGCGTGACATCACATCATGGAGTTGTGACGTCACACCAGCGCATGCGCAGATGCCATCCCGAAGAGAAACAGGTTTAGGGGGCAGGGCTGGGGGCAAGAACGGGGCAGGCATGGGGCAGGACCATGGATCTGATTTGTCATTTATGAAATCTGGTAACCCTAGGATACATTTCAGAGAGGTTCACAATTACAAAATATGATTTAAAGTGGGATTGAACCTTTGTCTCTTGATTTGTAGTCTACTGCATTAACTATTAGACCAGGCTACTCAATTCCTGTCATTGAAGTCTATGGAAAGGACCAGATTTTCAGGCTATCCACAATGAATTATGCATATGAAGAGATTTGCATGCACTGTTTCCTTGGTATGTAAATCTCTCTCATGCATATTGATTGTGGATCCTTAAAGCATCTCCTGTTTGTGAACCTCAAGGACTGGAATTGAGAAGCCCTGTGCTAGTCTACTCTGCTCTGCTGGGATATTCCGTGTGGCCATTTTTCTATGAACACTCGCCAGACAGACATTCTTGTTCCTGCTTTTATGCGTTCATATGTTGGATGTTCCTGGTGGAAAATTCATGCGAGATGGATGTCTGTTTTGGACAATATCAGATGGACATCCTTTATTCTGACTCGTATGTCATTATGAAAATGCTCCTCCATGTGCATTTAGGGATGTTACAGAATCAGTGTCAAGCACTGCAAATAGTTCAAAATGCGCAGCAAAAACTTACCATATATACTTGAATATAAACTGAGATTTTTGGGCCAAATAAAGTCCCAAAAATGGGGGTCTCGGTCAGTGTTCCCTCTAAGCGGGCGGGTGGTTGTGAGCAAACTTTTTTCACTGTGAGCTAAAAATATCGGCGGCCAGCAAGTTATGAGCCAAATAAATATGTTGCTGTTCTACCACAGAACTTCCTTACGTTTGTATGGAATCTATCCCTTTCAACTTTAGATGAGTGGCCCCCTCGTTCTCGCCTGCCTTAGCTACTAAGTCTATTCCCTTCAGTACCTTGAATGTTTCTATCATGTCCCCTCTCATCATCTCCTCTGCTCAAGGGAGGAAGAGGCCCAGTTTCTCTAATCTTTCGCTGTACGGCAACTCCTCCAGCCCCTTAACCATTTTAGTTGCTCTTCTCTGGATCCTTTCGAGTAGTACCGTTGTCCTTCTTAAAGTACCAGTGCTGGACGCAGTACTCCAGGTGAGGGCGTACCATGGCCCGGTACAGCAGCATGATAACCTTCTCTGTCTCTTCAGTCCAGCATCTGCCCCTTCCATTCACTGTCTGTCTTTCCCTGCCATCTCTCCTCCTGCCCCCCCCCCACCCCCAATTTGGTCTAGCATCCATCATCTTCCTTCTGTTCCCCTCATGGTCTGGCATCTCTATCCTTCCCTCCCCCCTGTGGTTTTAGCATATCTCTCTCTCATTTCCTCCACTCAGATCTGATCATTCTCTGCTCTCTCTTCCCTTTTCTTCTCTGGTCTTCCTTCTCTATTTTCTGCCTCCATCTAAATTAAATTCTTTCTTACTATTTAGTCCCGTTTCCCTCTTTTCACTGTGTCTACACACAGCTTGTCACCCCTTTCCCTCACCCCTCCATTATCTTACTATTTTCTTCCCCCTTTATTTATCTCCTCCTTCCATCCAGTATGTGTTCTTTCCCCACTTCCATTCAGCATCTGCTCTCCCTTCTCAACTGACATCCATCTGCCTTCTGCTCTCTCTCCCTTCTTCTCACTTCCATCATCTGTCCCCTTCTCTCTCTCTCTCATCTCCTCCATTCCATCATCTGCCCTTCTCTCTCTCTCTCTCTCTCCCCCCCCCCCCAACTTCCATCATCTGCCCCCCTTCCCCTCACCTTTGTGGGTCACTTTCTTCCCCTGAGGGTGGCTCATGTCACAGGGGAAGCTTTGGCCGAGCAGAACCGCTTGATTGACAGTGGAACTTACTTGATTGATGTCGATGCTGGGGCCCGTTGCCGTTTGAAGGAAAAAAAAAAAGGTGGAAAAAAGGAACCTGTAAAGGCGAGAGGAGGGAAACCTCCAGGACAGCTGCTTTTTGCCCTCCTTCAGCGGCCCAAGAGTTCAGACCAGCAGCGGCAGCTCTGTATGCTTTTAACTTCGGCACAGAGCTGCCCCTAATCAATAGTTTAGCGCGGTTTCATGAGGCAGCCTCGGGCCTTTGATAGCCGGCCCGCTTCGATGATGCGGATGTGGGCCGGCCTAGCAAAGGCCCCGAGGCTGCCTTATGAAACCGCGCTAAACTATTGATTAGGGGCAGCTCTGTGCCGAAGTTAAAAGCATACACAGCTGCCGCTGCTGGTCTGGAGGTGCGGAGACAAGGCAGGAGGCAAACGCGGTGGAAGGCAGGAGTCCCGGCGAGGCAGGAGTCCCGGCACAAGCGACTGCAACAGGAAGTTGCAAGTCAGCTGACGCCGGCCTTTCGTTGCGACGGGGACCGAATCCTTCGCGGACCGGCAAGATTTTGTTTGCGCACCGGCGGTTGAAGAACTGTGCTCTACACTGTGTGCGCTGTGACGAGAAACTTGTGCGCTGCGAGGTAATATTTTGTGCGTCAGCGCACCCAGCGCAGCTTAGCGGGAACACTGGTTCTCGGTTTATATTTGGGTCAGCGCTGACCCACCCCTCCCAAACCTGTTGCAGGTTTCTGCCGGGCCTGTTGCGAGACCTTGTGGTCTAGCAGTGGCCGAGACAGGAGGGATCCCTTCCACTTCCTATCCTAGCTGATTCTAAGAATTTTTGCTTTCCTCCTGCCTCCCTATGTACCTTTTAGTATCCCTGGTGGTCCAGCAGTAAATTGTGGCAGGAGCAACCTTCCTTCACTACTGCCCATGCTGGCGGCTCTGCACGGGCAGGAGCGAAGGAAAGTCGCTCCTGCCGTGATTCACTGCTGGACCACCAGGTATACCATCAGGATACTAAAGGTATGCGGGGGAGGTGGGAGGAAGGTAAAAATTCTTAGAATCGGCTGGAATAGGAGGCAGGAAGGATTCCTTCTGTCCCAGCCCCTGCTGGACTATCAGGTCTTACGGCAGGCCTGGTGGAGGCCTGCAAGTCATCAGGAGGGAGGGGGACAGGGTACAGAACCTAGCAGGGAGGAAGGGAGTGGGACTGGGTGCAGAGTGGCAGGGGAGGGAGAAGTGAGTAAAGAGGGTTGGATGCAGAGCCTGGCAGAGCAGTGAGGGAGGGGAACTAGGGTAATAATAATAATAGTTTATATACCGCAGAACCATGAAGTTCTATGCGGTTTACAATAATTAAAAGATGTTACAGATTGAGTGGATTTAATAATGTTCTGCCAGTTAACATTGATTAAAAGATGCTACAAACTGAGTGGATTTAACAAAGTTAAAAGCTAGTGATTAACAGCTCTAGGGATCAGTTATTGTGGAATGAGATTGTGCAGGTTAGTTGCCTAAGTACTTTAGGAATAGATATGTTTTTAGGTGTTTCCTAAATTCCCCATAAGTAGTAGATGTAAGCAATTGTTCTAGATCTTTACACCATAATGCTGCCTGATGTGAGAGAAGATGTTGATGATGTCTTTTAAATTTTACAGAGCCGGGCAAGGCACTGAACTTGAATATTACCCCTCCCCCTGGGTACAATATTTTTTCCTCCTTTTTTTTTGGGGGGAGGGGGGAAGGTTACCTTGGTTTATGTTCAGTTTATATTCGAGTTATATACAGTAGTACTGATACGTCAAAGAATCAACACATGATCCTAATTTTTGAGTCTTCACCCTCAGTGCTACTATCAATAAAGTGAACTTTGAACTTTACATCTGTGACAGAATTATTGACATCTCATCCTCACAACTCCTTTGTTGTGCCTAATTTTTGCATCGCATTGGTAACTTGGATTTTTTGCATTGGTAATTGGATTTTAAAATGCTTCTTTTGATATTCAAGAGTCTACAGCAGTGTTTCTCAATTTCTTCAAGCCAAGTACCCCTAAACTAACAAATACCAACCGAGTACCCCACCCAAGCTTCACCCCAAACCCGCCCAAGCTCTGCTCTTGACCCCCTACCCCATAATAATAGTTATCCCAGGACAAGCAGGCAGCATATTCTCACATATGGGTGATGTCATCCACGAAGCCCCAATGCGGACAGCCTGACAATCAATCTTGCTTGAAGAACTCTAGAAAGTTTGTGATTGCTGCACTGTTCATGCTTGAGTGCCTTTCCGCCCATTTAGGATGCGTGTCTCCTCAGTTCTAGTTTTTCCATGGAGCTGAGAAGTCCCTTCTTCAAGGTTCCTGCGCAAACAACTAAGTGCCTTTGAGCCGCAGGATTCAATTCCTTTCATTTTTTTTTCATCTTTGTTTTTTCTCTTATTTTTACTTCGTTATTAAAAAAAAAAACCCTGTTTTTTTTTCTTCGACCGTTTTCAATGGCAGGGCCTGTTCTGCCACCTCAGCCCTTGAACTTTGATTTGGTTGAAGCAGTTTTCTCTCCATGTCTCGCCCGATTACTGGGTTTATAATAGGTGTAGCAAATGCCAGCGTACAATATCGATCATTGACCCACACAAATGTTTATCCAGTGTTTGGGACCGAACCACTATGTGGAGTCATGTTCACGTTGTGTCATGCTACAAAACACACTATCAAGAACCGGCTTATCCAACAAATCAAGATCTTTGGCAGTATGGAATCTACTCTGGCCAAGTCATCAACATCAGCTTTGGCCTCAAGGTCAACTAAATCTGATTAAATGACCAAGCCATCGTCATTGGGGAAGACATCGACATCGAAAACTTCGACATCACCCAAGTCGATGTCTCTAAGTCGGTCAGGTAAGATAGCTAAGAAGACCTTCAGCTTCCCAAGCTGAGTCTCTGGCCATTCAGGCATCGAGCCAATTTGTTCCGGCCACTCAGAGATACCTCATGCAGCTTGCCAACAAGTCTAGAGGAGCATCATCATCGATGTCATCCTCCCCGGAGCACACCGCAGCACCTGTAATGCCGACAGCTACATCCCCGGTATCGGTGCATGGGCTGAAAGAGATGCTCAATGATCTCTTACAATGGAAGTTTGGTAACATGTTTGCCAAGTTTGCCCCATGTCAACACCTCCAGCTCCACTCCAGCCTGAGCTTACCTCCATGCCACTAACTGGCGTCAAGTCATCAATGCTGCCTCAGCGTCGATCCTTGGCATCGAGCCATGCTTCATGACATCGGTCATCGATGCATCAATCCCCATTAAGATCTTTGATGCAGTGCTCTCCATCAAAACATCTTGCTTCCCCTACATCGAAGCGGCGTCGGACTTTGGAGTCTCGATCAGCATCGAGGCATCGCTCCATTTCAAGGAAGTGTCAGTTTTCCCTGATCATCGACATCTATCTTCGAGGCGTTCATCGAGGCATGGGTCTTCCTCATCGAAACATCATTCCTCGAAGCGTCATACATTCGAGACATGGGTCCAGTCACTCTAAATCTCTATCTTCTAAATCAGGGAAGCAGATGTCTAAAGTCTTAAGCATCTTTCCCCTGTACTTCTGCTAAGAGGGAAGCGTTCAGGGTCACCTGCTCCTTCCATGCCTCAAAGTTCTAGGGGGGAGTCAGACATTTATCAGTATTCTCAAGCAGCTTCACCTTCTTACTTTGTCTTCACCACTTTTATCACTGATGGGAAAATCATCCCTTCCAACCTCTGGGTGCTTTCAATCATCAAAGAAGGATATTCTCTTCATTTTGTGCAGATTCCATCAGATCACCCTCCAGAAGAGTGTCCTTCCAATTCGTTGCAGAACCCCCTTCTCCAGGAATTACAAGCTCTGCTGACTCTCAATGCCATCTAGAGAGTTCCTCTGGAACAGCAGAACACGCAATTTTACTCCGTTACTTCCTTGTCCGAAGAAGACTTGTGTGTGTGTGTGGGGGGGGGGGTCTTCAACCAATATTGGATCTCAGAGCACTCAAATTTCTCGTCAAAGAAAACTTAGGATGCTTTCTCTAGCATCCTTGTATCCCCTTCTGGATCACAACGATTGGTTATGCTCTCTGGATCTCAAAGAGGCGTACACTCACATTCCCATTCACCCAGCCTCTTCGCAAGTTCCTCAGATTTTGGATGGAAAATCAACATCAAAGCAGAGTGTTTCCTTTTGGCCTGGCATCACCTCCCAGAGATTTCACCAAATGCCTGGTAGTGGTAGCAGCAGCTTTACAAAGTCACAGACTTCAGGTTTTCCCATATCTAGACAACTGGCTCATCAAAGAGCCAACGTCTCATGGGATTACTGTAGCGACACAACAGACTATTTGGTTCCTGCAAAGTTTGGGATTCAAAGTCAACTTCCCCAAATCTCAACTGCAGCCTTCTCAAACCTGCAGTTCTTTGGAGCTCTTCTAGACACGGTGCAACTCAGAACATTCCTTCCACAACAGCGGCAGGATGCACTCAAGCAGCTTTGTCTCCAAGTGTCCACCCTTATTTCACTCTCAGTGAGACACATGATGGTTTCTCCTAAGTCACATGGCCTCTATAGTTCATATGACCCCTTTTGCCAGACTTCACCTCAGGATTCCTCAATGGACCCTGGCTTCTCAGTGGGTGCAAGCTTCAACCCACTTTAATCAACACATTGCAGTAGCATC
Source organism: Geotrypetes seraphini (assembly GCF_902459505.1). Classification (NCBI taxonomy): domain Eukaryota; kingdom Metazoa; phylum Chordata; class Amphibia; order Gymnophiona; family Dermophiidae; genus Geotrypetes; species Geotrypetes seraphini. The sequence continues at coordinate 92,708,421 of NC_047092.1, forward strand.
TTCTCTATGGCAATCTCTTCAATGGTGGATGCGCTCTTCCAATCTTTCCAGAGGCTTGCTGTTCCAAGTGCCCCCTCATCAGAAGATTCTCATCACAGACTCATCAATCTATTCTTTAGGGGCTCGTCTAGATGGTCTCCGTATTTCAAGGGCATTGGTCTGCCACAGATCGTCAAAATCACATTAATCTGTTGGAACTTAGAGTGATCTTCAATGCTCTCAAAGCTTTTCAGCATCTCCTTCACAATCAAGTTGTGCTCATTGTACAGACAATCAAGTAGCCATGAATTATGTGAACAAGCAGGGAGGGAATAGGCTCTCTCCTTCTTTATAAAGAAGCTTAGAAAATTTGGAATTGGGCAATTCGTCACAACATTTTCCTGAGAGCTGCTTACATTCAAGGATAGAAAAACTTGCTAGCAGCTAAATTGAGTCGTCTTCTGCAACCTCACAAATGGACACTCAATTCTCCATCTCTTCATCACATTTTTTCTGAGTGGGGGACTCCTCAATAGACCTGTTTGCATCTCCCCACAAAAACAAGCTGCCCCAGTTCTACTCCAGAATATACTCTCCTCACCAACTGTAGGCAGATTCTTTTCTCCTGGAGTGTACGTGCAAGTTTTTCTATGTGTTCCCTCCATTTCCTCTCATTCTCAAAACACTGTCAAGCTCAAACAAGAACATGCACCATGATTCTGATAGCTCCTCGGTGGCCCAGGCAACCTTGATTCTCCCTTCTACTTCAACTCAGCAGCAGGGAACTTTCTTCTACTAATATTTCCATCTCTGCTTACACAGAGTCACGGTTCTCTTCTTCATCCCAACCTGCAGTCTCTACACTTTACAGCTTGGTTCCTATCGACATGACTTCAAACCTTCAGTTCTCTCAATCTGTCAAAGACATTTTAGATGCTTCCAGAAAATCTGCCATCAGGCAATGTTACAACCAAAAGTGGACTACATTTTCTGCTTAGTGCGATCTTCATTACAAGGAGCCTCAGTCTTCCTCCTCATCTTTAGTTCTGGATTACCTATTTCATTTATCTCAATCTGGCCTCAAATCAACCTCCATTAGAGTCCATCTTAGTGCAATTGCTGCTTTTCATCAATCTCTAGAGGGGAAACCTCTCTCTACTCATCCTGTTGGTTCCAGATTTATAAAAGGACTTTTTAATGTCAAACCACCTCTCAAACCACCTCCAGTGGTTTGGGATCTCAATATTGTCCTTGCTAAATTAATGAAGCCTCTATTTGAACCAAAGTCTGTGGCTCATCTTAAATATCTCACTTGGAAAGTGGTCTATCCTCATTGCTCTCACGTCTGCTTGCAGAGTCAGTGAGCTGCAAGCTTTAGTAGCGAATCCACCATTCACATTATTCCATCATGACAAGGTGGTACTCCATACTCATTCCAAAATTCTTACCCAAAGTTGTTACAGGAATTTCATCTCAATAATCAGTTGTGCTTCCAGTGTTTTTTTTCCAAGCCTCATTCTCATCCTGGAAAAACAGCCCTTCATACTCTGGATTGTAAACTGTGCTTTGGCCTTCTATCTGCAAAGGACTAAATCGCATAGATAATAATACAGTCAAACCTCGGTTTACGAGTGCACCCGGTTTGCGAGTGTTTTGCAAGACGAGCAAAACATTCGCAAAATCGGCACCTTGGAAACCGAGTTTGACTCGATTTACGAGCGCCACTCCCCGCGATCCAGCATCCCCCCAGTGATCCGGCATCCCTCCCGCTCGCATCCCCCCCTCCGTGATCCTACATCCCCCCACCGCAAGCAATGAAATAACATCCCTTACCCCGATTTGGCACCGGCACCAATGCACAGGACATGCCGGTGCCTGAAGATCCTCCCTCTTGGCTGTGCTGGGCTGGGGCGGTGCATCGGAGATCCTCCCTCTTGCCTGTGCTGGACTGGACTGCGCCTTGAGCATTTGCGCCTTCTGGTCTCGCTCTCTCCGAGATTCTGAGAATCTCGGAGAGAGCGAGACCAGAAGGCCTTGAGCATGCGCAAATGCTCAAGGCCCAGTCCAGCCCAGCACAGGCAAGAGGGAGGATCTCTGACGCACCACCCAGCCCAGCCAAGAGGGAGGATCTTCGGGCACCGGCATGTCCTGTGCGTTGGTGCTGGTGCCGGTGTCAAATCGGGGTAAGGGATGCTATTTTGGTGCTCGGGGGGATGTAGGATTGGTGGGGGGGAGCGACGTGAGCGGGGGGAGGGGGGAGGATGCTTGTTCGCGGGGGGATGCCGGATCACGGGGGGAGGGTATGGAGCAGCGCCGGTGGCCTCAAGGGGGTGAAATGGAGCAGCGCCGGTAGTTTCGGGGGGGGGGGGAGGAGGAGGTGGAACAAATCAAATCGAGTTTCCCTTACTTTCTATGGGGAAACTCGCTTTGATATACGAGCAATTTGGTTTATAAGCATACTTCTGGAATGAATTATGCTCGTAAACTAAGGTTCCACTGTAATTCTATACCGCCATCACCAGGAGTTCTAAGTGGTTTACATAAAGAGTACTGGACATTCAGTGAAATACAATCATACAATGTTAAAATACATAGTTTTATTCTAGAAAAGTTTTACAATAAAATGACTAAAAAAGATCATTAAATATTCTATTGAATAATATTACACAGTTTCCAAAGCCTCCTGTTGTACATAATGAACTTTCAAAAAATGGAATTCACTATTTCTAACTAAAGTTGTATAGTAAAATTCATAATCATACATTCATATTTAAGTGATAAATTTATTAAAAAGTTTGGTCTTCAATAATTTCCGAAAGGAACAATAAGAATAAGATGAGGCTTGATGAAAACATTCACCCAGCCACTTTTGTAATTTACCCCGCTTGAAATGCAAGATGTCCTGTCCAGGTATGTCTTGTAATGGCATGATTTTATCTTGGGATAGGTAAAAAAAAAATTAATTTTGAGTATCCTTCATGGGTCTGTATAGGTTAAAGTGAGTGGAAGGTAAATTTGAGACAATCCAAATTTCAATTGGAAGCATATACACACAAATTTAAATAGAACCCTTGCTTCAAAAGGCAAACATGTAATTGTTTATAATCCGGCTAACATGGTCAAACCAAATATTAACCTAACGGCTGTATTTTGGATTAAGCTCAATCTTCTTAATTTTTTTTTTAAAGTACCTAAGTAGATTATATTACAACTAGTCTTTAAGCCCATTACATTAACAGGTGCTAAAATAGATGTGTGTGTCTGTCTTTCTTTATTTCTTTCGCTCTCTCTCCTTGTCCACTGTCTGCCTTTTTTTCTTTGTCTCTCCTTGGATGCTGTCTGGCTGTCTTTTTTCTTTGTCTCTTCTCTCCTTGGCCGCTGCCGTCTGTCTTTTTTCTTTGTCTCTCTCTCCTTGGACGCTGTCTGTCTGTCTGTCTATCTTCCTTTCTGTCTGTCTCTCTGACTCCTGTCTGTCTGCCATTCTTTTGTCTGTGTCTGCTCCCTAGCCCCCTGTCTGTCTGTCATTCCCGTTTCCCTCTTCCCCTGGCCCCCCTGGTTATGCCATAGCCTGCCTGCTCCATGGCCCCCTTTCTGTTCCCCCCCAGAGCAAAGCATGATTGCTTTCTGGCCCCCAGCACACCCCTCCGCCCAAAGCATCCCCCTTTCCCTCTCCCCCTGGCCTCCTGTTGTACCCATGCCTGCCTGCTCCGTGGCCCCCTTCTGTTCTCCCCTCTCTTAGAGCAAAGCATGATTGCTGTCTACCTCCCAGCACATCCCCTTCCCCCAAAGCAGCCCCTTTCCCTCTCCCACTGACCCCCTTTTGTGCCATGCCTGCCTGCTCCATGGCCCCCTTCTTCCCCCCCTCCCAGAGCAAAGCATGATTGCTGTCTGCCCCCCCCCCGCACATCCCTCCCCCCAAAGCAGCCCTCTTTCCCTCTCGCCCTGGCCCCCTGCCTGCCATGTATTGTTCCCATTTTATCCTTCCTCCATCCCGGCTTCCTGGTGTCTTCTGGCCTGCTCCTCTTCAAAAGCAGCCTGCCGAGGATCACGGCCGGCTGTAGCGAACCTCGCAGGCCACTCTTCACATCGGTAGCACGTTTCCCTCTGACGCGATCCCGTGCGTCAGAGACAATGTGCTTCCGAAGGTGGAGAGCGCTGCGAGGTTCGCTACAGCCGGCCGTGATCCTCAGCAGGCTGCTTTGAAGAGGAGAAGCAGCGGTGGCAGCAGTTGGTAAGTGAGGGTGGGAGGGGGAGTCGCAGGCATGTTCCCTGCCCTGTGTTCAAAAATCGAATTCGGCACGGAAGCAGAGACCACGGTGGAAGGGAACACGAAACCCAAAGTGCGAATTTAGGGTTTTATTATAGAGGATAATCCAGTATGGATAGAATCATCAACTGTACCAGTAATCTGAATGATGCGAAATCAAAATATTTTTTGACATTTTGCAGTTTCCACAAAGCATAAAAACCTTTTCGTACTAATAAGTCTGTATGCTCAGCCAAAGTTAAATGGCGGTCTAGAGTAACTCCCAAAATTTTAATTGAGGTTGCTATAGGGCAGTGGTCTCAAACTCAAATACTTTGCAGGGCCGCATTTTGGATTTGTAGGTACTTGGAGGGCCTCAGAAAAAAAATAGTTAATGTCGTATTGTAGAAATGATAATTTTGCATGAGGTAAAACTCTTTATAGTTTATAAATCTTTCTTTTTGGTTAAGTCTTAATAATAATATTGTAATTTATAGCTAAAGAGACATATAAGAACATAAGAACATAAGCAGTGCCTCTGCCGGGTCAGACCACAGGTCCATCCTGCCCAGCAGTCCGCTCCCGCGGCGGCCCAAACAGGTCACGACCTGTCTGTATCACCAGAAGGGGCTCCCTTGCCACCTTGGTTTCTCATTTAAGTCCTGTCTTCCTATCGAAGTCCTAACCCTCCGGTCTTGCACATGCACGACCTGGTTTGGTTTCTATACTCATTACCTGGTTAGCTTTCTATACTTGTGTTACATCCCAGCTCCTCCCTCAGTATCCCATGATCCCTTTATCCTTCAGGAATCCGTCCAATCCCTGTTTGAATCCCTGTACCGTACTCTGCCTGATCACTTCCTCCGGTAGCGCATTCCAAGTGTCCACGACCCTTTGGGTGAAAAAAAACTTCCTTGCATTTGTTTTGAACCTATCTCCCTTCAGTTTCTCCGAATGCCCCCTCGTACCTGTTGTCCCCTTCAGTCTGAAGAATCTGTCCCTATCCACCCTCTCTATGCCCCTCATGATCTTGAAGGTCTCTATCATATCTCCCCTGAGCCTCCTCTTTTCCAGAGAGAAGAGCCCCAGCCTATCCAACCTCTCGGCGTATGGGCAGTGTTCCAGCCCTTTTACCATTTTCGTTGCTCTCCTTTGGACTCTCTCAAGTACCGCCATGTCCTTCTTGAGGTGCGGCGACCAATACTGAACGCAGTATTCCAGATGTGGACGCACCATCGCTCGATACAATGGCATGATGACTTCCCGTGTTCTGGTTGTTATGCCCTTCTTTATGATGCCAAGCATCCTGTTGGCTTTTGTGATTATGATAAACATACCGAGGGCCTCAAAATAGTACCTGGTGGGCCACATGTGGACCCCGGGCCATGGGTTTGAGACCACTACTATAGGGTATTTGTGCCCATTAAGCTGAAGTAAAGTATCTGTGATTTTATCATTTGGGCTTGCAAGAAAGAATCGATTTGTATTCTTTAGTTCACTGTTCTATCTGGTTCAAGATAAATGATAATTGTTTTTTAAATTTCGACAGTGAAAGAAGTAAGAGGTAATAAAATAGTAATGTCATCTGTATAAATGTGAAATCAGAATTTCAAACTTTGCAACAGAGTTCCGAGAGAGGTAATATAGATTAGAGAATGACACGGGGACCGTTTACTGCGGTAAACCGCGGGTCACCACAGTAAATCTGCAGGAATGGAGACTTTTTGCAACTGGTTTACTGCAGGAATGGGGACAAAACATTTCACCGCCCCGCGGGAATGGGGACAAGAGCTTTTACCACCCCCGTGGGAGCGGTGAAAAGTTTTACTCCTGTGGTAAAAAAAAATTGCACCCGTGTCAGACTTGGCATTTTCTCCCCAGCTCCTCTTAAGAACATAAGAAGTGCCTCTGCTGGGTCAGACCAGAGGTCCATTGTGCCCAGCAGTCCGCTCACGCGGTGGCCCAACAGGTCCAGGACCTGTGTAATAATCCTCTATCTATACTCCTCTATCCCCTTTTCCTTCAGAAAATTGTCCAATCCCTTCTTAAACCCTAATACCTTAATCTGTCCTATCACGTCCTCTGGAAGCGCATTCCAGGTGTCCACCACCCGTTGGGTGAAGAAAAACTTCCTAGCATTGGTTTTGAATCTGTCCCCTTTCAACTTTTCCAAATGCCCTCTCGTTCTTGTAGTTTTCGAAAGTTTGAAGAATCTGTCCCTCTCCACTTTCTCTATGCCCTTCATGATCTTGTAAGTCTCTATCATGTCCCCTCTAATTCTCCTCTTCTCCAGGGAAAAGAGCCCCAGTTTCTCCAATCTCTCAGCATATGAAAGGTTTTCTATACCTTTTATCAAATGTGTCGCTCTCCTCTGAACCCTCTCGAGTATCGTCATATCCTTCTTAAGGTACGGCAACCAATATTGGACACAGTACTCTAGATGCGGATGCACCATCGCCCGATACAACGGCAGGATAACTTCTTTCATTCTGGTTGTAATACCCCTCTTGATTAAATCTAGCATTCTATTTGCTCTCTTTGCGGCCGCTGCGCACTGTGCCGTCGGCTTCATTGTTTTGTCTTGCGCCTATTTTACTTTCAGGAGCCAGCCATGCCACGATGAAGACAGAAGGAACCTAAAACCAATGCCTGAGACCAATGTGAGTTGAAGAATAAACTTACCAGACAACAAAAAGAAAATAAATAAATTGATTTTATATTTTGTGATTAGAATATTTCAGATTTGAAATATGTATCCTGCTAGAGCTGGTATTAGACATAACTGGGAACCGCAAAGTCCAGGCTGTACTTCTTTAGCTTCCATCTGGCTTAGGGCTCTCTCTCTGACCAGGGGGCAGTTGCCCTAGTTGCATTCCCCTAAAATTATTTTTGCCATGTGTGACTAAAGTATTCTGTTAGCTTGATTTTTCCATGTAGCATTCTGTAGTAATTTGATTTGTTAAGTTTTCACAATAGTGAAGGGGATATTTGTGAAAGGGAGGGGAGATGGGTTTTGTTGAATCTTGCTCTGTTTTATTTGTGTTTATAAAATGACAATTGTCAGAGGAGAAGCTTCTGCCCACACACATGCGACTGCAGGGCGGCACAGGCAGGCTTCGCCGGCATCAATTTCTTTTCTAAAGCGCCGTGAAGGTAAGGAGGAGGGAGGGAGATAGATTTGGCCGGAGGGAGGGAGGGAAGGGACCATGCACGCAATCGGTGACCTCATGCCTTCCCTCCCTTAAGTTTCTTTACACCGTGAAGCACTGTTCCCTCTAAGCTGTGCGCTCGTGCGCGCGCACACAAATTAAAATAGCGCGCACAAAAAAATAAATTTTGGCCTAAAATGATTTATTGAAATGAGATTTTATGTTACATAAAGTGTAACTAAAATTACATTGTGTTTTCTTTAATTCAGACTAAACTCAAAGACCTGCCCATAAATGCCCATAACTGAACTCCGTGCCCTCTGGCAATCATTTTTATAGCGCACACAAATTTAGTTTTACTTTAAAATGCGCACAGATGAAATTTTTTGCGCACACAGCCTATGAAAAATTAGAGGGAACATTGCCGTGAAGGTAAGGGGGAGGGAGAGAGATTCTTGGGGCCGCTGAAGAGCAGTGAGGTGGCGAGAAGGAAGGGTGGATGCTGTGGGGCAGAGCGGTGAAGGGGACTGCGGGGATGGGGCGGTGAAAGGGACGGTGGTCCGGTGACGGGGACAGATTTTTTCCCTGTGTCATTCTCTAATATAGATGTTAAACAATTTGGGCGACAAAGGTGATCCCTGGGGCACACCACATGTGTTGCTCCAGGGAAGAGAAAATTTACTTTTGCTAACGGCTTGATTTGATCTTTTTTTTTTTTTTTTTTTCAAAAAAACATTTCCAGAGAGACCCATTGCATCTAAATAACCTAGTAAGATGTCATGGTCGACTAGGCCATTGGTCAAAAGAGCCAAAGATCAGCAGTGCAAAGATTAAGATTTCTTTTGAGAGCCAAATTTATTTTCAAGAACCATGTTTTTAGGAGTCGGTTTAAACTAGCTACTAACATTAAATAAAACCAGATATCATAATAATAATAATTTTATTTATTGACAAAACAATCTTTATCTACCCTTTGTCGTTTCTGCTTTAATCATCTTGTCTTCACTCACTTCTTTCTTGCCAGCATCTGTCCTCTCTCTCTCTTCCATGCAGCATCAGCCCCTTCCATGTCTGCCCTCTCTCTCTTCCCCTACCATCCACTGTCCGCTCTCTCCTCGTTTCATATGACATCTTCCTTCTTTTTTATGCTCCTTCCATAAACTGTCTATCTTGTGTCTCTTCTCTCCTTTGTACATGATTTATTTCAGCTCTGCCACCTCTCCATTTTTCTCTGTCACCACACCCTCCCCTGTTCTCTGGCATCTCTCTCTTCTCCTTTCCTTCCCACTTCATGGTCTGGCATCTGTCTCCTTCCCTTCCCTGATTCCCTGGCATCTCTCTCCTTTCATCTGTCCCTCCCCATCCATGGTCTGGCATACCTTCCTCCTTCCCTCCATGTCTTGGCATATCTCCTTCCCTTTCTTCCCTCCATGCCCTGGCATCTCTTCCCTCTATGCCTTGGCATCTCTCCCTCCCTCTCTTCCCTCCATGACCTGGCATCTCTCCCTCCCTCCCTCTCTCTCTTCCCTCCATGACCTGGCATCTCTCCCTCCCTTCCTCTCTCTCTTCCCTCCATGACCTGGCATCTCTCCCTCCCTCCCTCTCTCTCTTCCCTCCATGACCTGGCATCTCTTCCTCACTCCCTCTCTTCCCTCCATGACCTGGCATCTCTTCCTCCCTCCCTCTCTTCCCTTATGCCCTGGCATCTCTTCCTCCCTCCCTCCATGACCTGGCATCTTTTCCTCCCTCCCTTCCCTCCAAACCCTGGCATCTCCTTTCATTCCTTCCTTTCCCTCCAGTTGGGTGCAGCAATTCTCTCCCCCTCTGCTCCCTTTCCTCCTTCTGTCATCCCGTCCCCGGTCGGCACTGCAGCCCCTAAGCGGGTGCTCCAAGGCCTGGCGTCATGAACTTCAGGCAGTATCAGCATTCACAATTTGCTGCTGTTGCTGGCTTCAGGCCTTCTTCTCTGTTGGGTCCTGCCTTTATGGAAACAGGAAGTAGGCAGGACTCAGCAGAGAGGAAGGCCTGAAGCCGGCAACAGCCACTAATTGTAAAAGCTGTTGCTGCCCGAAGAAGTTAAAGATGCCAGGCCTTGGAGCACCGAAGGCAGATCGCTTCTCTCCCTGTAGCCAGGGCCCCTCTGAAAAGGAACATATAAGAACATAAGAATTGCCATCTCTGGATCAGATCTTAGGTCCATCAAGTCCGGCGATCTGCACACGCGGAGGCTCCGCCAGGTGTACCCTGGCATAGTTTTAGTCCCCATATCACTCTGTGCTTCTCATAAGGAGATGTGCATCTAGTTTACCATAGTAACATAGTAGATGACGGCAGATAAAGACCTGAATGGTCCATCCAGTTTGCCGAACCTGATTCAATTTAAATTTTTAAATTTTTTCTTCATAGCTATTTCTGATCAAGAATCCAAAGCTCTATCCGGTACTATGCTTGGGTTCCTACTGCCGAAATCTCCATTAAAACCTACTCCAGCCCATCTACACCCTCCCAGCCATTGAAGCCCTCCCCAGCCCATCCTCCACCAAATGGCCATATACAGACACAGACCGTGCAAGTCTGCCCAGTACTGGCCTTACTTCAATTTTTAATATTATTTTCTGATTCTAGATCCTCTGTTCATCCCACGCTTCTTTGAACTCAGTCACAATTTTACTCTCCGCCACCTCTCTCGGGAGCGCATTCCAGGCATCCACCACCCTCTCCGTAAAGTAGAATTTCCTAACATTGCCTTTGAATCTACCACCCATCAACCTCAAATTATGTCCTCTGGTTTTACCATTTTCCTTTCTCTGGAAAAGATTATGTTCTACGTTAATACCCTTCAAGTATTTGAACGTCTGAGTCATATCACCCCTCTCTCTCCTTTCCTCTAGGGCAGTGATCTCAAACTCAAACCCTTTGCGGGGCCACATTTTGGATTTGTAGGTACGTGGAGGGCCGCAGAAAAAATAGTTAATGTCTTATTAAAGAAATGACAATTTTGCATGAGGTAAAACTCTTTATAGTTTATAAAACTTTTCTTTAACAGTTTAAAAGGAAAGATATATAAACTATAAAGAGTTTTACCTCATGCAAAATTGTTATTTCTTTAATAAGACATTAACTATTTTTTCTGCGGCCCTCCAAGTACTCTATTTTTTTCTGCAGCACCCACATTTAAAGTTCAATATCTTTTGTTTCTCAAAACTGGCACATTTCAATCACTAAATTGAAAATAAAATCATTTTCCTACCTTTGTTTGGTAATTTCATCAGTCTCTGGTTGCACTTTATTCTTCTGACTGTGCATCCAATACTTCTTCCCTTCTTTCAGCCTCCTGTATGCTTCCTCTCCTCCAGACCTCATTCCCTCCCCCAACTTTTTCTTTCTTTCTCTATGTCTGTCTTTCTCTGATTCCGTGCCCCATTTTTTTGCTTTGTTTCTGGTTCCCTGTCCCCCCTCCTTCTTTCTTTCTTCCTTCCTTCCTCCGTGCCCCATTTTTTGCTTTTTTTTCTGGCTCCCTGTTCCCACCCCACCTTCCTTCTTTCTTTCTTCCTTCCTTCCTTCCTGCACTCCTGCATGCCACCGCCGCCGCAGAATAGGCTGCTGCCGCTGCCGCTATCGGGAACAGGCCGAGATCTTCCTGCTTCTCTTCTGCACGGGGCCAACCAACTCTCGCCGCAGGGAGATCAAAGAACACGGTGCCGGCCTGATCCCCGATGGCAGCAGTGAGAAGGAAAGGGAAGCAGGTTGGGCACCACTGCTCTAGACGAGCCGCACTCTGGGGAGAACAGTGGACCGCCCCCCCTTGGTACGCCACTGGAGCAGCAGCGTGTCTGGCTGGCTCGTTTGTTCAAAGCCACGGGTGGCGGCTCCTTGCGAGATCCGTGCCTGCGTCTGAAACCTCTCTGATGTTGTGACATCAGCGAGGCTTCCGATGCAGGAGTGGATAGCGCAAGGAGCCGCCAACCCGCGGCTTTGAACGAACGAGCTGGCTACTGCTCCAAAAGGAAGAGATTGATCGCCTCCAGACTGCGGGCCGCAAATAAAACCTGGAGAGCCACATGCGGCCCGCGGGCCGTGTGTTTGAGACCACTGCTCTAGGGTATACATATTCAGGGCTTCGAGTCTCCCCTTATCTGTATCACTCTATGCCACTCATAAGGAGATGTACATCTAGTTTACACTTAAATCCTAGAACGGTGGATTCCACGATTACCTCTTCTGGGAGAGCATTCCAGTGTCCACCACTCACTGCATGAAACAGAACCTCCTGGACCTGGATATTTGTCCTGGACCTGTCCCCTCTCAGCTTCAGTCCGTGTCCTCTAGTCCGTGTCACATTGGACATTGTAAATAACTGTTTTTCCTGCTCTATTTTGTCGATTCCTTTCAGTATTTTGAAAGTCTCGATCAGATCCCCTCGCAGTCTCCTCTTCTCAAGGGAGAACAACCCCAGTCTCTTAAGTCATTCCTCGTAATCCAGGTTCTCCATACCTTTCACGAGCTTTGTTGCTCGGCTCTGCACCCTCTCCAGCAGTTTTATATCCTTCTTTAGGTATGGAGACCAATGTTGGACGCAGTATTCTAAGTGTGGTCTGACCATTGCTCTATAAAGCGGCATTATTACTTTCTCCGATCTACTGCTCTCCCTCCCATGCGAACCCCGCCAACTCACATCGAGAAGACCAACAAACCTTCCTCCTGCACTCGTCGGCAGCTGCAGTACTCTAAACAGGCTGCTTTGCAGTTCGCAGCCTTCTGTAAGTGATTCCCTCTGCCACGTCACTGATGATGTCATCAGTGCTGCAGAGGGAATCACCAGCAGAAGGCCGCAAACTGCGATGCAGCCTGTTTAATAATAATAACTTTATTTTATATACCGCAATACCACAGTAGTTCAGAGTGGTTTACAGAGGAAGAGACTGTACACAGACAGCGATGGTAGAGAAAAGACTTTCGAATTACATTAGCAGGTTAAGAGTAGTCAGGTATATTCGGAGGCATATCAGAGATACAACAAGGCAGGAAGGGAGTCAGATAAATTTATCAAAGAGATAGGTTTTAATTGATTTCCTTAAGGTTTGGTAGGAGGGTGCCTTTGAAATGAGGGTGGTTAGACATTTATTCCATTTGCCTGCTTGGAATGACAGAGATCTATCTAGGAATCTCTTGTAGATACAGTCCTTCAAGGATGGGAAGGGAAATAGGTAGTCACTACATGTGCAGGTGGTGCCTGCAAATTCAAAATGCTGCGATAGGTAGATTGGGGATCAACCTGTTAAGGTTTTAAAGCAGAGGCAGGCAAACTTGAAAATGATCCTTGCCTCCATCGGCAGCCAGTGTAGTTTTCTGTAGGACGGGCTTACATGATCCAACTTTTTGAGACCATAAATGAGACGGACAGCAGCATTCTGAATGATTCTCAATCATTTGATGGTTTTCTTAGAGGATCCCAAGTATATAATATTGCAGTAATCTAAGTTGCTTAAGATTAGAGATTGAACCAGCAGTCGAAAAGAGGGGAAGTCAAAATAGTGTTTGATGGTGCGAAGTTTCCAAAGGGTGCAAAAGCATTTTTTTAACCTGAGCATTAATATGGTCTTCAAAAGTCAGGCATCCGTCCAGGATGATTCCAAGGATTTTGATAGTAGAATTAATTGGTCTTCCACTTCAGGTGATTGAGGCCAGCAGTGTGCCTGATTTTAAGGCCAAATGGGTTTGACACGTGGGATCTATTCGCAAAGTAAAGACAGGGGAGCATCATTAGGGTGGGCAGACTGGATGGGCCGTGGCCCTTATCTGCAGTCAATTTCTATGTTTCTATGTAATTTCAAAGAGGTGTTAGTTAACTTGTAGTTAGGACTTACCAAGAAAATCTTGTTTTTTTCTGGGTTCAGTTTTAGTTTGAATTGTGTAGTCCATTGTTCTACCTTAGTGAGGACAGAAGAGGTGAATTGTTCTGTCTCTTGTGTCAGTGAGGTTATGGGAATTATAATTGTGATGTGGGGTTGGGTACAGAGCTGCCGACGAGTGCTGGAGGGAAGTTTGTCGGTCTTCTTGCGGTGGGAGGGTCGACTGGGACAATCCGGGGTGATGACGTGGGGGGGGGGGGGGGGGGCAATGATTCTGCTGCGAATCCAGTGAAGGTGTGGGAGATGCCCAAACGGCCCTAAAGCACCGCAACGGCGGGCACCCTGACCATTTTGGCCTCATCCTTTAATCCAGCTCTGATGGAGCTGTTCTCACAAACTGCTGGCGGCTGCCCCGAAGCTTTCCCTCTGTGGCAATCTGCCCTTTTAGAAACGTAAAGTTGTGGCAGAGGGAAAACTTTGGGGCAGCCGCCGCAGCTTGTGAGAATAGCTGCTGTGTCGGGGCCCTTCTGTGCAGGAAAATTTTGACCACTGGTAGAGCTGCACTCAAGTGGCTAAGGAGCCGCAGTTTGCCGACCACTGGACTAGGTCAGAAGCACTACTTAAATCTAGTTGAAGAATGAAAACTCTGGTGCCTACGCTAAATAATTGGTGAAGGTGATCTATCAAAGATGCAAGGATGGTTTCTGTACTAAAGCCTTGTCTAAAGCCTGATTGGTAATCTTGAAGTACCGTATTTTTGGCTCCATAAGACGCACCTGACCATAAGATGCACGCTAGATTTAGAGGAGGAAAACAAGAAAAAAAAATTCTGAACCAAATTCACCCTACCAGGCTCTGCACCCTGTCCCCCTCCCTGCCAGGCTCTGTACCCTGTCCCCCCTCTTGTGGTCTAGTGGTAGGCCGGGACAGAGCACAGGGCAGTGCCTAGTGGCTGGCAGGCAGGTAGGGACAGAGCAGGAAGGGAGGTCTTTCTGTTTCCTGCTCAGCTTTGGAAAATGCACATCTTTAGTGGACATGCAAAGACGAGGACAGTATCTTAATTCAAGAAACCATGGCTATGAAAGGGATTGTAGAGCCTAGAAGTAGAGGAGATTTAAATGACTTGCCCAGGGTCATAAGGAGCTAATACAGCATTATCCATGAGGTTACTCCTCCATCCACTCCATGTGGTTGGAAAGACTAAATAGAATCCGCTATAATAAAACCCTTAGCGCACATGCACACTTCAAACTCCATACATCTGTGATCAGTGGCTCCGTGCCCCCGTATGCGCAGTAGGACCCTGCAGCGATTTCTCTATCGGCCTCCGTTCTCATGCGCATACGAGGCAATGGCTTCCCCCCTCCCACACCCCAGCCAGCCTGCGCGTCAACAAATGGCAAATGTCCAGGCCTCTAGGGGTTAAGGCACCGCTGCCAGGTGCACAGACAGGGATTAGCAGCGTTTCCCCAGCCCGAGGCCGGACCAGCAACATTTGCTAGCCAGCTCACTTTGGTAATGTGAGGCGGGCCAGCCTAGCAAAAGCCCGTAGGCTGCCCAGGCTAGCGGATGCTGGACAGGGGGAGCAGGTAAGGGAGAAGGGGTACTACTGGGCAGGGGGGAGGTAAAAGTAAGGGAGAAGGGCTACTACTGGATAGGGGGAGCAGGGAAGGGATGCTGCTGGACAGGGGGGAGGTAAAAGGAAGGGAGAAGGGCTACTGCTGGACAGGGGGAGCAGGGAAGGGGTGCTGCTGGACAAGGGGGAGGTAAAAGGAAGGGTGAAGGGCTACTGATGGACAGGGGGGAGAGACAGAAAGAAAGAAAGAAAGACAGCGGGCAGGGAGAGAGACAGACAGAAAGAAAGACAAGGGACCAGGGAGAGAGACAGAAAAAAAGAGGCAGGGGGCAGGGAGAGATACAGACAGAGAGACAGACAGGGGGCCAGGAGAGAGACAAAAAGAAAGAAAGAAAGAAAGAAATGCCTAAGTCCACACATCAATTCTAGCACCCGTTAATGTAACGGGCTAAAAAACTAGTATTATATAATCTTTATCTGCCATTACTTCTCTGCATTTCTATGAACACAATTCTGAATAACAATAAAATTAAATTATACTGTATGTCAACTTCAAATTCAACACTAAAATACTTGAAATTGATTTATCAAGGGTATTTCTTCTAGTTTACATATTTAAGAAAAGTTCTTAAACTCTATGAACTGGCCTTTGGGGGATTTTGTTTCCACGGGTGGAGAAAACGCAGAGGGGTTTTATAAAAGAATTCCGAGAGCCAATCTAAATCTTCATGAAGATAAATCTCATTAAGCTTCTTTGTTTGATTTCACTCAAAATTATGATATTTCTTCTTTTGGGTGGTGGCAGGTTTCACACATTAACTGATAAACAGAAATAAAGTGCAAAATTTGTAAAACCTGGTTCCATGCCACCGCCCAAATGTCCAGCGCTGCATCGGCAGGCTCCCGCATCTGCCGCTAAAGTGAAAGGCAAGTGCGAGCCCCGAGCACACCTGCCTGGTCCTGCACACCTGCCTGGTCCTGCACCACTGCTCGAATGTTGGTGTCAGCTCCCGCGAGTTTCGCGAGAACCAACGGCACCATTTGGGTGGCAGAGCAGGTCCAGGCAGGCATGCTCAGGGCTTGCGCCTGCCTTTCACTTCGTGGCAGATGGAGGAGCCTGCAGATGCATCGCTGGACAACACCATCCAGGTGGCGACGCAGGACCAGGCAGATGCGCTCAGGGCTCACGCCTGCCTCTCACTGCTGCGGCAGATGAGGACTGGGACGGCCGTCCAGCAGGGGAGCTTGCCAATGTAGTGCTGGACCACCAGGATTATATAAAGGTACGGGGGGGGGGGGGGAAGTGTGCGGTATTCGCTGCATAAGATGCACTCTTATTTCTACCCACTTTTGTTGGGGGAAAAAATGCGTCTAATGGAGCAAAAAAATACTGTAAGTTAAATTTTTCCAGATAGCTCACTAATTCTAAACTTGCTAAATCTTCCATCAATTTAACAAACAGAGGGATACTTGCAATAGGCCTATAATTTGATTTTGTAGCAATTGAAACTTTTTGGTCTTTCAAGATGGGTGTAATCAGGATCTGACCCATCTCTTCTGGAAATAATCCATTGGTTAAAACGAAAATGGTCCATTTATATAATTCGGCTTTAAAAATAAATGGCAAATTTTTCATAAAGATTGAGGGACAAGATTCCAATATACAGTTTGATTTAGTATATTTTTTTAATAGTTTGAGAAATTATTGCCAATCTGGAATGCTGAATTGGTTCCAAGACATGTCCACCCTCACGTCTTCTCTCGTTTGAACAATTTGGGGGAGTTGGAATCCTTTACAGCAGATTGTAAGTTAGCCCTCAGATTGCAAATTTTTTTGTTAAAAAACTCTGCAAGGGTTTCAGGAGACAGGAGATATTCCTTAGAAGGTCATATTAAAGATTCAGTATCAGTTAAAGTGTTTACTAATTTAAACAGTTCTCTACTATTAATTTTAACTGTACTTATTTTCTGAGCATAATGCTTAGAGCATTTCTCTTTAATCAGATTTTTATATTCTTTAAGTTTAAGTCTCCAATTTAACCTTATCCACATAATTGCCTGATTTTAACCAAATCCTTTCCATTTTTCTTAATTCCCGCTTTAATACTAATAAATCAGCATAATACCATTCATTGGAAGTTTTTTGAGTTGTTGTTTTTTTTCACAATTTTAAAGGAGCTATTGTATTTAAAATTTGAGAACTAAAGTTATCCCAGGACAAGCAGGCAGGTATTCTCACTAATGGGTGACGTGATCCAACGGACCCCGATGCGGTCGCCTCACAAGCAGTCTTGCTTGAAGAAACTTCGAAGATTCGAGTCGCCCGCACCGCGCATGCGCATGGGGCGCATCTCCTCAGTTCTTACTTTTCCGCGGAGCAGAGAAGTCCGTCTTTGACTCTCTGCGTGAAGTTTTTTCACTTGTGCCTTCTAAAGTCCGCAGTTTTGGGTTATTTTTCTCTTAATCACTGATTTTCGTCGTTCTTTATTGTTTTAAAAAAAAAAAAATTTCTTCCATCCGTTCGACCAGGCAGGCCACGTGGCCGCAGCCCCGCGGCTTCGATCTTGCGGCGGAGCTTTTCCGGCCTATGTCTCGGCTTATCACCGGTTTTAAAAAGTGTGCCAAGTGCCAGTGCGCGATTTCACTTATGGACCCTCATCGACACTGTATTCGGTGTCTCGGGCCTCAACACCTCCAGAAATCGTGCCGGCCTTGCTCCACACTCACCACACGTGCTTTCAAGCATCGTTGCGTCTTGTGGGAGTCGCTGTTCATGGAGTCCTCGACGGAGCCGTCCTCATCGAAGGGACCTTCACCTCCAACATCATCCGCGGCTCTCCAGCCTCCTGCCTCTGCGGCCCCGAGTCTTCTCAAGTCTGCGTCGTTTGTGCCGACTCAGACTCCAGCGCCTGCTGCGATGCCTTCCTCTTTCTCTTCAGGTCAGGTAGCACAGCAGCCCATTCCACCGGTAGTGCTAAAAGTGCCCAAGGCTTCTAAGCCCAAGCACTCACACACTGCCCCTAAGGAGCATGAGGCCCGTGCAGCCATTGCTGATGCGGATCCATCCTTGCTGGCCTCTTTCCTGCCTTACTGAAGAAGCAATTCATTGAGCTCTTCACCACTATGGGGCCTAAGCTTCTCTCCCAAATCCAGCCTGGGCACGCGGAGGCCTCCTGCGAGGTCGAGCCGCCTCCAGTGCCTCAGTGATACACACACTCTCTACAGGGAGCAGAGTCTCTGCGAGTGTCTGGTCTGGCATCGATGCATGCATCGCAAGGAGCAGAGTCTTTGCCCATGCCTCCTTTGGAACCGATTCACTCGATGCAAGGAGTAGAGTCTTTGCGAGTGCCTCCATTGGAACCGATCCACTTGATGCAAGGAGCAGAGTCTTTGCGAGTGCCTCCGTTGGGGCCGATTCACCCGATACAGGGACTCGAGCCTCTACGAGTACCTCGGGGCAATCCCAGCCAACCACCTCTGCTTCGATCAACCGTTTCCAGCCCCATCCATTATCTGGGGGCCTCAGCGAAGACCCACTCGCCTCGTCCATCGAGGCCGGTTTCCAAGCATAGTTCGCATCATCAGTCGAGGCATTCATTGAGGCACTCATCCAGGCATGCCTCGCCTCATCGGAAGCAACCTTTTCTGGAGTATTCCCCATCGGCTACTTCACCCCCTCCGATGCCGGAGCTCGAGGACACGCTAGGGTCTTTATCACCACCACGATCCTCGTCCTCATTGGATCCAGAGGCCTTGACATCCTCGAGTCCTTCTCGAGGCCCTGCTTTGGCTGACCAGCTGTCCTTCTCCTCGTTCCTCCGGCAGATGGCAGCTAATTTGGACATCCAACAGGGTCTAAATTTTCGAAGGAATATTTGGAGACTATGCACCTTCCTCAACAACCTGCTGAATCCCTCAAGCTTCCTTTACACAAGTTGCTGGATCAGACCTTTGTGCGGTGCCTTGAAACACCTTATTTCATCCCCACCGTGCCGGGCAAGTTGGATGCCAGGTACCGCACGGTGCACCATAAAGGGTTTGATGGTTCCCAACTCTCCCATCAATCCCTTTTGGTGGAATCCTCACTGAAGCGGTCTCGCCCCTCCCAGGTCTACGCCACCATTCCACCTGGTAGGGAGGGCAAGACCATGGACCGATTTGGCAGGAGAATTTACCAGAACTCCATGATGACTTCCAGAGTTCTGAATTACAACTTTCATTTCATCACATATTTTGAATTCTTCCTGTCTGTACTCCAGAAGTTCATGCCCTATCTGGACCCCAGAGCACAGTTTGAGTACCAGGAGGTTCTGGCCTCGTTGTCCCAGCTCTGGCTACAATTGATGCAGTCCTCCTACAATGCCTTTGGACTATTGGCTCGGGCTACAGCATGCTCGGTGGCCATGTGCCGGCTGGCGTGGCTCAGCACCATCGACATGGACCCCAATCTCCAGGACAGGCTCGCCAATGTGCCATGCGCTGGCACCGACCTCGTCGATGAGTCCATCGAGGCGGCAACCAAGAAGCTCTCAGACCACGAGTAGTCTTTCCAGTCCATCCTACGTCCAAAGCCTAAGCCTGCTCCTCCTCGTCCATCATGTCCACCGTTGATCTACCAGCGGCGTTACTTGCCTAAACAGGCTCCATCCATCCGACAGCCTGTGAAGAGGCAGCATTCCCAAAAGCAGCATCAGAAGCCTCAACCATCTACGGTCCCTAAGGCTCCTCAGCCCTTTTGACTGTCTCATAGAGGGCATAATATCTGTCGTTCTGCCGTTTTCAGTTGCTCCACCGATTGGAGGTCGTCTCCATCACTTTTACCACTGATGGACAACTATTACCACCGACCTCTGGGTCCTTTCCATCGTCAAGGAGGGATACTCTCTTCAGTTCCATCAAGTTCCTCCGGAACACCCTCCAAGAGAGTATCCTTCCAACTTGACCCAGACTGCCCTTCATCTTCAGGCTTTGTTGCAGCTCGGGGCTGTCGAGCCGGTTCCTTTGACTCAACAGAACAAGGGTTTTTACCCCCGGTACTTCCTTGTTCCGAAGAAGATGGGCGATCTGCGCCCTATTTTGGATCTCAGGGTGCTCAACAAGTTTCTGGTCAAAAAAAATTTTGCATGTTGATCCTGGCATCCCTGTACCCCCTTATCGAGCAGAACGACTGGTTATGTTCTCTGGATCTCAAGGAGGCCTACACTCACATTCCCATTCATCCGGCCTCACATCAATACCTCAGATTCAGGGTGGGACATCTTCATCTTCAATACCGAGTGCTTCCTTTCGGCATGGCTTCGTCACCCAGAGTCTTCACCAAGTGCCTGGTAGTAGTGGCCGCAGCACTCAGGAACCATGGTCTCCAAGTGTTCCCCTACCTGGACGACTGGCTCATCAAGGATTCAACGTCTCAGGGAGTCGTCCTCGTGACCCAGAAGACGATTTGGCTACTACAACATCTGGGGTTCGAGATAAACTACCCAAAATCCCACCTTCAGCCTTCCCAGACTCTCCCCTTCATCGGAGCTGTCCTGGATACTACCCAACTCAGAGCGTTCCTCCCTCCTCCACGCCTGGAAGCTCTCCTCAACCTTTGTCACTCAGTGTCCTCTCGCCCGTCCAGCTCGGCGAAACACATGATGGTTCTTCTAGGCCACATGGCCTCTACAGTTCAAGTGACTCCTTTTGCCAGACTTCACCTCAGGATTCCTCAGTGGACCCTGGCATCTCAGTGGACGCAGGTGTCCGACCCTCTGTCTCAACACATCCAGGTCACTCCTGCTCTGCAACAGTCTCTTTGTTGGTGGATGCTATCCTCCAATCTATCCAGAGGTTTACTGTTTCACACGCCCCATCATCAGAAAGCTCTCACGACCGACTCGTCGACTTATGCTTGGGGGGCTCATCTGGACGGTCTCCGCACCCAGGGTTAATAGACCAGCATGGACCACCAGTGCCACATCAATCTCCTGGAACTCAGGGCAATTTTCAATGCTCTCAATGCCTTTCAGCATCTAATCCGCTACCAGGTTGTCCTCATTCGCACAGACAACCAAGTCACCATGTACTATATCAACAAACAGGGAGGAACGGGATCGGCCTCCCTCTGCCAGGAAGCTCTGAAAGTGTGGGATTGGGCGATTCGCCACAACATCTTCCTCAAAGCTGTCTACATTCAAGGGGCATACAATGCCTTAGCGGACAACTTGAGTCGTCTTCTGCAACCGCACGAATGGACTCTCCACTCCACACCCCTTCATCAGATCTTCGCTCAGTGGGGAATGCCTCAGATAGACCTCTTTGCTGCCCCCACAACTTCCAACTGCCTCAGTTCTGCTTCCGGATTTACACTTCTCAGCGCCTCAAGGCAGATGCTGTTCTTCTGGACTGGACAAATCTCTTTCTATATGCGTTTCCTCCATTTCCTCTCATTCAAAAGACTCTACTCAAGCTGAAGTCAGACTAGGCCACCATGATTCTGATTGCTCCACGATGGCCCAGACAACCTTGGTACTCCCTTCTCTTTCAACTCAGCACTAGGGAGCCGTACCCTCTACCTGTTTTTCCCTCACTACTTACACAGTATCAGGGATCTCTACTTCACCCCAACCTGCAGTCTCTACACTTGACAGCTTGGTTCCTCTCAACATAACTCCTCTCCAGTTTTCTCAACCTGTGCGAGATGTCTTGGAAGCTTCACGGAAGCCTACCACTCGACAATGCTACCACCAAAAGTGGACCAGATTTTCTACTTGGTGTTTTTCTCATCATCATGAGCCACAACACTCCTCCTTGTCTTCAGTTTTGGACTATCTTTTGCACCTTTCTCAGTCTGGCCTCAAATCGACTTCGATACGGGTCCATCTCAGTGCAATTGCTGCTTTCCATCAGCCTCTGCAAGGGAAACCACTCTGCTCATCCTGTAGTTTCCAGATTCATGAAAGGACTTTTTCATGTCAATCCTCCCCTAAAACCGCCTCCAATGGTTTGGGACCTCAATGTGGTTCTCTCTCAGCTTATGAAACCTCCCTTTAAACCTCTTAACAAGGCTCATCTGAAGTATCTAACTTGGAAAGCTGTCTTCCTCATTGGCCTCACTTCTGCTAGACGAGTCAGTGAGCTCCAAGCCTTGGTGGCTGATCCATCCTTTACAGTGTTCTATCACGACAAGGTGGTCCTTCTCACCCATCCGAAATTCCTACCTAAAGTGGTCTCGGAATTTCACCTTAACCAATCCATCGTGCTTCCAGTGTTTTTTCCGAAGCCTCATTCTCATCCTGGAGAATTGGCCCTTCATACTCTGGACTGTAAACGTGCTTTGGCTTTCTACTTGGAATCCACCAAACCACGCAGATCTGCTCCTCAACTCTTCATCTCCTTTGATCCGAACAAGTTGGGACATCCTACCTCCAAGCGTACCATCTCCAACGGGATGGCGGCTTGTATTTCTTTCTGCTATGCCCAGACTGGATTACCCCTTCACAGTAAAGTCACAGCCCATAAGGTCAGAGCAATGGCAGCTTCTGTGGCTTTCCTCAGATCTACTCCTATTGAGGAAATTTGTAAGGCTGCCACTTGGTCCTCGGTTCATACCTTTACTTCTCATTATTGTCTGGATACTTTCTCTAGACGGGATGGACAGTATGGCCAAACAGTATTGCAAAATTTATTCTCCTTTGTTGCCAACGTTCCCACCATCCCTTTGTGGTTAGCTTGGAGGTCACCCATTAGTGAGAATACCTGCCTGCTTGTCCTGGGATAAAGCAATGTTACTTACCATAACAGTTGTTATCCAGGGTCAGCAGGCAGCTATTCTCACGTCCCACCCACCTCCCCTAGGTTGGCTTCTCTGCTAGCTATCTGAACTGAGGAGAGACACCCCGTGCTGGGCGGGAAGGCACTCGCGCATGCGCAGTGCGGGTGACTAGAAACTTCAAAGTTTCTTCAAGCAAGACTGCTTGTGAGGCGTCCGCATTGGGCTCCGTTGGATCACGTCACCCATTAGTGAGAATAGCTGCCTGCTGTCCCTGGATAACAACTGTTACGGTAAGTAACATTGCTTTTCCCCACATCATTGGAAAATTTGAGTCAGGTTCAGATTTGGTGGATATTTCATAGTGTGTCCAGAATTCTACTGGATTAATAATTCCTCTACTGACAATAGTCTTTTCCTTCCTTATATTTACCATTCCCTTCTGGGACTGTCTCTCCTGCCAAATTAGCTCAAAATTACATAAATAATGGTTGGACCATATAGAGTTTTTCCAACAAATTTGTTCCAAGTGGATTTTAGGTATAGCCAGATTTTTCGTTGAAAAGTGACCAGATCTAATTGGCCTTTTTGGTGATTTTTTTCCGGAAGGGGTTTACAAAATCCCAGAGAGGTTAGGACCGAATAAAAATCTATAACAACCGAGTTATCAATTTGTTCAAGGTGAATATTGATATCACCTATTAGAAGGTTGTAAGAGCCTGCAGTTGTATTACCGGTAGATAGGAGGAATAAAAAAAAAAAATCCTCTTTTACACTGTTCCATTTTTTAGGAGGAATATAAAATAAAGTTATGATCAGCGCATCTTCTAAGTGACTTCCTGAGACCCTGCAAGTCAGGGCTTCAAGATCCTCAGCGGATCTTGAGTCTAGTTTACAAAAATCAAAAGAATCTTTCAAGATAATCACTAAACCTCCTCCTTTTTTCCAATTTCTGGCCAGAGTAAAATTCTAAACCCTTGAGGGAGACATTAATTCAGAACTATATCGTTATCAAAGACCATCTAAGTTTTGGTCAAGAATAGGAAATCAGGGTTGGTCTCTTCTAATCAGTCTTTTAGGATCTTGGTTTTATTTCTTATCGATCGAATATTCAAATAATAGCCCTGAAACTTATCAAAAGTTGGAGAGATTGGCTCATTTGCGTAAGCTAGGTTTTTTAATACACAATTGACCTCTTTTACAAAGCCACGCTAGCAGCTGCCGTGCGGCAACAGCACCAAAGCCCTTTAAATCTCTATGGGCTTTGAGGCTGTTAGCGCAGCACAGTCGCTAGCGCAGCTTTGTAAAAGTGGCCGAATGTCTTTTTCCATAAGGTTTACATGGTCTACAGGTAGAATTTACTACAGAAATTTGCAGTGGGCCTGATTTAGAACAGTCATAAAGAAACTGGCGGGGCATAGGCAATTTTGCAAACTTAGTACTTTTGAATAGATTTTGTATATAGCTCCTCATTATAGCTACTTTTATAATCAAATATAATATACCGAGTAGCAACAAATATTTGCTGGTGGGTGCCATCATACAAAACAATAAAAATACATAATTAAAACAAGAATAAAATCATTAAAAAGCAAATAATACTTATCAATCTTTTGTCCTTTCGCACAGTCACTTCGTAAAGGCACTCTCCTCAACTTTTTGTCTCCTTTAATCCAAACAAGTTGGGACATTCAGTTTCCAAGAGATCAATTTCCAATTGGTTGGCTGCTTGCATCTCATTCTGCTCCGCTCAGGCTGGGCTGCACTTGAAGGGTGTAGTTAGAGCCATGGCAGCTTCAGTAGCTTTCCTTAGATCTACTCCTGTTGAGGAGATCTGCAAAGCTGCCACTTTGTCCTTGATTCATACATTCACCTCACATTACTATCTGGACTCTTTCTCCAGACGGGATGGTCACTTTGGCCAAGCAGTATTACAAAATGTATTCTCCTAAATCGCCTAAATCTGGTTAGCTTGGAGGTCACCCAAATGTGAGAATATGCTACCTGCTTGTCCTGGGATAAAGCACAGCTACTTACCATAACAGGTGTTATCCAGGGACAGCAGGTAGCTATTCTCACAACCCACCTACCTCCCCTGGTTGGCTTACTTGCTAGTTTTCTGAACTGAGGAGACATACACCCTACGTCGGGCCGCAAGGCACGCTCGCACGCATGTGTGATGCGGCAGTCGCAAATTTTCTAGAGATCTTCAAGCAAGATTGCTTGTCAGGCTTTCTGCATCAGGGCTCCATGGATGACGTCACCCACATGTGGAAATATCTGCCTGCTGTCCCTGGATAACACCTGTTACAGTAATTAACTGCTTACTAATTGTAATGCAGTTTCTTCCATCCATTTTTCATATACACACAATATAATCTTATTAATACATAATGGTAACAACAAAATTTTAAAAACACAATGTACGCACAGAAAATGTTAATTCCACTGCAATCAGTGAGACATTCTAGACCAGGGGTCTCAAAGTCCCTCCTTGAGGGCCGCAATCCAGTCGGGTTTCCAGGATTTCCCCAATGAATATGCATGAGATCTAAGTGCATGCACTGCTTTTAATGCATATTCATTGGGGAAATCCTGAAAACCCGACTGAATTGCGGCCCTCAAGGAGGGACTTTGAGATCCCTGTTCTAGACCATAGGATTATTTCCCACTACTTGCATGGTCTGCAGAAGAAATTCATTAAAGGTTTTTCCACTCTGCCTCTAGTGTACTTCACAGGCTAGTTTAGCACCCTCTAGCAATCTTTTCTTATCCCAGGACAAGCAGGCAGCATATTCTCACATTTAGGTGACGTCATCTACGGAGCCCCGATGCGGACAGCTTTTCAAGTTGAAGATTCAAGTTTGCTGTGCTGCACCACGCATGCATGCCTTCCTGCTCCACTAGAGGGCGCATCCCCTCCTCGTGGTCTCTTTCGTTTCCGCAGAGCCAAGAAGTCCTGTTTTTTTGGTCTCTGCCCTAACGTGCCTTCTAGCACCGCGGCTTTCTTATTTTTGTACCGGAGAGTCGCTGTGCGTGTGTTGTTTGTTGTTTTGTTCGATCTTTTTCCAGCCCGGGGGCTCCCGGGTTGTCGCGGCTGCGTGTCCTCGTCGGCCGCGGCCTAAATCGCTTATGTCCCGGCCTTTGACCGAGTTTAAAAAGTGCACCAGATGCGATCGTCTCCTTTCCATCACCAACCCGCACCGCTGGTGCATTCTTTGTTTGGGGGCTGATCATCCGACCGAGTCCTGCCCTAGGTGTGCCACATTTCAGCACCGGGCCCTTCGTCGGCGTAAAGCCCACATGGCGGATCTTTATGCGGTCGACCAGCCCTTGGCTTTGGCCCAGGCCTTGACCTCGGCCTCAGGTGTCTCGGCCCCGCCTCAGGACTCGACCCCGAAGATCTCGGCGAAGACCTTGGCTCTGGGTAAGTCCCCTCTTCCTCTCACAGGTTCTACTCCGGCGAAGAAGCCTTCCTCGGGGACGCTGACTGAGCCTGGTGGGAGCTCCCAGCCCGTTGCTCCAAATCCTCGGGTCGTGCCTCCGCTACTAGGGAATACTCTGCATCGAGGTCGCCCTCGGTGGAGTGCACAACGGCACCGGACATGCCTTCGATGATGCCCGTGCCGGTGTTCCAGGATATGCTCCGGGCGATGATTTTGTCGGAGCTGTCTGCCGCGCTGGCCCATCTTCAACCGGCCTTGACCTGCCTGAGTCACGCATCAGAGCTCTGGAGGCCAAGGTGCGCCATTCCTGACGGTTGTCCTCGTCCTCGGACTCCTCCCCCCGGGCCTCAAGGCGCTCTTCCCCCATGGGGCTCCGCGGGGCAAAGCGTCGATCGAAGCACGATGCGACCTCGCTCCGGAGGGTTTCTAAGAGGGCCCGAGGTTCCCCTCCGAGGTGGGGTCGCTCGCCGACTTCTCGCGCAGTGGGACCGCTGAGGGTTACTGAGTTGTCTCTTGATAGCCCTCGACTTTTGCTCACTCCCCCTCGGTCCGTCCCTTTTTGGTTAGCTCGGAGGTCACCCACATGTGAGAATATGCTGCCTGCTTGTCCTGGGATAAAGCACAGTTACTTACCATAACAGATGTTATCCAGGGACAGCAGGCAGATATTCTCGCAACCCTCCCGCCTCCCCGAGGTTGGCTTCTTAGCTGGTTATATGAATTGGAGACCACGAGGAGGGGATGCGCCCTCTAGTGGAGCAGGAAGGCACGCATGCGTGGTGCAGCACAGCAAACTTGAATCTTCAATCAAGTTTGCTTGAAAAGCTGTCCGCGTCGGGGCTCCGTAGATGACGTCACCCACATGTGAGAATATCTGCCTGCTGTCCCTGGATAACACCTGTTACGGTAAGTAACTGTGCTTTCTGCACGTATGGCTGCAGCTGTATAAATTCTGCTCTCCCCATTTTATTATTTTAATTCGATGTAAGTTCATCCTTTTTGTGGATATTTTCGCATTTGGATTTGAAGCTCTGCCTGCTTGAGAATTCATGGACTTCGGTCTGTAGCTGACAGGCCAATCCCTTTGTGGTACCTGTTAGCAAGTCTGCTTAGTCTTCCTTAGAGTTCAGGGCCATCCCTGACCCAGTCTCACTCCCTGTTACGTGGGGGGGGGGTCGAGCGCAGACTGTGTCGCACGCTTAGGGGGCTTAGCGGTGTTCTGCAGCATGCTGGCTGTGTTTTCGTGCCTCAGCTCATCCAGGTGCGCATCCGGTGGGCCACAGGGGTGGAAGCATAGTCAGATAGGGATGTTTGATTAGCAGCCCAAAGATCAGCTTGAAGGATGAATTTCCAGCAGTGTGGCAATGAATTCTTTGTTGAATCCTTTTTATTAAGTTAAATCCAAAAATGTAACAAGAATTATACAATCAAAGCAGCATGAACAGTAACACCCCCTCCCCCTATCCGGAACATCAGTTGTTAACCCAAATCAAAAATGTAGCTACCATCAGTTTAGTAAACGACTACGTGCTCTATGTGTCAAGGTTGTGCAAAAGGGTAACCAACATTGTAAGTATAAATTGCCCTGTCTAGAGTCTAATTGTCCAATAGCCTGGCAATCCAGTCCAACCTGCTGAATCATTGGTATCCTCCAATGAGTGGGGCCTTTATCTCCACCTCAGCCCTCAGGTTTCGATTTGGCTGAGGCGGTTTTCCCTCCCATGTCCCACCCATTAACCGGCTTTAAGAAGTGCGGCAAATGCTAGTGCACTATTTCTTTAACTGATCCCCATAAGTGTTGTGTCCTGGGCCCAGACCACCGCGTAGAATCTTGTTCACGCTGCTCCATGCTTCAGAAGCGTTCCATTAAAACTCGCCTTCTCCAACAAAAACTACTCTTCATTACCGTGGATGCATCACAGGTACCTTCAACACCATCTAAACCCTCAATGTCAAAAGCATCACCATCGTCTGAGGTACCTGCTTCCATGTTGATGTCTCAGGCTATTGCCCCATCAGGTAAGCCAGCTAAGAAGTCACCAGCTTCCCAAACGGTGTCTCAGGCCACTAAGGTACAGAGTCAAGTCGTACTGGCCAACCAGAGGCCATTAATGAGGCTCGCTTCAACGTTGAGGGGTGCATCTTCATCCATGTCATCTTCTCCGGAGCGAATTGCGGCACCATTTATACCGGCATCCAAGCCACAGGTATTGGTATTTTCAAATTGTTTTGTTTTTTCAAATTGTTTTATTAGGATTTTATATACCGCCTATCAAGGTTATCTAAGCGGTTTTACAATTAGGTACTCGAGCGTTTTTTCCTATCTGTCCCGGTGGGCTCACAATCTATCTATCAATCTATCGATGATCTCTTTAAATTGGAGTTTGGAGATATGTTCCAGATGGTCACTCTCATGTCAGCTCCTCCAGTACCAGTCCAGCCTAAGCGTTTATCCATGCGAGATGCAGGTTCCATTACTGCCTCATAGGTACCGCTTTCTTGGCACCAATCATCATCGAGCCATGCTTCTCGGCATCGGTCTTCAAGACACTGGTCTCTTTAACCAAAGCATTGCTCCCCCAGGTACCGGTCTCCTTCACCTAAGCGTCGCTGCTCAAAGTTTTGGACACCTTCACCGAAGCATTGTTCTTCACGGCACTGATCACCTTCTCCTGAACATATGCAGAAGAAGCATCATTCTTCTGGGCATAGATCTAGTCATTCCAGACATTCGTCTCCACATCTTCCATATACCACATCTGGCAAGCATTCTTCTAAGTACAAGCATATTTCTCCCAAGCGCTCAGACAAGCGCAAGAAGTCTGTTTCAACTGCTTCATTGAGTCAATACCGCCCAAAATGTAGGTACCGTTTTCCTTCCATTCTTGTGGATTCAGATCTACATCTCCAGTCTGTACACGAGGCATCTCCATCTTCTACAGAAGCTTATGGTTCCTGGGTACAGCATTCTCCTCGCTCTACTTCCCATAGGGAGCCTTCTCCTTCTGAACCAGTCTCTTTTACCCGTTTTATCAGGCAGATGAATAAAGACCTGGCAGTAAAATTGGAGCCAGATTCCAACTATTTAGAGTGTATGGAGAGCATGGATATCAAACATCCTCCTAAGGAACTACTCAAGCTTCCTTTACATGGTATCCTAAAAGAAACTCTTTGTAAGAATTGGGATGCCCCTTATTCTGTACCAGCTGCTCCCAGAAACCTTGACTGTCAATATAGGATCATCCCTATTCCTGCTTTTGATAAACCTCAGCTCTCTCATCAATCTCTTGTAGTGGAGTCCTCTCTTAAAAAATTTGTTCCTTCTAAAATCTACGCTACTGTCCCTCCAGGATGTGAGGATCGATCAATGGACAGGTTTGGTAGACATCTCTACCAGGTCCATGCTTGCTAATAGAGTCATAAATTACAACTTTTAATTCACTTGCTATTTGAACTATTGGGTCAAAACTATGCCAACTTACTTAAAATATCTGCCATCAAATCGGAAGTCAGAGTTTCAGCACATGTTCCACACTCTTTAACAGCTCAGGCAACACATGGTGCAATCCTCTTACAATGCCTTTGAGCTATCTTCTAGAACAGGTATGTCCAACAGGTAGATCACGATCTACGGTCATTACAACCAATCATTTGAACTACCCAGTTGCTCAACACATAGGCAAACCTAGGGTAGACATGTTCTGGAATAATTTTACCACCCCTACCTGGCAACAATTCTGCAAATTTTATTCAAAATATGCTGACTCCTACTGCAAATTAGACTGTTGCCCACCAAATATTATGAAACTTGCTCCAGTCACCTTCAAAGCCAAATTACATAATTGGATTTCTTCTCTACTACTGTCAGGCACTTTTCCCGAGGCCTTAGGCCAGATCCTGATCACTCCGATCATAAAAAATCCCAAGGAATCTATTAAGTTGACATCGAACTACAGACCCATTGTGAGCATTCCATTTTTTTTTTTTTAAAGCTGATGGAAGGTCTGGTTAACCAGAAATTAGTAACCTTTCTGGATAAATTCAGCATACTACATGACAACCAGTCAGGTTTTTGTTCTGGGTTTAGCACGGAAACAGTTATTGCCTCACTGCTAGATTCCCTCCATAGCTTATTTAGTCAAGGTACAAGTGCACTAGTCCTGCAATTTGATTTAAGTAACGCCTTCAACTTAGTCGATCATGTCATCCTAATTGAATGCCTGGAGTCAATTGGACTTCCGGGTAATGTGTTAAAATGGTTTCAGGGTTTTTTGAGTAAACGATCATACCAAGTTTACAGTGACAACAAACAATCCTTCAGCTGGATTAACTCATGTGGAGTCCCGCAGGGTTCCCCCTATCCCCTACACTATTTAACATCTACCTAGCCTCATTGGGGAATCTATTGTAAAGCTTAAAAGTCAAATTTTACATCTACGCCGACAACATTACTTTAGTTTTTCCCCTAACAAACCTGACTTCTGAGACGAAGAACCATCTGGCATCTATATTAAAGCAAATTGATCAATGGATGGCCAAATTCAAATTGAAACTTAGCTAAAAAAACAAACAAATTCTTCCTAGCGAGCCCAAATGACAAACTCAAAGATTCCTCAATTTCCTTGAATGGTCAAGTCTTTCCTATTGTTGCAGTAGCGTACCAAGGGGGGAGGGGGGGGGCGGTCCGCCCCGAGTGTACGTCTTGGGGGGGGGGTGCACAACTGGCTGTTCTCACTGCCTCTAACGTCGGCCCTGCAGTTCCGGACTTCCCCACACCTGCTTCCCCCCCCGATCGCTATTATTTTAAACTTTATGGCAGCCGCGGCGCTGTATTAATCGAAGGAGACTTCTAACCTCGGCCTGCACCGGAACTCTTCCTGCAACAGCAACTTCCTGCCTAGGCGGGGGTGGGGGGGGAGGGAGCAGGTGTGGGGAAGTCC
Organism: Geotrypetes seraphini; assembly: GCF_902459505.1. Lineage (NCBI taxonomy): Eukaryota > Metazoa > Chordata > Amphibia > Gymnophiona > Dermophiidae > Geotrypetes > Geotrypetes seraphini. The sequence continues at coordinate 92,739,362 of NC_047092.1, forward strand.
GGAGCTGCAGGGCCAGCGTTAGAAGGACTAAGAGCTGATGGTGCCGCAGGATCCCGCTGGGGGGAGGGAGGAAGAAAGAAGACTAACCGAAGCATTGACAATTTGGGGCGAGCAGGTGTGGGGAAGTCTAGAGCTGCATGGGAGAGTGTTGCTGTACCCAGCTGGAGTGAGAAGGAAGATGAGGGAGGGAATGAAAGGAGATGCCAGGGCTTGGAGGGAAGGAGGAAGGTATGCCAGACTAAGGGAAAAGGAAGGGGGAGATCTCAGAGCATGGAGGGGGAGGGGGAGGGAAAGATGGAAGGAAAGGAGAGAAATGCCAGAGAATCAGGGAAGGGCTGATACCAGACTGTAGGGTGCGAAGGAAAGAAAGGAGAAGAGAGAGATGCCAGAGCATAGGGGATGGGTTGGTGACAGAGAGAAAAAAATGGAGAGGTGGCAGAGTTGAAATCAATCATGTACAAAGGAGAGAAGGGGCACAGGATAGATAGTTATGAAAGGAGCATAAAAAGAAGGAAGATGTATGGAAGAGAGAGAAGGCAGACATTGTATGAAAAGGGCAGAGAGGGCAGTGACTGGAAGGGGCAAGACAGCAGATGAACAGTAGGTGGAAGGGGTAGAGAGAGGGAAAGACACTGAATGGAAGTGTGAGGGAGAGGGGGAGCAGACGCTGGAAGGAAGTGGGGAGGAGAAAGAAAAAAGGGCACATGCTGGATTGAAGGACGAGGATAGAGTTAGTTACTGGAAGGGGTGAGGAAAAGAGGTGGCAAGCTTTAGGTAGACAGTAAAAAAGGACATTGATGAGAGGGTAGTAATAATGTAATCTAGACAGATGCAGAAAATAAATTGAAAAGGAAAATGAGGGAAAAAGGGAAAGGGATTGCAGAGGAGAGGTGTGGGAGAGGGAAGGAGAGGAGAGAGATGCCAGACCAATGGGGATGAAAGGAGAGATGGAAGGGGCATAGAAGGAGAGAAGATGCCATATAGGGGAAGGGACAGTGGATGGAAGGAAGAGAGTTACAAGAAGATGAGGAAAGCAGAAACCACAGAAGACAAAGGTAGAAAAAAATTTTCTATTTATTTATTGCTTTAGGAGACGTGTCACTGTTTCTGTGGTGTTGCATTGTATGCAGAGTCCAGCATCTTAGTGGTTCAATTTAACCTTTGTCTATGTATTTCTATTTTATCCCCCCTTTTACAAAACTGTGGAGCGTTTTTTAGTGCCAGCCGTGGTGGTAGCAGCTCTGATGCTCAGAATTCTATGAGCGTCAGAGCTGTTACCACTATGTCTAAAATCCACACTACAGTTTTGTTAAAGAGGGAGGGGTTAGTTTGTGATGACATATTCCATACTAGGTGAAGGTGTTTTCTGTGTTCTGTGTGTTGGAAAGACATGGTTTTTTTTGTTAGGCTTGACTGCAGGATTGATCTGTACTAGTCTGGCTTATTTAGTTTTACAATGGATGTATTGATGTACTGCTCACTGCAGTATTGCCTTTTCCTAGGTACTCATGTGTGACGTGTGGCTTGTTACTAAAAATCATGTTTTTTGTACAGATGGGGGTGTGTGTCAAAAAACGATGGGCCCTGGGTGTCACATGTGCTAGGTATGCCACTGTATTGTTGATTCCATTAAAATTCTGGGAGTGACTCTGGACCGTGACCTTACCCTAGAGGTACACACAGAGTTATTGGTTAGAAAAGGCTTCTCGACATTATGGAAACTAAGAACCATCAGAAAGTACTTCGATACAACTTAATTCCGCTTACTGGTGCAATCCTCCATTCTAAGCATGCTCGACTACTGCAACATCATTTATTTGGGGTCTTTCAAGAAAACCATTCAAAGACTCCAAATTATCCAAAATTCGGCAGTACGACTGATTTTTGTCATAAAAAAATGGGACCACATAACGCCCTGTTATCAAAAACTTCATTGGCTGCCCCTGGAGGCAAGAGCCCTGTTCAGATTTGCCTGTCTTTGTTTCAAACCCATTCTTGGTGTGGCCCCCTACGTACTTGGTCTCTCATTTCAACTTGGATTGTTCTATTAGGTCTACATGCAGAGTCCATATGTTCACCCATCCAACAATAAAGGCCTGCCGATACAAAAGATACCTGGACAAAAAAGAAAATACTGAAATGTATGTTTAATATTATTTGTTTAACAGAAGGGTGATAATATATGGGATTTACCTCCTCCTTTACAAAGCCGCGTTAGCGTTTTTAGCGCCAGCCGCCGCAGTAACAGCTCCAATGCTCATCGAATTCCTATGAGCTTCCAAGCAGTTACTGCTACAGCCGGTGCAAAAAATGCTAGCGGGGAAGGGGGTTAGTTTTTGTAATAAAACCTAAAATGCTTGGGTCACAGTAGGTGTGTTTTTATTAAAAAAAAAATTAGTAAAATTTATGAAATAAGTTATATTAAAGAATAGAGAGAGGGTTTTTTTTTGCAGATGGACTGTATTGTGAACTGAGTGAAATGTCACTTTTGTGACCCGTATGGGTTAATGGCTCTGACTCTGAGGCTCTTTCCCTATTGAATAAAAAGAAGAAAATAATTTGAAAACCCAGAGCTGATTAATGTTCAATATAACCCCTGTTAAGTGATAACATAATTATAGTGGGTTGATTTATGATATTATAACCCACATATGAAAATATATGTCCTGGTGCCTTGGAGATTACCTGATAGTGGTGAATAATATCAATTTATTTCTGTGAAAAGCCAAGATAGTTGTCCTCGTTGTGATTGGTAATGAAAGCTGCTTTGGAATAGTGACAGAAGTATCCAATACTAATTTTATCTATCCATCTTATATTTTTAATTATTATTATTTTTTTAATAGCCATGAAGCTAATGACAGCTCTCGTGAATGTAGCCCTAAACCTTAGTATCCATCAAGATAATACTCAGAGGCAGTATGAAGCAGAACGCAACAAAATGATTGGTAAACGAGCCAATGAAAGGCTGGAGTTGCTGTTACAAAAACGGAAAGAGGTAAGCTCTTTGTGAGTGTCATGGATTTAATTATAGTTACAGACTAGTTAACTGCCAATAGTTGAAACTATGTTTCTGTGAGTATCATCCCTGCATCCCTTTTTAGATTTTATAATGGAGCTTAAAATCTTAAGTGACATATTCTGCTCAACTGACACCCTGTTCTCCAACTGAATGAGGCATTATATTTGTAACCAGTCCAGAAGTTGCAAAGTCTGCTCATCTAGTAGAGACAAAAACACTCGGCTTTCTGAGGCTACATGGTATCTCAGAGGCGAATCAGAATTACTTTGTTTCTTTTCTTCCATCTGCTGATTGAGAAGCATAACTTACAGGTTCTGAACTAGTCTGGTACAGATGCTAAAGAAAAGTGTTGGCTTGTTTTTAACATTGAAATGTCTTAGATAAATTTGAAATTATTTAGAATTTTATTACTTTGTTTTAAAACAAAGGCTTGTACCTACCAATTTAGACTACTGGTTGTTAAGTTAAAATATGCAAACAGTGGCATAGTCAAGGGTAGGGCCTCGGTAGCCCAGGCCCCCCCCAGTGGCAGCACACATACTATCCAGCATTTCCCCCATCCCACAGCTTATACAGTCCAGTGTGTCTCTCCATTTTCTCTTCCATGCACTAGAAGGAAAGATTAGGTACTTACCTTGATAATCTTCTTTCTAGTGCACTAGGCATATCATTCTGGAACACCTGGGTTGTGAATCTCTGAATGCGAGGTGGCAGGCCTAGATTTCAGAGAAGACCCAACTGTGTGCAAGTTGTTCAAGCTGTCAACACGTTTAGAGATCATTACTTAGTCCCTTCAAAAATTAAAGTTAGAGTCTTCACAGACTACTGACCAATTAAATGAAAGCAGATAAAAACCTTTCCAATGTGCCCATCCATACCATTTACTATCTCTTCCTCTTTATTAGAACCTATGTACTTGTCTCAGAGAAAAACTGTACTGTACTCATAGGTGCTGTCTGAGTTCATCTCTTCCTCCCCCAACACACACACTTCCAGCATGTCTTTGTCCTGGAAAGAAACAATTTAAAAATGCCTAGGATAAACATAGGAGGTGCCTAAATAGAAAGGTGATGGAATCAAATGACTGTTGAGGTGTTAAGTTAGGCAACACCTCAACAGTTGGGAACTAAGGCCAGTGCTACACAGACTTCTGTGGTCTGTGTGCCGCAAATGACTAAAGGCAGATGGGATTGTCTTCATATATCACTTGATTTCCTGTATAATAGGAATGGTATGCTTGAACCAAGGGTCTTTAATCCGCTCCCGCGAAAACGATGCAGGAGAAACTGATCAGAAACTTTTTAGTACCTCCTCCTTCTCCTTGTTTTCTGCTGCCCTCAGTCAGTTATTTTTTTCTGTAAGCGAGCCTGCAGGAACAACTTTGATCTTCTCTATTTTGTTTGTTGTTTTTTTTGCAAGTTGTTTTGTGGATTTTGCACGGGACATCATGTTCCAGTTAAGCTCTGATGACTGCTCATCCTGCTTGAGAGAGCAGACTTCAGCTGACAGGTGGACCTGCTCAGCCAGCCTGCTTGGACTGTGGAACTCTGGGTTTTCCCCTACTGTTTGCTCACTCCTTTACTTGATCAGGAGTGTTAGCACAGACTGTATGGACACCAATTGCATATCTTTGGAGCGCACACTTTCTTTCCCCCTCCTTGTGGCGTTTGGATCCTAGTCTCAGGATTGAGGCTCAGTCTAGCAGTAGCCCGACTGGTTGCCAAAGATTCAGAAAAATCAACTTTACTGGTGGTGGAGATCCTCTCCTGTTTCCAGCCACCCTTAGAGGAGCTGAGGCAGGCTGCAGTACTTCTTCCCAGTGTCTGGTCTGTGAGTAGGGCTGTCACAGCCTACAAGGTAGTTTGGGGGGGGGACAGAGGGGCCGGAATTTGGTGTTTTGTGGTTTTATTTTGATGTAACTTTGTTCCCCACTCCAAAAATCCAAAAATTGCTGTTTTGGGCTGTCCTTCTATGGAGTTACAGCTGCTTTTTCAACGGGAAATCCTGGTGGTGGCCATCTTGGATTTTTCCTGATTTGAATTCTTAGTTCTCAAATTTCCTTAAAATGCCTCATTTTTTATTCTAACCACCATGGATGGAGTCCTCTAGCTCCAATATCATGAATTCATATGAAGTTTGCTCTGGTTAGGCAAGGCAGAAACCTCGGGTTTAGCTTCTGGCCATCTAATTAAAGCTGCCAAGAGATTGTTGGGATGGTTAGAGGACAACTTTAGCTTTTTTGAGTCCCGGAATACGGTGCCAGTGCCTGGTTAGGGCACTGATAACTCCAAATTGAAAAAAAAAAAACCAAAACGCTCTATCCCTCCTCATGATGGGGTTCTCATTCCTCTATGTCCTTTACACTTGACTTTGTGAACTTGCTTTGGCCAGCCTATGTCGGAAGCGCTAGCACATCTTGTGAGTCAGTTGGAGAGCAGTTGGTCGCACAGCCTTCCCAATGTCCCGCATCTGTTCCTCTGAGAAGACATGTACCTCCCCCCGGACTCCGACAGTTGGTTGGATGGTGTTACTGAGGATGATGATCTGGATGCTTTTCCTCTTTCCCATACTGAAGCCTCAATCAAGGACGATGCAATTTTGTGTGAGGTAGATCAGGGAGTAAGTGCTGCTGCAGACCAAGATGAGGACCCCTCTGTTTGCAAACTGTTCTAGTCTGCTGCTCTGACGGACCTTCTTATTAAGTTTCTGAAGGAACTCAAAATTGATTCTCATTTGCCTCATGCTCAATGTTCTCTGCTTAGTGGGATACGCTCTCAGCCTACTGCCTTTCTGTGACATCCGGATATGAAAATTCTGATTTCTGAGCACTGGGATAACTCAGAGGGCTCCCTTAAGGTGTCAAAAGCAATGTCCAAGTTATATCCTATGGACCAAGAATTCCAGCAGAAATTTGCTATGCCTAAAGTGGACTCATTGGCTCATGTGACAAAGCACACATCCATGCCCAGAGAGGAGGCATGGTGCTCAAGGATCAACAGGATTGTAGGCTGGACCTGTTGTTCAAAAGGCAGTTTGATGCCTTTACACTGGCAGTTAAGGCTGCTGTGGCAGCTTGCTTGAGCATGCCATTCTAAGTTGCGTGATGGAGGAGTGACTTCAGAGCCACTGTCCCAGCTTTTGCTGGTGGGAGTAGACTATGTGACTGATGCTCTGTATGACCTGCTTCACATAGTAGGCAAGGTCTTTGCTTATTCTGTGTCTACCCGCTGGATTTTGTGGATCAGACATTGGGCTAGGGACTTCTCATCCAATAGCCTTCCTTTCAGGGGCAATATGCTATTTAACCAGGGACTGTATATCGCATGACTAGTGTCCAGGACCGCCATTCAGAATCTAATCTGGACAGCAGGCCTTGGGCTGTAAAACGGCAAACCCGTGGGTCCTTTCGAGGCTCATGCTGTTCATGTCTGTTCTCTGGATCCTCATTCAAGAGATCCTTTCAGAGCCCATGATAGAAGTTCACTGGGATTAGAAAGTCCAGGTGGACGGCCCAAGAAATCCCAATGACGCCAGGCTTCCAGCCCCTCTGTACAAGATCGGAGGTAGGCTACAGCACTAGAGACTTGGGAAACTATCAGGACCAACCAGTGGGTGCTAGTGGTTATTAGGGATGGCTACAAGTTAGAGTTCACCCGCCCCCTCTCTGCCTACTTCATGGACTCCAGTGAGGGCCGACCAGAAACAGCCACCCAGTCTAGGTGACCCTAAACAGATTTCTAGATATTAATGTGATCGAATGGGTGCCAGATATAGACTTGAGCTCCAGCAGATACTCCATATCTTTTGTCATGTTAAAGAAAAGCTCTGAGGATTGGAGGTTGATCCTTGACCTCAAGTACGTTAACACTGCTCTCAAAGTGCCCCATTTTCAGATGGAGACGTTTTTGGTCGGTCATTGCTTTTGTACAGCCAGGCCTAGGCAGTCGCCTAGGGCAAACTGAAAAGTCCTGAAGATACCCCTGGTTAGAGGGGACACGTCGGAATCCCAGTGTTTGTCACACGATAGCTCTGCGCTGAGGAGTGTTGGTGACAATATGTCAAGCGGCGACTTAGTCATCTCTTGACACTTTCACCAAGTTTTTTATAGGGTGGACGTAATGGCACAGAAGGACTCCTTATTTGGAGCTTCTGTTTTATGGGCAGGCTTTTATCCCAGGACAAACAGGCAGGTATTCTCACATATGGGTGACGTCACCAACGGAGCCCGGATGCGGATGCCTCACAAGCAGACTTGCTTGAAGAAACTCAAAGTTTCGAGTCGCCCACACCGCGCATGCGCGAGTGCCTTCCCGCCCAGAGCAGGGCGCGTCTCCTCAGTTCTCAGTTTTCCACGGAGCCGAGAAGTCCGTCTTTGACTCTCTGCGTTTAACTTTGTTCCTCTGTGCCTTCTCTGAACTGCGGTTTGTATTTTTTTCTTCACGAATCGCTGTTCTTATTTTATTTCTTTTATTTTTAGTAAAATAAAAATAATAATTGTTTTCTTCTTCTGTCTGTTTTTCAGGATAAGCCGCTCGGCCGCAGCCCGAGGGCTTTGATTTTGCGGCGGCTATTTTTCCTTCTATGTTCCGGCCTGCATGGACTTCAAGAGGTGTAGCAAGTGTCAGCGCGCGATCTCTCTTACGGACCCTCACGGATGCTGCCTCAAGTGCCTTAGGCCGAAACATCATCCTAGGTCGTGCCTGCCTTGCCAAACACTTCAGCTTTGTGCTTTCAAGCGTCATTGTATTTTGGTGGACAAGCTCTTCGAGATGGAGTCTTCTACTGATCCCTCGACTTTGAAGGGGTCCTCGGCCTCGACTCCTACCGAGGCCCCTCCTGCGCCTACTGCTTCTACCTCGAGCCTCAACAGACCTTTGTCATTTGCAGCGGCTCTGTCTTCGATGTCGCCTACTGTATCTTCCCCTGTTTCCTTAGGTCAGATAGCTCAGCAGTCGGTTCCACTAGTAGTGATTAAAGTGTCTAAGACTCCCAGGTCGAAGCACACACACTACCTCGAAGGAACCTCCAGCCAAGGCAGGTGATCTGGTTTCAGACGCGGATCCATCCTTGCCGGCTTCTTTCTAGACCATGTTAGAGAAGCAGTTTATTCAGTTCCTTACTAACATGGGACCCAAACTGCTTCCTCTTATCCAGCCTGGGCATTCCGCAGACTCCCGCGAGGTCGATCCACTTCCTTTACCCCAGTCTAATCTTACACACACTTTGCAGGGAGCAGAGTCTCTGCGAGTGTTTGGTCTGGCATCCAAGCACGTAAAGCAAGGAGCAGATTCTTTGTGAGTGCCTCGACGGGAATCCTCACACTCTATACAAAGAGCAGAGTCTTTGGAAGTGCATCGAGGTTCTTCCACCAAGCCTCTGGAGTCCTATTCATCCGATGGCATCAGCTGCTCTTGTCTCCGAGGCGAAGTCTCCTCGATCCTCGAGATCTGGTTCCAGACACAGTTCTCACCGACGTTCGAGGCATCCTTCCAGGCATAGTTCTTCTTCTAAAGAACGACCATCTTCCTCGAAGCCTCGATCTACTCCAACCTCGACCAGACCACTGACTCCTCGTTCGAGGTCTCCGATGCCGGACCTTGAGGATATCCCGGTTTTGATTGCCTCGTCCAAGTCACCAGGTTCCTTTGATGCCTTTTTCCCTGCCGAAGCTTCATCTTCGACACAGGCTGCCTCGACGTCCTCGAGTCCTTCTCGAGGCAAAGCATTGGCAAATCAGCTATCTTTCTCGTCTTTCCTTCGTCAGATGGCTGTGGACTTGGATCTTCAATTAGATACTGGCTCCAAATACTCTAAGGAGTATCTAGAAGTCATGCATCTTCCTCAACCTTCGGCAGAGTCTCTTAAGCTTCCATTTCATAAGCTTTTGAATCAGACTTTTGGTCGATGCATGGAAACACCTTTTTCCATACCAGCTGTTCAAGGCAAATTGGACTCTAGGTATAAAACTGTGCTTCGCAAAGGATTTGACAACTCACAGTTATCTCATCAATCCCTCCTTGTCAAGTCCTCCTTAAAGAGGTCCCATCCTTCCAAGGTTTATGCCACCGTTCCTCCTGGAAGGGAAGGGAAATCTATTGACAAATTCGGACGTCGCATCTATCAAAATGCTATGATGTCCTCTAAAGTCCTCAATTATAATTTTAAATTCATCACTTATTTTGAATTTCTTATTTCTTTATTACCGAAGTTCTTGCATTATCTGGATATTCAAATGCACTTTGAATTTCAAGACGTTATTGCTTCTTTGTCTCAATTCCGTTTGCATCTCATCCAATCATCTTATGATACGTTAGAGTTGTCTGCTCGAGCAGCTGCTTGCTTTGTGGCTATGTGTCATCTTGCCTGGCTTCATACCATTGACATGGAGCCTAATCTTCAAGACTGCTTAGCTAATATTCCTTGTGAAGGCAATGACCTCTTTGATGAATCTATCGAGGCAGCCACCAAGAAATTGTCTGACCATGAAAAATATTTTGCTTCAGACCTAAACCAAAGCTAGCTCCTGCCAAGCCTGCACGCCCTGCTCTTATCTATCAACGGCGTTATGCTCCAAAGCTGGCTCCTTACACTCGCCCTCCTCTTAAGAAACAGCAACCTCAGAAGCAACAAAAACTTCAACCTTCTGCTGCACCTAAGGCTTCTCAGCCTTTTTGACTGTTTACAACAGAGCATAACCTCCACCATTCTGACTCTCTCATTTTCCCCCTATAGGAGGTTGACTCCATCATTTTTACGACTGATGGACGTCAACATCTTAACTGTACGCTCACGTATGTAAGAATTAAGGGTCGTTTCCACTGAAATTAGGTGTTCCTTAAGAGAGCGGGTCGGTTTTTACTTGTATTGTCTTTTTGCTTCTGCCAATTCTCGCTCAAAGCGGACTATTCCCCTAGACAAACGTCGATTTCTGGCTATAATATATGCTATACAATCCCCTCTAAGGACCACCTTAGCCGTACTCCAAAACAAAGTGGGGTTTTGACGATGCTGACCATTAAACTCTTAAGTATTCTTCCCATTTAGTTGTTAAGTATGATTTAAAATGGTCATCAGAAAACAAGTAGCTAGGAAATTGCTAGCGTGCTGGGCCTCGTAAGCCAGAACCCACATTCACGTCTATCCAAATCAGCGCATGGTCTGATATTACCGCGGGCCCTATAACCGCAGAATCAACATTTAGAAAAGCCCTACTCGTAAGAATATAATCTATTCTAGAAAGCGTTCCATGCGCACGCGATCGATGTGTATAGTCCCTTTCTGTTGTGTGTAATAAACGCCAGAATCCAGTGTGGCGCAAAGATACGGGATGCCCCTTGTTTGCGCTCCTCCTATATATTGCCTCGAAGAGGAGCGATCACAGCTCGGGTCTAAACTTGGTTAAAATCTCCTGGAAGGAATATTGGGTCCTTCACCCGCTCCACCAACAGAGCTGTGATACGTTCGAAAAAGGAGTGGCTATATATATTGGGAGCATACACATTGAGAAGATAGAACGAGTAAGTGCCCACTATCAAATATAGCAACAAATACCGTCCCTGTAAGTCTCTTTCTACTACTCAGGCTGTATAGGGCAAGGATATACGTATTAAGATTGCTACGCCTGCTCACTTCTGTGGTGAAGAAGCTGTATAAACTGCGCCCACCCAAGGTCTCCCCAATTTAGCGTGTTCCACATCCATTAGGCAGGTTTCCTGCAGGCAAGCTATATCGACCCTATGTTGTTTCTACTGATTTAGAATTTTAGTTCTTTTAATAGGGGAAGTAATGCCTGACACATTTCAAGATATAATTCACATTGTAGTAGCTATAGTCTTGTAAAATGAGGGTAAGATCTATCAGACCAAAATGAATGCCTCCATAACAAGCCGTCCCAGGCTCCCAGCCCAACCCGAGACAGCAAAGTTGGTCTCGGGACCAGCCCGAGCACAACCAATCTAAGAATGGTTTCCATTTGCACATGTAAAAATAACCAAACATATTTATCTGGACCTAACTGCCCATATATCCTGAAGATGATCATATACAACCAAAATGTCAAAAGTCTTCCACCCAGTCCCACCCCAACCCCAACTCCCCCAACCACCCTCCCTGCCCTTCCCCCATCCCTCATTCCTGGTCAAGCACAGCTATAGGCCCACTCCAAGGTGGTCCTAGAGGTGTGAGAGATCACAAAGTGATGCCTCCCCAGGCCCCGAGTCTCCGGCCAGACTCTTTACAAAAATAATCTCTATATCTACCCAAACAGTAAATGAATAATTGGTGACATAGCATTAGCACTAAGTGAAAAATAAAATGTCAATAAAAATAGAACCTGTCATATCTTAACCTACAGAACCAATACATTAAACATGGGTAATATACAGAGCTGAAGAGTCATTGTCCCCTCAAATTCTGGGTTCCACGACTCCCCGTAGCCTCCATTTGGAAATATCAATGACCTCCCCAGTTTAATAGTCAAACAAAATCAGCATTCCCAATCAGTTAGGGTCTGGTTGGTGTAACACATGGGTGTTCAAATAATTAGCTGCCTCCAAGGATGAGTCAAAATTATGCCATTGGCCCTGATGATGGATGCGCAGAACTGCAGGATAAAGGAACATAAACCTTATCTTTCCTTTTCTCGGTCAATGCCACAGAATAATCCTGAAAAATACACACTTCAGAGTCCTCATATTTCAATGAGTCCCGTATTTGCTTATATTTGCGCAGGATTTCAATTTTGTGGTTGTAATTAAGTAATTTGGCGATGACCATTTTTGGGTGTGTCTCCCAGGCTTGCTCCCTGCCTAATCAATGAGCTCGTTCCAGTCATATGGGGCCCAGTCCGTCCCGCATGGGAAAGGTATCTGTCAGCCACTTTTCCATGGCCTGTAACAGCATGGATCCAGATACCGTCTTCGGTATTCCCAAAAAGCGCAAATTGGATCTGCGGGAACAATTTTCTAAATCTTTGAGCCTTGCAGCCTGCTTACTTGCCATATCTTGCAAGTCCTTAATGGTTTTATCATGGGCCCCTTGCGTGTCATCCAGCTGTGAAACTCGGGTTTCTAGTTCTGTTGTGCGGCGATTGGTGTCTGCCAACATATTTTCTAGCTGCATTAATTGTTCAGACAGGCGGTCAATTCCCGGCTGCATCGCCACTGTGACTGCCTGCGTGACATCCCGCAGCGCCTCTGGAGCAAGTTGGGTGACTGCCGTGGATTTTGCCGGCACCATTTTGTCTACTGCTTGCTGTGGCCGTTCGCGGTCTTTTTTGGCTGCTCGCGTCGCCATTGGTAGCGCAGGGGACAATAAAAATTTGTCCATGCGCCGATATAATAATGTTTGTTACCTCCCAGTGGGCTCTCACACCGTGCGGGGCAGCAAAAACCGATCAGCAGTGACTCAGGGCCTGGGAGCTCAGGCAGCACATGTCTGGCTCAGCTTACTGCATCTTGTGATCTCCCTCAGTTTGGGATGTATACCACCCAGTCCAGCCTATTTGCTGCTGTTCACTTTGTCAAATTAACCTATTATATTTTTCAGCATTAGAGATTTGTTTGAGTTTCTCTGATTCATCAGAATTGAATACCATTTCTGGCACTGGTAACTCCCCCAAATGTTCCTTGGTGAAGACCGATGCAAAGAATTAATTTAATCTCTCGGCTATGGACTTCTCTTCCCTGAGAGCCCCTTTTATCCCTCAGTTGTGCAGCGGTCCAACTGATTCTCTTCCTGGCTTTTTGCTTTTAATATACCTAAAGTTTTTGCTTTCTGTTTTTGCTTCCCACACAATCTTCTTTTCAAAGTCTCTCTACACCTTCCTTGCATTTGACTTGACATTCATTTTGTGGTTTATGATTATTTTCTATCGGATCCTTCTTCCACTTTCTGAAGGATTCTCTTTTAGCTCTAATAGGTTGCTTCACCTCACTCATTAACCATAGTGGCTGCTGTTTGGTTTTCCTTCCTCCTTTTTTAATACATGGAATATATCTATTATCCCAGAACAAGCAGGCAGCATATTCTCACATATGGGTGATGTCATCCACAGAGCCCCGATGCAGACAGCTGCACAACAATCTTGCTTGAAGAACTTTAGTAAGTTTGTGACTGACTGCACCATGCATGCGCGAGTGCCTTCCTGCCTGACGTACGGCGCATGTCTCCTTAGTTCTAGATTTTCTGCGGAGCCGTGAAGTCCTACTTGGTTCGTTCTGCATACTTTCTAATGCCTTCTCGCTGCGGGATTTTTTCCCTTCGGGTTTGTTTCTTCATATTTCTTCTTCTTTTTACTTAATAAATTAAAAAAAAATTCTTTAAAATAATTCTTTTCTCTTTTGTCTTTTTTCGGTCGCTCTCGATGGCGGGGCCTTGTCCTTCGCCTTAGTCCTCAGACTTTAATTTGGCTGAGGCGGTTTTTCCATCCATGTCCCGCCCAATCACGGGCTTTAAGAAGTGTAGCAGGTGTCAGCGCACAATTTCTCTAACTGACCCCCATAAATGGTGCATCCAGTGTTTGGGCCCAGACCACTGTGTGGAGTCTTGTTCGCACTGTGCCATGCTAAAGAAAAGGTGCATTAAAAACCGTCTTATTATCTATCTTCAAAACCTGTAACTACTCCACATAGTAACTGTATTATCCAGGGCCGCCATCAGGGCAGTACTACTGGTCCTGCATTCAGGGGCCCGGAGCTGACAGGGGGCCCGGGCTCCCCCAGGGTGCTAGGCAGTGTTCTAAGGCAGGGGCGCCAGTAGCTCGCCAAGGCAAAGTGAGTCGATCACCCAGGACTCACTTTGCCTTGGTGATCTATCGGGCCGATCAGTCTTCCTCTCCCCGACGTCAATTCTGCAGTCGGAGAGGAAGTTCGGGCCAGCCAATCGCTGCCTGGCTGGGTGGAACTTCCTCTCCGACGGCAGAATTGACATCGGGGAGAGGAATGCTGGTCGGCCCGAAGCAGGGAGAGCATGCGTCGGCGTCGGCTTTGGGGCCTGTTATCCATTGGTAGGTCCTGTTCCCCAATGGCAGCAGCAGTGGCAGTGGCTTGGGGAACGGCAGGGAGAAAGAAAGAAAGGGGGCAGGCAGGGAGACAGAAGGAAAGAAGAGAAACAGAAAAAAAGAAAGGGGGCATGAAGAGAGGAAGAAAAAGTTGGGGGAGGGAATGAGGTATGGAGGAGAGGAAGCATACAGGCTGAAAGAAGGGAAGAAAGATTGGATGCACAGTCAGAAGAAGAAAGTGCAACCAGAGACTCATGAAATCACCAAAGGTAGGAAAAATGATTTTATTTTAAATTTAGCAAAGTGGAGGCAGTATTACCACAGTTTTCAAAGGAATTTGCCCAAATAACTTAATAGTTAACTGAGTAAATTCCCAGAGATGAAAACTTCCCTTAACTTACTATGCATAGTTCTGAATTTATATCTGCTGTCTATATTTTACAATATGGTCCCTTTTTACTAAACAGCAATAGTGGTTTTTAGCGCAGGGAGCCTATGAACGTCAAGAGCAGCGCTGGGCATTCAGCGCAGCTCCCTGCGCTAAAAACTGCTATTGTGGTTTAATAAAAAGGATGGGGGGTATATTTGTCTAATTTTGTATGGTTGTTACTGAGGTGACAATGCATAGAGTCATCTCCCTTGACCTCTTTGAAAAAAACCCAGAATAGGAATGATAATTAACATTTTCTCAGTGTATAGTGTGCTTTGTGTTTTTTAATTTTATTGTTGGTAGATCATTTTGACTTGGTCATTTTAAAGTAGCTCACAAGCTCAAAAAGTTTGGGCACCTCTGAGCTAGAGTGTTGAAACTGTGTATTTCTATTTTATCCCCCCTTTTACAAAACTGTGGAGCATTTTTTAGCGCCAGCCGTGGTGATAGCAGCTCTGATGCTCAGAATTCTATGAGCGTCAGGGCTGTTAACACTGTGGCTAAAATCCACACTACAGTTTTGTAAAAGGGTGAGGGGTTAGTTTGTGATGACATATTCCATAATAGGCGAAGGTGTTTTCTGTGTTCTGTTTGTTCAAAAGACATGGTTTTCTGTTAGGATTGACGGTGTGGGATTGATCTGTGCTGGTCTGGCTTGTTTACATTACATTACATTACATTACAGATTTCTATTCCGCTTGTACCTTGCGGTTCTAAGCGGATTACAAATTAGGAGACTGTACAATTTCAGGAATATTACAGTACATAGAATCAGGAATGTATCAAGTTACAATTGTTAGTCTGGAAGTTTCCAGGAGAAATTTAGAGCACATAGTAGATAAATAGTAGGTTGTTGAAGTGAGTTGTACAATGTTTAGGTATAGTTATGGTGATGGTGTTCGTGTGTGTATTTTCTAGTGCTATGTTGAGGTTAGATGATGGAAAGTATTTTTTGAAGAGATGAGTTTTGATTTCTTTTCGGAATTCTTTTATGTCTATTGAATTGATCAGTAGATTGGAAATGGTAGTGTCAATTTTTGCTGCCTGTGTGGCTAAAAGGCTGTCGTATAGTTTCTTGCGTCGTGTACCTTTGAGAGGAGGGTAAGCGAATAGGTTTTGAGTTCTCCTTAATCTGTGTGAGAGATTACGGTGTAGTCTTTTGTTTAGGTAGCTGGGTGCTGTTCCGTGTGTTACTTTGTATAGTAGACAGTAGAATTTGAACTGGGATCTTGCTTTTATTGGTAGCCAGTGTGAGTCAAGGTAAGCATTGGTGATGTGGTCAAATTTGCTGAGGGAGTAGATGAGTCTGAGGGCCGTGTTCTGAACAGTCTGTAATTGTTTTATCATGTAGTTTGGGCATGATAGGTATAGGCTGTTGCAGTAATCTACTATGCTTAGTACTAGGGATTGTACTATTATCTTGTATTGATCTTTGATGAAGAATTTTCTTATTTTTCTTAGGTTACGCATTGTGAAAAATGCTCTTTGGATGATTTTGTGGATTTGGGTCTGCATTGTGCAATTTCTGTCTAGTTGAATTCCTAGGATCTTGAGTGTGCTTTGCATTGGGTACTTGATTGTGTTTAATTCCAGTTCTGTGCATGAAGGTTTTTTTTCCTTCTCTAATAGTAGGAATTTAGTTTTTTCCGAGTTCAGTTTCAGTTTATGACTTGACATCCATTTTTCTACCGTTTCCATTATTATTTTCAGGTGGTTTGTGGATAAGGGGTCTTGTATGTTGAAGGGGATGAGGATTGTTATATCATCCGCATAGCTGAATGATATTGTGTATAGGGCGTCTAGGGTATTGCCCAGGGATGCTATGAAGAGGTTGAATAATATAGGAGATAATGGTGATCCTTGTGGTACTCCACATGGGTTTGACCATGGGTCGGATAGATGCTCTTTTGACTTGACTCTGTATGTTCGAGTTTTAAGGAAGCCTTGGAACCAGTTGTGAACATTACCAGAGATTCCTATTGCATCTAATGTCTGGAGTAGTGTGGGGTGGTCAACTAGGTCAAATGCAGTAGAGAGATCGAGTTGAATGAGAAGTAGTTTGTTTCCTTTGCTAAGGTGTTGTCGGGCTGTGTCTAATAGTGATATCAGTAGAGTTTCTGTGCTATGGTTAGATCTGAATCCAGATTGGGATGGATGCAGTATGTGATGGATGCAGTATGTGGAGAGATATTGTGCGACTAGGCCTTCTGTTAGTTTGATATATAGTGGGATTGAGGCGATTGGTCTGTAGTTTGTAGGATTGTCTATAGGACCTTTGGGATCTTTTAGGATAGGAGTAATTATGATTTCTCCTAGTTCCGGTGGGAAATGACCTTCCCTTAGTGTAGTTTGAAGCCATAGTGTGAGGTTGGCTTTAAATTTGGTGGAGGCTGTAGTTAGTAAGTATGGGGGACAGTTGTTCAGGTCACATGATGATTTGCTGTATTTTTTGTAAAGTCTGTCCACGTTTGACCATTGTATCTTTGGGAAGGTTGTCCAGATCCTGTCTGCTGGGATTGTTTCATCTATTGTGGGATTGATTTGTATTTCTTCTAAGTTGATTCGTGAATTGTTGAATGTGGATCTGGTTGTGATGATTTTGTGTTTGAAATAGTCCGCTAATTGGGTGGCTGTGGGAGTTTGGTTTCCTTGGGTGGCGAGAAATGGTTTGATGTCGGTGAGGTTTCTTACGATGTCAAAAAGTTTTTTAGTGTCTGGTTTTTCGGTGCCGATGAGTTTAGAGTAGAAGTTTTTTTTTTTTTTTTTTTTTTTTTTAATTATTTATTTATTCAATTTTCAAAATACAATTCAAGATTTACTTGTACAGAAAGCTTTAAGTCAAGAAAATAAAACCACAACAATATTATAAATTCAGGAATACCAATTAACTTAAATCAGCTCAAGTCCACAAATGATCCAAAATGTAATTATAAACGGAAAAAAGCAAATAAATATTATTAAAGAAAATAATGCAAGTCAGCTGGTAAGGACATCTTAAATATTCTATACTCCTCCATTCTTTTCCTTCTCTAGCCGAGAAAGAGAAAGGAAAGTTGTCAACTGGTAAGGCTCAAAGAAAACATATTTTGGGGAATTATATTGTATAACGCATTTACATGGATATCGCAGGAAAAAAGTTGCTCCAAGAGCTATAATTCCCGGTTTTAACATAAGAAACTCTTTTCTTCGCCGTTGTGTGTCCCTGGCTAAATCTGGGAACATTTGTATTTTGAGTCCCATAAATTCTTTTGCTTTATTTTTAAAGAAAAGTCTCAAAATCCAATTCTTATCCAATGTTAAAGCTAAAGTTGCCACTAATGTTGCAGGAGTAGCCATTTCTTTATCTGATAGTTCCAGTAATGCCGATACATCTATTGGTCCATGGTTATCTTCCTGTTGCTGAATTTGATTTTTCTTGGGAAGATAGTACACCTGTGTAAATGGAGGTAATGAGCCCTCAGGAACTTCTAATATTTCCGTCAGGTATCGTTTTAACATCTCTCGCGGAGTAATTGTTGTAATTCGTGGAAAATTAATCAGTCTGATTTTGTTGCCTCTTGAAAAATTTTCAAATGTTTCAATCTTCCTTCTTAAGTTTACGTTGTCCTTAATTAAAGTCTCTTGAAGCTGTTTGGAAGATTTTAATTCATTTTTGATACTGTCTAAAGATGTATTTGAGTCAGCAATATCTTGCTTTATTAAGGTAATTGTGAGCAGGATCCAAGATGGCCGCGGATGCAAGCCGCTGAAGCAGGTCGCCGAACAGACGCTACAGCTGAAGATTCTGAGCTCTTTTGAGCTGTTTTGTTTAGTTTTTCTTGCCTCAAAATGCCGAAAAGAAGGGGAAAGAGCTCCGGTGGGGCCTCCCTGCGCTCCGGAACTCCTACCTCCGGCAACATAGAAGCGCTGTTTCGGCGATTCCAGGGCACCATGATGACGTCGGGACTGCAGTTAGAGACGCCCCGTGGGAACGGAACGGAGGTGTCTCACCGAAGTCTTGAGACCACTTTGAGCCCCAACGTAAGACCTCCTCCTCTGCACCCCCGTGCAACCAGCTCCCCAGGGGTCGAGAGCTCACCGGAAGTCGGGATGAGCTCTCCCCTAGAGGCTGCGCGGAGCTGTGTTGAGGAAGCCGATTCAGGCTCACAGGTTTTGCAGGAGAGCCTGAATATGGTCGGGAGTGCTGTAACAACTGAAACTGGACCTACTCAAGCAGAGGGAAGTGGAGGAGAGCGATCGAATGGTGAGCACAAACTTTTGATTACTCATTTTCAAATTCCTACCATAGTTAAGCCCCAAGAAGTCACTTTAGATGCCTTGTGGGACCTGGTGGCAAATATGGCGAAAACAATTAATGTCCAACAAGTGCAAGTGGAGGGGAAAATGAAAGACCAAGAAAAAGAAATTACCTTAATAAGGCCCAGAAATTTCTGATGGCGGCCCTGGTATTATCACAATGGATATTTCTGATTACTGTTCATGCGTGTAAACTTTCGTGAACTTGTACTTGTTATCTACTGTATTTGTTTGTTAAAGTTAATAAACAGATTGAACTTTAAAAAAAACCCCGTCTTATTCAACAAAGACAAATTTTTGGGACCATGGATGCTGCTTTGCTAAACCCGACACTGGTAAAACCATCGACATCGAAGACATCAACAGAGATACCGGTATTCAAGTCAGTGTAGCCGTCTCAGTCAGGTAAGCCAGTTAAGACACCAGCTTCCCAGACAGGGTCTCAGGTCATGCAGGTATCGAATGCATTCATACCGGCCACAGAAAGACCTCTGATGCAGCTCACCTCCAAGTCTCGAGGTGCATCTTCTTCTGCCTTCCTCTTCAGAGCGAGCTGCGGCACCATTGATACCAGCATCCAACTCCCAGGTATCGGTGCAGTCTTTTAAAGAGAAGCTTGTTGCTCTCTTTCAATTGGAGTTTGGGAACATGTTCTCAATGGTCACTCCCATGTCGACTCCTTTGGTACCGGTCCAGCCTGAGCATTGCTCCCTGCCAACTGAAGGTACCAAGGCATCGGTACCGCATTGACGACGTCAATCCTCGTCCTCGAACCATGCTTCTCGACATCAGTCTTCGAGGCATTGATCTGCTTCACCAAAACATCACTCCTCAAAACGTCGCTCACTGCCAAAGCATTATTCTGGAACCTACCAGATTTGAGATAATTTAATTACTCTTCATGCACATCAGGACGAGGGGGGAGGGAGGGAAGGGTTGAAGGGGGAGGTTTGTTTCATGCATAGTATGTAAGTGCTTTTTTTACTCTTTATGTAAACTGTTGCACTTTGTATAAGCTGTTTTTACAAAAATCAATAAACAGTTATAAAATGAAATGTAACAGATTTTTATTTACAAACATATGGCACAGCTATGAGCACAGCAATGGCGCCCAGTGTGGCCAATCTTTGTTACCAATTAGAGGAAACTTGGCTGTATTCTATGGACCGGGGAAAATATTAAGATATGGTTGCGATTTATAGATGATATTTTCATGGTATGGACTTCCTCATTAATTGAATTAGAAAACAGAACACATAAAAAACCATTGAGCCACTCTCAATTCTTCCCCATCTCACCTAAACGATCTCACAATGCTCCCCACAGAAAAAGAAACAACTGCAGCAGACAGATCATGGTCTCGATTCCCCAACATACAGTGGCCCGAACTCAATAAACTATACAAAAAATACAGCCACGCCTCCTGTGACCTCAACCACTGCCCAGCATACCTCCTCACTACCTCCAGTGTAAAATTCTGTACTCTACTTCAGCAATGGACACAAGCCATGCTCACAGACGGCATTTTCCCCTCTGACCTCAGCGAAATCATTATCACCCCAATCCTAAAAGACCCAAAAGGACCAAAAGACCAGCCATCCAACTACAGACCAATTGCCTCAGTACCTCTATACATCAAACTTACAGAAGGCCTAGTAGCTAAACTCCTCACCAACTACCTAGAAGACCATAACATACTCCACCCTACGCAATCTGGCTTCAGAACCAACTTCAGCACAGAGACATTACTAGGCTCCCTTAAGAACACAGCCAGACAACACCTTAGCGCAGGAAAAAAATGCTCCTTATACAACTGGACTGACCGCAGCATTTGACCTAGTAGACCACAACATCCTCCTGCAAATCTTGGATGCAATAGGTATCTTTGATAAAGTTTACTCTTGGTTTGAAGGCTTCCTAAAATCCAGAACCTACAGAGTAAAATAAGATAAAGAAAAATCTGAACCTTGGTCAAATCCATGTGGCGTACCACAGGGATCCTCTTTATCCCCTACTCTATTCAACCTGTACACTGCCTCTCTTGGAACACAGCTGGATAAGCTAGGCATAACCACCTATAGTTACGCGGATGACATAACCATTCTCCTACCATTTGATCAGCCAAAGATCACCATGACAAATATACTACACTGAACACTAGAAACTGTTAAGACCTGGATGAAAGATCACAAATTAAAACTCAACCCCGACAAAACTAAATTTATCCTCCTTGAAAATGACAAAATCCCAACCATAACCAATATAGAACTCAACTCAATCAACTATCCCATCCAAACCACTATAAAGCTACTAGGAATGACAATAGACAGATGCTGCACCATGCAACCACAAACAAATAAAATAATACAGAAATCCTTTGCAGTCATGAGAAACCTGAGACAAGTCCGGAAATTCTTTGAAAAAACACAATTCCAGCTTATAGTGCAATCCCTAATCCTAGGAATGCTAGATTACTGCAACATTCTCTACCTCCCCTGCCCCACTACTCTGACCAAGCAGCTACAAACAATCGAAAATACAGCTCTGAGACTCATCTACTCACTGAGAAAACATGACCATATCACAGAAGCATACATCAACTCTCACTGGCTACCAATCCAAGAAAGAATACTATTTAAATTCTATTGCATGTTATTCAAAACCCTATATGGAGACAGCCCATCCTATCTAAACAACCGCCTCATCCAAGCAACCTCAATCAGACACAGAAAAACACACTCTCCATTCATACCCCCCCCCCCCCGAACAAAGAAGCAAAACGGAAAAAACTACACGATGGCCTCCTAGCCACTCAAGCCGCAAAACTAGATAACCAGATCTCTAACCTAGTGTTTTTCAACCTTTTTTGGGCAAAGGCACACTTGTTTCATGAAAAAAATCACGAGGCACACCACCATTAGAAAATGTTAAAAAATTTAACTCTGTGCCTATATTGACTATATATAAAGTAATTCACTTGAGTGCCACCGCCGCCATCGGGAACAGGCCGGTGCCAAGTTCTCCCTGCTTCTCTTCCCCGCGGGGCCGACCAACTCTCGCCACCCGTCGTCAATTCTAACGTCGGAGAGGACGTTCTAGGCCAGCCAGGCAGCGATTGGCTGGCCCAGAACGTCCTCTCCGACGTCAGAATTGACGCGAGTGGCGAGAGTTGGCCGGCCCCACAGGGAAAAGCAGGGAGAACCTGGCGCCGGCCTGTTCCCGATGGCGGCGGTGGCACTCAAGTGGCTAAAGAGCCGCAGTTTGCCGGCCTAGGGACAACACTGGAGGGTGGCCAGCTGTGCACCCCCTTGGGATGTAAACCCGGGGTGGGGCAGACTGCCCCCCCCACCCTGGTATGCCACTATCTGTACCTCACTCCCTCCCTATGACCAAAAATTCTCCTTTCTTCTATTCCCCGTGTACACAACCATCTCTTTCCCTCCCTTCCTCTCTCCAAAGTCCATGCCTTGTGTCCAAACACTCATTCCCTCCCCCACCTCAGCATCTCTTTCCCTCCCTTCCTCTCTCCCAAGTCCATTTCTTCTGTGTCCAAAAACACATTCCCTCCCCCACCTCAGCATCTCTTTCCCTCCCTTCCTCTCTCCCAAGTCCATGCCTTCTGTGTCCAAACACGCATTCCCTCCCCCACCTCAGCATCTCTTTCCCTCCCTTCCTCTCTCCAAAGTCCATGCCTTGTGTCCAAACACTCATTCCCTCCCCCACCTCAGCATCTCTTTCCCTCCCTTCCTCTCTCCCAAGTCCATTTCTTCTGTGTCCAAAAACACATTCCCTCCCCCACCTCAGCATCTCTTTCCCTCCCTTCCTCTCTCCCAAGTCCATGCCTTCTGTGTCCAAAAACGCATTCCCTCCCCCACCTCAGCATCTCTTTCCCTCCCTTCCTCTCTCCCAAGTCCATGCCTTCTGTGTCCAAAAACACATTCCCTCTCCCACCTCAGCATCTTTCCCTCCCTTCCTCTCTCCCAAGTCCATGCCTTCTGTGTCCAAAAACGCATTCCCTCCCCCACCTCAGCATCTCTTTCCCTCCCTTCCTCTCTCCCAAGTCCATGCCTTCTGTGTCCAAAAACGCATTCCCTCCCCCACCTCAGCATCTCTTTCCCTCCCTCTCTCCCAAGTTCATGCCTTGTGTCCAAAACGCACTCCCTCCCCCCTTTTGTGTTCCGTGTTTGCCTCCCAGCCCATCTTTGCAACTTTCTCAGCAAAACGAAGCTCAAGCCGCGAGGCTTGTCTTCTGCTTCCTGCCTGCCCTGCCGCGCACAAATAGCCGAACGGAAGTATTCTCCGACGTCAGTGCTGACGTCGGAGGGCAGGCTTTGCTTAAGCCCTCCCTCCGACGTCAGCGCTGACATCGGGGAACGCTTGCAATCGGCTATATGTTAGCTGCATGGCAGGCAGGAACAGAAGACGAGTCTCGCGGCTCGAGATGTATTGAACTCCGCGGGTCCCCCGTCCAGCTCTCTCCTGTCCACGTGGGGCGGACCGCCCCTCTCCCTAGACTGTGGCCTAGGACCCTGGGGGAGCCCGGGCCCCTGAATGCAGGACTGGTGGTACTGCCCTGATGGCGGCCCTGACCTTACGGCACACCAGGCAACATCTCGCGGCACACTAGTGTGCCGCGGAACAGCGGTTGAAAAACACTGCTCTAACCTACTGATAACCACCCCAGACTACAAGATATTCAGAAAAGAATTAAAAACCATTCTCTTCAAGAAATTCCTGAAACAATCCTGACATGATCCACTCTATACAACTCTTGAATTGACAAATGATCTACTCTTTACAACTCTAGAAATATTCTTCCATCGTACAACCTGAAAAACAACAAATGATTTTCCCTTTCTTCCTAAATTTCTACCTACACTTTTTACCATTCAAATACTAACAAATGTTCTACTCCATACAACTCTTGAAATGACAATGTAATGTAATGACAATTGTCTTTACAACTTTAGCAATGACAAATATTCTTCCATTGTAACCCCCTTCATAAATCTTTTGTAATCTGCCTTGAACCGCAAGGTAATGGCGGAATAGAAATCTTTAATGTAATGTAATGTAACAATTTTTGAGGTGGTTAAATTCTCGAGATAATTTACAATTCATGATAAAACAATGTCACACTAATTCTATTCTTAGATGTAATTGTTATGAAAGAGGATCATACTTTCGTAACCACAGTATATAATAAACCTACTGATTGCAACAATTATTTTCATTATTCTAGTTGTCATCCTCAAAAGTTAAAGGATTCATTGCCCATTAGTCAATTTTTAAGAATCAGACGTATCTGTACTTCAGAAACATGTGTAAAACTGAAGCTCAATGACTGATAGACAAATTTTCAGCATGAGGATATCTGATCAAAGTCATTTAAAAATCCTATTTTAGGACTTTTGTTTGGCTAACAAGAATATTATTAAAATCTAGACATGATAAATCAACTATGGACATCAGATCTGCGTTTTGAAGTACTCCACATCAGCTGTCTCTGTAGCTCACATTCTTCTATGTCATTGGCACATGTTGGAATTTCATTCCATCTTTACGCTAGGTCCATGCATTGTGTACTTAAGAGGACATAATCTATATTGCATAATGACCAAGTCTCGGGTGGATGTCATCAACCCCATGGGCAGTGCAGAGCACGTAATATGTCTTTAGATATCTTGCAGTGAACTCATCCCCACAGTTTAAGAACATACAAATTAAAATCTTTTACCACCCGTGAATCTTCATTCGTAGTTTGTCATATTATGTAAGTGTGACAAAATATACGTAGGATGCGCTATCAATTCCATGAAAGTGAGATTAAATGAACATCGAAGCAGATTTAACACACAATTATGATGGCTCCTCAAGTCCAACTTTTTATAGAGACAAATCATGAGTTTGATCAGATGGGTTATTATAAAACAAGTGAAAAAAATCTAACATTGGGGGAGATAGGCACCAAAGGTTAACCATTCGAGAATAGTACTGGATTTATCATCTGTAAACAGTTGGTTCATGGGGCCTCAGTGAGACAGTTGAGTCTAACTCCATCATTTAATAACATACATTAACAACATATATTTGGTATTGAACAACATATACAAAATATAGAAATATGTTGAGTATATCAAGAACACAATTTATGGCGAAATGTATGGATCTTTAAACATCTGATACCTAATATTGAATGCTGTCTCTCAAGTTTTGCAAGTATAAATGAATAGTTTCACATGTTCAGCACAGAATGATGCCATACAGTAGTATATTGTGTCAAAGATGGCTTAGTTATATCCTTGTCTTTAGTACCAATGTAATAAAGTTGTTCAAATGTTAGAATGACACCTAACATAGTATTTATTTATTAAATTTTCTATACCAGTTTTTCTCAATTCGGTCCTGGAGTACCCCCTTGCCAGTCAGGTTTTCAGGATATCCACAATGAATATGCATAAAATAAATTTGCATATAATGGAGGCAGTGTATGCAAATCAAGTTTATGCGTATTAATTTTGGATATCCTGAAACCTGACTGGCAAGGGGGTACTCCAGGACCGAGTTCAGAAACACTGTTCTATACTGTTTTCCCAAGAGCTCAGAATGGTTTACATGAATTTATTCAGGTATTCTAGCATGGGATCTCAGATTGAAAACATTTTGAGCCCAATAGCAATTCACAAAAAGATTAGATGCAATGAATTCCTAAAGAAGAATTTGAAGAGAGTCTCATCGGATGCAACACTGACTTCGTGGGAGTTACCCAGATAAGTGTCATATGTATTCATGGATTTTCTTTGGGCCTAATTTAACAGTTTGTAGCTTGTGCAAGTTGACTCAGATGGGCAGCACATAGAACTTTTCATTTATCACAGTTTTATTTCACATTCACGGTCACACAATGTGTTATCAGAGGAGCAGAAAGTAAAATTATTTCTTACCTGATAATTTTGTTCCCTTAGTCACAGCAGGTGGAGATAGAGAACAGTAGAGTTATGAGCTAGTAACTTGGATGCCATGCTCTGCTTCGCTCCAGTATCACTCTTGTCCAAGTAGTAATCCCGGAAAAGAATAAGATAAGGTAAATCACCCTCCTCATCATATTGCTGCGCAAATGTTGAAACCTAAAAGCAAGAAATGAACAGCAAGGCCACCTCAGCAGAGGAACAAAGACCAAAGGAAGCTCCCCTACCCAAAGCCAGGGCGGGGTTCTGGATCTTTCTGCTGTGACTAAGGGAACGAAAATTATCAGGTAAGAAATAATTTTACTTTCACTGTCAGCAGCAGACAAATCCAGATGCATGGGATTTAGCAAAGCTCTCCTTAAGTAGGGTGGGTACACGTGGCTGCACAAACTCGGGCTTCAAATGAGGAGTTTGTCCATGCCACAACATGCACTTGGTAATGCTGGACAAACATATGGATGGACAGCTAAGTGGACGCATTACAAATTTCTTCCAAGGAATAAGCACATGCTTCAGCCCAAGAGGCCACCAGCACTCTAGTAGAATGAGTTCTCAACTTCAGTGGGGAGAGTTTTCCCACAAGAACACAGGCTAAGTACACCGTCTCTTGAATCCAGCATGAGACCATAGCCTTAGATGCCATGGCCCCTTTGTCAGGACCTCCAAAGAGGACAAACAGATAATATGATCTATAGAACTCATTGGTAACCTGCAAGTAATGGAACAAAAGCTGCTTGAGATCATGTAGATGTGACTGATGAAAATGGTCCAGGTAGTCCTCTGCTCAAAACAAGGGAAGGAAAAGGAGGCTAGTCAATATGAAATGCTGAGACCACCTTGGGTAAAAGGAGGGAATGGGATGGATCGGGACTCCTGCCTCATTAAAACACAAAAACGGATCCCAACAGGAGAGCGCCTAGAACTCAGAGATTATGCACTGAAGTGATGGCCACTAAAAAGGCTGTCTTCAAAGTGAGATCCTTGAAGGTATCTTGACGAAGAGGTTCAAAGGGAGGTCATTGCAGGGCTCTCAAAATGAGGTTCAGGTGTCACTCTGGGCAAGGTAGTTGCAGAGGGGGCCGCAGGTGACACATCCCCTTAAAGAAGCTTACAACGTCAGGGTGAGCTGCTAAGGAAGAGTTTTACGCTCAGCTGTGGAAACATGCTAGTGCTGCAACCTGAACCCACAAGGAACCGGCCAATAACCTTCAGGTATCCATCCTGCATAAAGGATAATATGTGAAGCCTGGAAGGGAGAGAGAGCCAAACTGGAACAAGCAGCTTCAAAAAGACACCACGCTTTGGCCCAAGCCGCCAACGTGGACCACTTACAGGCATCCATGAGAATGGAAATGACTGAACCAGAAAATCCTTTCTTTCTCAGGAGCACCTGTTCAACAGCCAAGCCGTAAGACCAAAGTGGGACAGGTCTGGCTTGTAGACCGGCCCCTGTTGAATGAAATCAGGAGACAGTGGAATTCACAATGGCTGATCTACCTGAAGGCAAATGAGATCGGCATACCAAGGATAACGTGGCCAGTTCAGAGCTAACAGAATGACCCGGCCATGATGCTTCTCCTGTGGAGAACTCTGCCTATCATCGTCCACAGTGGAAAGACATGCAGGAGAGACTTGGGAGGTCATGGAAGAGAGCATCTATCCCTTCTGAATGTCAATCCCATCTCCTTCTGAAAAAGCGGGAAACCTTTCAGTTGCGGCTGGAGGCAATGAGATCCATCAGAGGAAGGCCTCTTCTGTCTGAAATGAGCTGTAAGGCTTATGGGGCCTAGACAGAAAAGACTTTGAGTCATGTCTCCTCACTCCTAGTATAACAATTCTCCCTCCCTCCTCTCCACCACTATCATGTCCAACAATTCTCCCTCTTTATTCCTTTCTCCATATACATCATCTCTCTCTTCCTCTCACGCCACACACTTATGTCCAACAATTTTTGGTTCCTTTTCCATCCCCCACCGGCAGCATTTCTTTCTCTCCCTTCCCACTACCCCATCTGTGCATCTCTCTTTTCCTCATTTCCTAACCCCCCCAGCCTGTGCATTTGTCCTTCCCAACCCTCTCCCAGTACGTGCAGTATCTGTCGTTCCCAACCCCCTGAGTATCTGTCCTCCCTGCCTTCCCAACTCCCTACCCTCAGCCCCAGCCTGTGGTGTGTATAACATTATTTCCTTCCTTGCCTCCTAATGGGACCCTGCCGCACAACCTCTTTCTTTGGCTTTCAACTCTTGACTCCCTGACTCCCAACTCTCCTACACACCTACCTGCTCCCCAGTGTTGGTTTTTGTAAAATGGTATATTTATTGTTAATGTGATTGAATATATATATACATTTAATGTAATTTTGAAAATGAATAAAGAATTTATATAAAAAAAAAAATGTCGGGCAGCATCAATTAATTCATCGTCTTGCCGTCGACTTGCCCCAGAAGTCTTCTTTTAGTAGCAATTTGCCTATACAGAAACAGGAAATCACTTCTGAAAGAAGGCTTCTGGGGCAGGCCAACAGCGCTGATCTCGTCTATACTGCCCAAAGATTTAAAAAAACCAAACACCAGGGAGGAGGTAGGTGTGTGGGAGAGTTTGGGAGTCGGGAGTCGAGTTGAAAGCCAAAGAAAGAGATCGTGCAGCAGGGTTCTGCTAGGGGGGGAGGAAGGAAATGCCATATATATTCAAATATAGGTTGATCCAAATATAAGTCGAGACCCCCCAAACGGAGAAAAATGGTTGAATATAAGTTGGATGGCTTAATAGTCAAGTACTCTGCCGTGCCAGGCTCTGCACCCAGCCCTCTCCCTTGCCAGGCTCTGCACCAGCTCCCCCTCCCCTGCCAGGCTCTGCATCCAGCTCCCCTCCCCTGCCAGATTCTGCACCCAGCCCCCTCCCTGCCAGGCTCTGCACCAGTCCCCCTGCACTGTTAGGCTCTGCACCCAGCCCTCTCCCTGCCATGTTCTGTACCCAGTCCCCTTCCCTCCCCTGCCAGGCTCTGCACCCAGCCTCCCTCCCCTACCAGGCTGTGCACCAAGCCCCCTCCTTTCAGACATTGCATCCAGCCCCCTTTCCTCCCAACCCCTGTCAGGCTCTGCATCCAGCCCCCTCCCTCTCTATCAGATACTGTACCCAGCCCCCTCCCTCCTTCCCTGTCAGACTCTGCACCTCTCCCAGGATCTGCACCCTGTCCTCCCTCCCTGCCCTGTCCTTCAGGAGCAGTGGGCAGGAGCAAGCTTTCCATGCTCCTGCCCCGCTGCTAACTCACTCGGTGGTGGCTGTGGCAAAATCCTGTTTCTTCAGCCACTGAGCGGCAATGTGCAGGAGTGCACTTTGGCGCTCCTGCTTGATGCTGAGTAGCTTCTTGACTGACTCCTGCAAATTCTGCTCTCGACTTACCGTCTTTCCATGGCACCCAGATATGAAAGTCAGGACTTATAAGCAGTTGGAGAACCTGGAGGGCTCCCTTAGTGGTAAAAGCAATGGCCAAGCTTTATCCTATGGATCAGGAGTTCCAGGAAATATTTTCTATACCTAAAGTGGACTCTGGTGGTTCAGGTGACCAAGCGCACATCTCTTCCAAGTGTGTGTGTGTGTGTGGGGGGGGGGGTGTTTGAAGTGCATAAGGATAAACAGGATCACAGGTTGGACATGTTCAAGAGATAATTTGAGGCTTTGTCTCTGTCAGTCGGGCTGCTACAGCAGCCTCCTTTATAGCTCTTGTGTGCCATTCTAAATTGCGTGACCTGAGTGGTACGCATTTCAATTCCCCTTCCCATCTGTTGCTGGAAGGAGTGGACTATGTGGCTGATGCTTTGTATGATCATCAGTGGTCAAAGTCTCAGTGATCCTGTGGATCAGACATTGGGCTGGGGATTCTACCTCCAAAGCTATGCTCAGCAGGCTTCCTTAATGGGATAATATGCTGTTTGGCCAGGGGTTGGATGACCTCATGGCTAGTGTCTAGGATCACTGCCCGAAGTCGCTCCCGGACAGCCGGCCTAGCACCTCTAAAGGGCAAGCCCATGGGTCCTTTCGTGGCTCCCGCTGTTCCCACCTTTTCTTCTCTGGGTCCTCATCCCAGAGGTCCTTTCAGAGCCCAAGGCAGAAATTCTCTGGAAATAGTAAATCCCAGTGCTCCACCTCCAACCATGAGGGTCAGCCCAAGAAGTCACAATGATGCCAGGTCCTCAGCCTCCACGAGCAAGATTGTAGGCATGCTGCAGGACTTCCTGGCAGCTTGAGAGGTTATAACTACTGACCAGTGGGTTCTGGAAATTCTCAGAGACGGCTATAAGTTGGAGTTTGCTTGTCCTCTCTTTGCTTGGTTCATGGACTCACCTGCAGGCAGACCAGAGAAAGCATCCAAAGTTTAAATGACTGTCCTAAGGTCACTGGACATTCAGGCGATCGAGTGGATTCCAGCCTCAGACTTGGATTCTGGCAGATACTCTATATCCTTTGTTATGCCCATGCAAGGCTCAGAGGATTAGAGGCCCATCTTGGACCTCAAGTTTGTCAATGCAGCTCTCAAAGTGTCTCATTTTCATATGGAGACTCTCCAGTCAGTCACTGTCTCATTGCAGTGGGGGAGATTTCCTGGCAGCCTTGGACGATGGAGGCATAAATCCTCATCCCAATTTTTCCAGATCACATGCGGTTACTTTGGTTTCATCTCCTGGAACAGCGTTTTCCATTCAAGGCTCTCCTGTTCGGACTGGCTACAGCCCCTCTGGACCTTCACCAAGGTGATGGTTGTAGTGGCAGCTCACATCTTCAGACTGGGTTGGCTGGTCCACCTTTACTTAGACAACTAGCTCATCGGGGTGTCTTTGCAAGAGGAAGCAGAGATAGCCGTTCAGACCGTCTTGATGACCCTTCAAAGCCTGGGATGGCTTGTCAACCTTTCGAAGAGCCAACTGCAGCCCATTCAGTCTCTGGGGTATCCTATTCAATACCAGATGTTTCTTCCAGAGGCATGCAGACTGAAACTTGGGAGCTAAATTTAAGCTCTCTTGGCATAGCTCACTATTGCCCTGGGATTATCTTCAGGTCCTGTGCTTGATGATTGCCATGAGCACATATGCACCCCCTGCAGCACTCTCTTCTCATTTGTTGTCCTCAGGGATACAACTAAGGATTGACTCTTGGACCACACTGACAATGGATGCTAGCCTACTGAGCTGGGGAGCACACTACGAGAATCACCCAGTGCAGGGGCAATAGTCCCCATCACAGCACCATTGGTCCATCAACAGGCTGGAGCTCTGAGCCATCATGTTGGTGCTGATTCAGTTTCAGCCCCGGTTGTCAAACAAAGCGGTCAGAGTGTTTTCCAACTACATGACAGTGGAGGCTTACGTCAACAAGCAAGGAGACACCAGGAGTATCAGCTTCCAGAAGGATGTGAAAGCTCTGTTCCACTGGGCAGAGACTCATCTTCTGTCCACCAATGTGGCTAACATCACCAGAGTTCAAAACATAAGGACATATTTACTCAGCGGGCAGACTCTGGACCCGGGAGAGCGATCCCTCTCACCTCAGGCATTTCAGAGCATTGTTGATGGTTAGAGCAGCCCTACGTTCTATCTCATGGTGACGGCAAGCAGTAAGAAAGTGGTGCAATTCTTCAGCCGTAGATATGAGCATGGAAATGCTGGAATCGATGCACTGGTTCAACCTTGGCTGATGGACAAATTCCTGTATGTGTTCCCTCCCTGGCCAATGGTAGAGTGAGTCCTGAGAAGAGTGGCCAGGCAACAGGGATGGGTTATCCTAGTGGCCCCGGACTGGATTCAATGCCCCTGGTTTGCAGACCTAGTGCATCTTCAGATCAACCACCCTTTGAGAGTTCAGCCATTCATGGGACTCCTCTCTCTCAAGGTCCGATCATTTTGCAAGATCCAGAGAGCTTTGGTTTCACGACATGGCTCTTGAGCACTTGGCTTTAAGCTGGAAAAGCTACTCTGATCTGGTGGTATGCACTATTTTGAAAACCAAGAAGCTTGTCACATTTGCGGCATAACGCTAATGCATGGGATACCTTCCAACGTTGTTGCTTCAAGGAGCTACTAGATTCTGCCATTGATTCTGTATCTATTCTTTTCTTCTTTCTTCAAGAAGGTCTGGATATGGGGCTGGTGGTTTCCTCACTGAGGGTTCAAGTGGCTGGAATTACCTGTCTCAGGTCTCATGGTGCCAGATGTTCTCTTTCTGCATGCCCAAATGTTGTTCAGGTACTTCAAGGGTGCTTTGAGGCTGCAGTCCCCAGTTCACCAGTCCTGTCTGTCCTGGAATCTGAACATCATGTTGGAAGACAGTGTTTCTGGTTGCTTTCACTTCTTTGAGGTGTTTCTCCGAACTGCAAGCTTTGTCATTCAGGGACCCTTACCTGCGTATCACAGAGGCTGGTTGTTTCCTTGAAGACTGTTCCCTCTTTCTTGCCAATGGTGGTCTTGGTGTTTCAGATTAATCAGGAAGTTTGCCTTCCAGCTTTCCAGCCCTCGGGTTCTAAGAAGATGGACAAAGTTGAACAAAACTACCTTCAGACAAAAAGGCCTGGAAAATAGAATCAGACACCTACAAACAAACCATATCAAGTGCCAAAGAAAAATACTACTCCTAACTCATCACAAAATTCCCCAACTGATTCAGGGGCATCTTCTCTCTAATCAGGAACTTCTTTTTAACAGACCAAGGGCCCACTCACAATTTGACCCTAGGAGTGGACTTAGAAACTTTCACCTCCTCCTTCAAAGAGAAGATTGAAAAGATTAGAAACAATCTCGACATGTCTCTACCAACTCACAGCAGGATTACTCTGAACTGTGTGCTAAACCAACAAAACCCATCAGCAACCCTCAATTACTTCACTGACATCTTACTGGCAGAACTCAAAGCAACACTGGACTCACTTTGCCCTACCACTTCAGCCCATGACCTATGCCTCCACTCTCTCCTATACTTAGCAAAAGGTCCATTCTTCAAATTGATCCTTCCCCTGATCAACGGTTTTAACATTTTTGTACACTGCTTAGAAGGTTTGATTAGGCAGTATAAGAAATTTTAAATAAACTTGAAACTTACAAGGGAGAGATTCCAACATTTTGGAAAGCTGCAATGATCAAACCTCTTGGACCCAGAAACAACAATCAACTATAGGTCAGTCTCAAAACTCCACTTCGCATCAAAGCTCCTAGACAAAACGGTGCTACACCAAATAACCACATTCATCAAGAACGAGAATACCCTCTCCATACACCTATCTGGTTTCAGAGGCTATCACAGCATCAAAACAGTACTTATAGATATAATAGATGACTGCTGGAGTTACACGTATTCCTCATCCAACTAGACCTGAGCATAGCCATCATTCTTGATCATGGAATCCTACTATCCAGACTTTCTGAGATTGGGATCAGGAATACAGTGCTATCATGGTTCACATGCTTCCTGGCAAACTCGGTACACTCAAAGCCATGAACCGTGAACCATGGAGTACGCCAAGACATGCCCTATTGTTCCCACTATTATTCAACATCTACATCAGACTGCCCCTTGAAATTGTTTAAGAGGCATGAAATCCACATACACTCCTTCATGGATGACATAAAACTATACATCCCACTGGGCAAAGCACAGGTCACTCAACTTGAAACTGCAGACCTGCCTTGCAGAGATAAAAGCATAGATGACATTCAACAAACTCCAACTGAACCCTTCTAAGACTGAGCTATTGTGGATTTGTCAGGAGTCTTGCCTTGCCTCAAGTCCCTACATCTCCTGAGACAGCACCATTCTGGAACCCAAAGACCAAGTGTCCAACTTGGGCATCACACTAGATGCTGGCCTGATTCTATCAGCCCATATCTCCAAGGTAGTATCCACCGCCTCCTACTACCTACGGCAGCTAAAATCCATCCACTATTACTTCTCTGAACAGATTTCACCCAGCTATTATATGCCTTTGTACTATTCCTCCTGGAATTTTGGAATGTTTTAGAAACATAGAAGATGACGGCAGAAAAGGGCCATAGCCCAACAAGTCTGCCCACTCTAATGACCTACCCCCCTTGATTTTACCTCCCTAGAGAACCCATTTCCTTTTAAAATCTGGCACGCTGCTGACCTCAATCACCTGAAGCGGAAGTTCATTCCAATGATCAACCACCCTTTCGGTGAAGAAATATTTCCTGGTGTCGCCATGAAATTTCCCACCCCTGATTTTCAGCGGATGCCCTCTTGTGGCCGAGGGCCCTTTAAGAAAGAAGATATCATCTTCCACCTCGATACGGCCCGTGATATATTTAAACGTCTCTATCATGTCTCTCTATGTTCCTCGAGCGAGTATAGCTGCAATTTATTCAGCCTTTCCTCATACAGGAGATCTTTGAGTCCCGAGACCATCCTGGTGGCCATTCGTTATACCGACTCAACTCTCAGCACATCTTTTTGGTAATGTGGTCTCCAGAATTGTACACAATATTCCAGATGAGGTCTCACCATGGATCTGTACAACGGCATTATGACTTCGGGCTTCCGGCTGACAAAACTTCTATGGATATAACCCATCATTTGTCTTGCCTTCGATGAAGCCTTCTCCACTTGATTGGCAGTTTTCATGTCTAATTATCACCCCCAAATCACAGTCTGCCTTAGTCCTAGCCAAGGTTTCACCATTTAGTGTGTAAGTTCTGCACGGATTTCTGCTGCCAAGGTGCATGACTTTACATTTCTTAGCATTGAAGCTTAGCTGCCAAGTTGAGGACCACTGTTCTAATAGAAGTAGGTCCTGCGTCATACTGTCAGGCAAAGTGCTCTTACTTACATAGTTTGGCGTCATCAGCAAATAATGTGATTTTACCTTGAAGCCCCCGAGTCAGATCTCCTACGAATATGTTGAAAAGGATCGGGCCCAAGACCGAGCCCTCGGCACTCCACTGGTCACCTCCGACGTTTTGGAAGGGGTACCGTTTACCACCACTCTCTGAAGTCTACCGCTTAGCCAATCATTGACCCATGCAGTCAATGTTGCTCCCAGACCCATAGATTTCATCTTGCTCAATAACCTGCGGTGTGGGACACTATCAAACGCTTTACTGAAGTCTTAAGTACACGACGTCGAGGGACTCCCCCACATCCAGCTTCTTTGTTACCCAGTCAAAGAAGCTAATTAGATTGGATTGGCAGGACCTTCCCTTGGTAAATCCATGTTGGCGGGGATCCCGTAGAGTCTCCTCATCCAGGATCGTATCTAATTTATGCTTAATTAGTGTTTCCATGAGTTTACTCACTATGGAGGTGAGACTCACCGGCCTGTAATTCACAGCCTCTGTCCTGCAGCCCTTTTTGTGGAGTGGGATGACATTAGCTGTTTTCCAGTCCAAGGGGACTCTTCCTGTACTCAGGGAACGATTGAAGAGCACCGGTAACGGCTCTGCCAGGACATCACGCAACTCTCTAAGCACCCTGGGGTGTATATTGTCCGGCCCCATGGCTTTGTTCACTTTGAGTCTTGTAAGTTCGCAGTAGACGCTGCTGGGTGTAAACTCGAAATTCCAAAACGGGTTTCTGCACAGGTCTATTGGCCAAGGAGGAACACCGACTACAGAGAGTCCAGAATGCAGCAGTGAGACTCCTACAGAACTTTGGCCCTTTCAACCATATCTCCCCCACACTGAACAAAACCTATTGGCTTCTAATACACCAATGCTCCATCTTCAAACAACTAATGTTAGCCTTTAAACCAAGCATGTCAAACTCATCATCCACAACAAACATATTTGCGACCCAGCCAATGTAATCCAGTAAGTCAGAGTCGCAAAGTTTCTCCCGCAATCCATCTGTGCTGAGCTGTCACCTATCTAAGCCAGTCAAAAACAATGATACAACGTACAATTATAACCAGTTGCTTATTCTTATTAAGTACTATGATGTGGACGCCTACCTAAGCCAGTCAAAAACAACAATATAATGTACGAGTATAACCAGTTGCTTATTCTTATTAAGTACTATGATGTGGACACCTTTGGTGCCCAAGACAAGTTTGCATCTCTAGTCATAACGCACCATTTCCCCCCACTAATACTAGCAATGAGTCAGTCAATAATAATACCTACCATGCCATTAGTCTAGTATTGACTTGCTTGGTGCGCCTAACGCTCTTGTCATAGTGCACCATTTCCCCCCCACTAATACTAGCAGTGAATTAGATAATACCTACCACACCATTAGTCTTGTACTGACTTGCTTGGTGTGCATAACAGGAAATATTTCGCCTTCAGAGTACAATAAAAATACAAGTATAGGTTTATTTACGTTACACATTAATTTGTACAATTATTCTGTGTCTGGTAAGTTAATATTTAAGAAAAGATACTGATTTCTATTGAAATGTTTTATTTTTTGTGTGTTAATGATTACTCATTTATTTCAGTTCATATGTCTTATCAAAACAAAGTGGTAGTAAAACTAAACAAAAAAATTGATGATGAACATCGAAATTTCCAAGAAAAGTGAGACTTGGAATACTTTTGCTGGGAAGTAAAAGATAAAATAATTTGCTTGATATGTAATAATGCTATTAGTGTGCCAAAGTTATATAATATTAAACGGCACTATGAACAGCATAAATCAAAATATGACTATTATGAAGGATTAATAAGACAAGAAAAGTTGAAAGAGCTCAAGTTGGGACTGAAAAAACAACATTGATGAACTATCCATGATCTTTAGTATCCAAATTATGATATCTTTCTGAGACTTGTTTGCATGTTTATTTTATCACATGTCTATTTTATCATGTATTTATTTTTTCATGTGTTTGTTTTTATATTATGTATGTAAATTATGTAAACCGCTTAGTTTTAAACAGTATATAAATTTTTTTAAATAAATAAATAAAATTAAAGTATTACAAGTAAGTGAAGCAGCAGTGCATGCAAGCTAAGCCTTGTCAGAGTTGATAGCTAAACACTCAACCTTTTACTGAAGGTGATTTCATCAAGGAATGTCTAATTAAAGCTGCAGAAATTGTTCTGGAAGTGTGAAGGTTTTTCAAACAATCTCATTGTCTCAAAA
The DNA here is from genome assembly GCF_902459505.1 of Geotrypetes seraphini. Taxonomy (NCBI): domain Eukaryota; kingdom Metazoa; phylum Chordata; class Amphibia; order Gymnophiona; family Dermophiidae; genus Geotrypetes; species Geotrypetes seraphini. Next base: position 92,776,159 of record NC_047092.1, read on the forward strand.
TACAGTTTCAGAAAGAATTAATGATTTGGCTGGCAATTTAACTGATAGGATCAAAGGAAAATCTAGCTTCAAAGCTTTTTCCATTGCCTATGACTAGAATACGGACATTGGGGGCATAGCTCAATTAGTTGTGTTTCTTCGTGCTTGCGATACAAATTTCAACAATTTTAAGGAATTACTGGAACTAGTACTGATGTGTGGCACTACAGTGGGACAAGATATATTTAATTGTTTATGAACTTCTGCAAAAATACAATATACCTCTATCAAAACTATCTTGTTTAGCTACAGATGGAGCTCCTTCAATGGCCTGAAAAAAACCAATGGTTTTGTGGCATTACTGCAAAAAAAGCAAAGTGAAACTTGTGACGGATCCAAGATTCATCATATGCATTACATTATATTTGAAGAAGTATTATGCACAAAGGTAATAAACATGGAAAATGTGTTAACATTTGTCAAAAAAATTATCAATTTCAAAAGATCGAGGCTTAAATCAGCAACAATTCTCTGCTTTCTTAAGTGAATTAGAAAGCAAATATTCCGGTTCGCTCAAGAAAAGGATCTGGGTATCATCGTAGACAGTACGATGAAACCTTCTGCCCAATGTTTGGCGGCGGCCGAAAAAACAAACAGGATACTAGGAATTATTAAAAAAGGGATGATTAACAAGACTAAGAATATTGTAATGCCCCTGAATTGCTCCATGGTGCGACATCATCTGGAGTATTGCGTTCAATTCTGGTCTCCTTATCTCAAGAAGAAAGATATAGTGGCGCTAGAAAAGGTTCAAAGAAGAGTGACCAAGATGATAAAGGGGATGGAACTCCTCTCGTATGAGGAAAAATTTAAAAGGTTAGGGCTCTTCAGCTTGAAAAAGAGTTGACTGAGGGAGATATGATTGAAGTCTACAAAATCCTTAGTGGAGTAGAACAGGTACAAGTGGATCGATTTTTCGCTCCATCAAAAATTACAAAGACTAGGGGACACTTGATGAAGTTACAGGGAAATACTTTTAAAACCAATAGGAGGAAATTTTTTTTCATTCAGTGAATAGTTAAGCTCTGGAACGCATTGCCAGAGGTTGTGGTAAGAGTGGATAGCATAGCTGGGTTTAAGAAAGGTTTGGACAAGTTCCTGGAGGAAAAGTCCATAGTCTGTTATTGACAAAGACAGGGGGAATCCACTGCTTTGTCAATGGAATATTGCTATTCCTTGGGTTTTGGCCAGGTACGAGTGACCTGGATTGGCCACCGTGAGAATGGGCTATTGGGCTTGATGGGCTATTGGTCTGACCCAGTAAGACTGTTCTTATGTTCTACCGAGGTACATTGGCTATCCTGCTCCAAGGTCCTTAAACAATTCTGAGACTTGAAAGAAGAAATATGTCAGTTTTCAATAACTTAAAATTAAGACACAAGATTGTTTTCTGATCCAGTATGGTTACAAGATTTATTCTTCATGGTTGATATAACAAAACAGACGATTTAAATTTAAAACTGCAAGGAAAAGATCAGATCATTACGAACATGTGTGATCAAGTTAAAGCAGTCCAATGTAAGCTAGTTCTTTGGGATAAGCAGTTGAAAAATGAAGATTTAATGTACTTTCTGATATGCAACATAAATAAATCAAGTTTAGGTGAAATTGTAACATATCAAAAATATGCAGAAAAAAATTTAAGCCTTAGAACTGAATTTGAAACAAGATTGCAGATTTTAAATCTTTGGAAGACGAGTTTTCTTCGATTTTCTCAATAAATAGAATCAGTACCTAATCATATGCAAATGGAAGTAATTGAGATCCAGTGCGATTCAGATTTGAAGCCAAAATACAGTGAAGTTAGGTTGCTTGAATTTTATAAAAATTTGCCAGGTTTGAAAATACTCGGAAATTCGCATATGAAATTATTTCCTTGTTAGGAAGTACTTATTGATGTGAGCAGTTATTTATACTTATGAAAGGAAATAAGTCTCCTATCAAATCCAGAATTACCGACGTTCACCTTGGATCAGTTTTTAAAGTGATCATTGCAGACAAGATTTCCTCCAAAACAAGAAAATTAGTAGCAGAGAAGAGATGCCAAGTGTCAGGAAGAAAACATTAATTGTATTGTTGTTCTTGTCCTTTTTTTATACTGTCCTTTTCTAAATAAACCTAAGTTTCTATGAAAAATTATGTTTTTGCTTTTTTGCAGCCCACATAAATTTAAACCTTTTTTATTTGGCCTTTTGTCAAGTTTGATATGCATGCTTTAAATGCTTCCACGGCATGATCCCCGACTATGTAGCAAGGAAACTCCCAATCTACGACCCTTGGCAGCCCCTCCGATCGCAACTTGAACTCAGGCTGTCCAATTCTCCAGCAAACTGCCTTTACCTGGAAACAGCCTGGAAGCAATTGTACTCATACAGCAAGCCTAATCTATGGAATCAACTCCCTCCTGCTTTCGGGGAAATTGACAACCTACTGCCCTTCCGGAAGGCAGTAAAATCACTGTTCACGAACCAACTTGCTCCTGGTCTGAAACTTTAACCAGTCGGGATCCGGCACACCGTAACTCAGGGCACCTGAATATGTAAGCCAATACAGTGCTCTTATCTATTATGGCTATGCAGATACCATTCTGAGACTCTATATAGTTTGTATTCTCTTAGTTTAACTAAAGCACACTGTAGGAGTTCTCAACCCCCGTCCTCATAGCATGTGTCTTTAAAAAAAAAAAAGTCTCACAAGACAAGATGGTGTTGCAGTGAGGATGCCAAAAAGTTCCCTCCTGCTGATATTATATTTCCTACCGGTTTTACCCATTGCTTTCTGGGGTAAAATTGGAAATTAAGATGCCAAAAGAAGAGGAACATAAGAACATAAGCATTGCCTCTGCCGGGTCAGACCAGGGGTCCATCGTGCCCGGCAGTCCGCTCCCGCGGCGGCCCCCCAGGTCCATGACCTGAAAGTGTTCCCTACCTAACCTAAAATATCCATACCCTATTCGCTCGAATGTCCTGTAAGGTACCTCTATCTGTACCCTGTAATCCCCTTCGCTTCCAGGAAGTCATCCAGTCCCTTTTTGAACCCCAGAATTGTACTCTGTCTTATCACCTCTCCGGGAAGCGCGTTCCAGGTGTCTACCACCCTCTGAGTGAAGAAGAACTTCCTTGCATTCGTTATGAATCTGTCTCCTCTCAGTTTTTCTGAATGACCTCTTGTTTTAGTTGTCCCTGCTAGTCTAAAGAATCTGTCTCTCTCCACCTTCTCTATGCCTTTCATGATTTTATAAGTCTCTATCATGTCCCCTCTCAGTCTCCGCTTCTCCAGGGTAAAGAGCCCCAGCCTGTCTAACCGTTCGGCATATGAAAGGTTCTCCATACCTTTTATCATCCTCGTTGCCCTCCTCTGGACCCTCTCGAGTATTGCCATGTCCTTCTTGAGGTATGGCGACCAGTATTGGACGCAGTATTCCAGATGTGGGCGCACCATTGCTCGATACAGTGGTAGGATAACTTCCTTCGTTCTGGTAGTGATACCTTTCTTGATAATGCCCAACATTCTGTTCGCTTTTTTTGAGGCCGCTGCACATTGTGCCACCGGCTTCATTATGTTATCCACCAATACCCCCAGATCTTTTTCTTGGCTGCCTTCCCCGAGTACCCTCCCTCCCATCGCGTAGCTGTACATGGAGTTCCCCTTCCCTATGTGCAAGACCTTACATTTCTCCACATTGAAGCTCATCTGCCATTTTTTTTGCCCATTCACTCAGTTTGTTCAGGTCGCTCTGCAGTTCTTCGCATTCCTCAACAGTTCTGACCCTGCTGGAGAGTTTTGTGTGGAGAGTTTTGTGGAAGAGTCGCTGCTTCAGCCCGGCAGATGGAACCTATCTTGTTTGGCAGGTGGTGATAACGGGCTTCCTAACATCTTCTCCTAGGGGCGAACCGGCTTTGCTGAATCAGAGAGAGATTTCGGCACTCGGGAGCAAAGCTTCGCTTAGTCCCACGGGACCTGCACCTCCTCTGCCACTGTAAGACTGGGGAGTATCGGGAGCTTCACAGGGACTGGAATTGATGTCGCCAGTGGAGCTTGAAGGCTTGCCGACTCCACATGATACCACAGCTGGATCATCAAATTCAGAGAAGGCGCCAGAATTTTCAGTAAGTGTTGGACAAATTTTATCTGTCCTTCCACTAGTAAGACCAGCTGAATTTACACTGGAGTCAATTTGGTTGGCGCTAGACTCGTTGCATAAACTATGTGCTAGAACCCTTCCCCAGGTCACTATTCAGGCTCAGAGACTGGATAAAATGGAGGAGCAAATCAAGGCCCACAGGGAAAAAGTTGCCTACCTAAACCAGTGGGTTCAAGGGTTACAATCCTCTCAGTCTTCCTTAATTCAGGACAGACTATTGTTTGCAAGGAAGGTGGAAAACCTTGAAAATTATACTAAATCATTGAATCTCAGGATCCTGAAGTTTCCTAAACTACTCACAATGTCTCCAAAAGATTTATTTTATACATTTTCGAAAGAAGTATTAAAATACCCGGAGAATAGTTTGCCTGCCCTTCATAAAATATATTTCCTGCCTGTATATTAAAAAAAGACTTCCGCTTCATTGGTTTCACCTGAGGCTTCTAGTCCTTTGAATATTACAAACATTTAGGAAACCTCAGAAGATGAAGTTATTTACTGTTCAACTCTTCTGATGACATTTGTCTTTCATCAAGACAAGGAGGCATTCTTGAAGCTATTTTTTAGGCTTAAAGATGTGACCTTCCTAGAAAGTAAGATCTGTATGTTCCCAGACGTTTTGAAAACTAGTCAGACCAGGAGGAAAAGGTTTCTAGAATTAAAGCAACATGTGGTTGCTCTGGGAGAAAAATTTCAGTTAAGATTTCCCTGCAAGTGTTTGATCCTTATGGATCAAAATTCTTATATTTTCTTTGAACCCTCCCAGTTGCAATTTTTTCTTGAGGGAAAAGGAATAAAAATGGCTAGTGGATCAATATGAAGTAATGCCAATTGGCCCCAGTAAGATAGGTTCAAGTGATAATTTGAAGATGTAACAACACTACGAATTTGATTTGCATTGTTTCTTTTTGAATATATATTCTCTCTGTTAATGTGAATTGTCTCCCCCCCATATATGGACTTTATTAGAGCTTGAGCATTGTTAATTTCTTTTTTTATGGTCTGATTAGACCTAATTTGTATTATTCTTTTTTAATTATTAATGTGGCACAGCTCTAGTCTATATATATATATATATATATATATATATATATATATAATGTTTGATGTATATATAAATGAATAAATAATTTTTTAAAAGTCTCAATTTTCTGTAATATATGTGTACTGTTCCTGTAGCTCGTTATTGATCCAATTGCATGTAGATTCACTATAGCTTTTGTGTTCTTAGTTTCCCTATAGCATGTATGTTATTGAAAACCATCTCAATTTTCTGTAGCTTGTTATCGATCCTGTAGCTTGCTTGTTAATTATCCTGAAAACTACTGTGTACGTATCCTGTAACCCGTTCTAGGCTTCTGGGGAGGACGGGTATAAAACTAAATAATTAAATTTGCTGGATGTACAGAGGGCTATTTTATGGTACCTGATGGTTATGAATGACTTTTGTCTCTCAGAAAACCTCTTTGTGTTGACGACTCCGGCTAAGAAGGGGAGGCTGGTTTCCAAAGCTACCTTTTCAAGATGGATCAGGTCAGCTATTTCGTCCTGCTACATTGTCTGCAATAGGCAAACTCCCTTTGCACTTAGGCCCAGATTCTGTAAAGGATGCCCGGTCTCAGAAGCCAACGGGCGTCCTATACAGAATTGGGCCTAAACCCGCCTAAAAGGAACCGATGTCCATGTTACAGATGCCGGTTAGAGAATTGGGTTACTGCTGAGCTTATCGCAGCAAGGGATCACCTTGCCGTGATAAGTTTAGGAGAAACCCGTCCCCATCCCCCATGAAGACTACCGACAGGAGAGATGTCCAGTCACTCCTGCCCAGCCCTCCCGGTAGATCTCTGACATGAGGAATGCCCAATCCCTCCTATTAGAACTCCCCCCCTCCTCCTGTATATTGCCGGCAGGAAGGATGGCCAATCCTTATTGCTGGAACCCCCCATAGATTACCAAGCTCAGACCCCCCTCCACCCCCACCTGGATCCCCCCACTGGGACCCTCCAAACCCCCTCTAACCTTTTTTGCTGGCCAGATGAGTTCTTCCTCCAGCCGGCAGGCCTGCCTTCATGTGAATGGCGGACCTGCCCCTTCCCGGTGCATTGTGGGATGCACCAGGGAGGGGCTTAACATCCGATTGGCCCATGCACCTAAGGCCCCACCCATAGAAGGGGCCTTAAGCACCTGAGCGAACCGGAATCTTAGGTTGGACCATGTGCCCAAGGCCCCTCCTTTGGGTGGGGCCTTAGGTGCCTGGACCTGCACTGGGAAGGGGCAGGCCCACCATTCACACAGAGGCGGGCCTGCCGACCGAAGGGAAAGCCCATCTGTCCGTAAAAAAAGGTTAGAGTGGGGTCAGTTAGGAGGGTTCTAGTCGGAGGGTGCATGGGCGATCTATGGGGGGATTTCCGGCAGGAAAGCTTGGGCCATCCCTCCTGCTGGCGATCTAGCCCAGGGGGTATTCTGCCAGGAGGGATTGGGCATCCCTCTTCGGGTGAACTATGGAGGGAGGGAATTGCCGGGCAGGAGGGACAGGACATCCCTCCTGCCTCAGTCATTGGGTTGATGGGGGGCCGTGATAAGCTCAACAGCCGTGTCTACTTGTATGCATCTCCCGCTGGCCTAGGGAGGTGCTTACGGCCACCTAGGTCCATCGAAGGCTACTTCCGGGCCAAACCATGCCTAGCCTTAAGTGAGCTTAGGCAGACTTGCACGCCTCCCTAGGCTCCGGGAGCTGCCTCCAATGTAGGCGGCCTACCTCAGGAGTTTAAAAAAGAATAAAACATGTGTCCCGATTGGCTGGTTAGGCAGTGGTAGAACGCCTAGCACTGCCTACAATTGGGATGCTGTTTTTAGAATCCAGAACCTTAGAGCGCATTTGATGAGAGGGATTTCTTCTTCCTGGGCTGAAGCCAGAATGATTCCTCTGGATAAGATTTGTCGGGCAGTGTATTGGTTGATCTTCATACTATTCACCAAGTTTTATAGGGTGAACATAGTGGCTGAAGATGACTCCTACTTTGAAGACCTCAGGTTTTGAGGGCAGGTTTATTTCTCCCACCTGGGATTTCTGGGACTGCTTAGGTACGTCAGCATTCCATCCCTATTTGCACTGGAAAAAGAGATTAAATTCTTACCTTGATAATATCTTTTCCAATAGATAGGAATGGTATGCTGAACCCTGCCACCCATCATTTTCAATGTGCCTGCCTGGAACTCCTTCTACTTGAAGGCTGCGTCTCTGACCTTTCTGCCTGCTATAGTATATTGGAAGACATTCTATATTTACTGTATACAGCTATTTGAGGTTTCTCCAGAGTTCCACAGTTTCTTATGGCTTTTTGCTAATAACTATTGTTATTTGTTTCTTTCCTCTCCATGGTGTGTTTATGAGCTTTGTGTTTATATTTATGAGCAGATCAAAGTCTTGTTAGGGGGTCTCTCCATTCTCCTTCTCCTCTTCTCTCCTGTATGTCATCGGCTTTGAAACTAACTGACTGGGGGCAGCAGAGAGCAGGGAGAAGGAGGATGGTAGGATGAAAACAGTGATCAGTATCTCCTGCAATGGACTCATGGGAGCGGATTCAAGACCCTTGTTTCAGCATACTATCCTATCTACTGGAATAGATATTATCAAGATAAGAACCTAAATTTCTTTTTCAAATACTTAGGGCCTGTTTAATCAAGAAAAAGTGTACATCTAGTATGTTTTAATTATTTTGCTGAATATTTATTTTACATTAGTTATTATGAATTGTTATGTAACCCCTAAAATTTTTTTATAAAATAAATAAATGCACTGAAACCCATAAGGATTAAATGGGCTTCAGTACATTTGCTGTACTGCACACGCTACCATGGCTCGATAAAAGGCCCTTAATTTACAAGCCTGTTTAACTTGCAGATTTTTAAGTTAATCTTTATTATTCATTTTCAGTTGCAAGAAAACCAAGAGATAAATTGAAAATATGATGAATTCTATTTTTAAGGGTATATTTGTTCATATATACCGGTTAAGTAAAATAGCAGTCAACTGTTCCTTTTATTTTGTGATTTTTACTGTATACTTACAGCAGATTTATGGATACAACATAAAAAAAACAAGATCAAACAAATCTGTTCCTTTAGATTTTTCAAATACATCAAACACTGAACTATAACAGTTTTTAAAAACTTTTAAGATTCGTTTTCAACCAAAATTAATTAAAGATAAATTATATATAAATATATATATATATATATATATATATATACATATATATATATATATATATATATGTGTGTGTGTGTGTGTTGTGTGTGTGTATATATAATTTTAATGTGTGGAACAATATTTTTATCTATTTGTAAACAAAATGTTGGCTTTTAATGTGTTTACACATAAATATAGGTACTAGTAAAGTAATATACAATATGGGGTATTATTCTATGAGCTTCTTATTTTTTATGGCAGGAAGGTATGGAAATAGCCACTGATTCATGTAAACAAGTTCTTATAGACTATTGACTAGTAAAGTATGTACTACTACCGTATTTTCACGTCGATAACGCACACCCGTGTAAACCGCGCACACGGGTATAGCGCGCGAAAAACACATATTTATGTACAGAAATTTTATATACCGCGCACACCCGTATACCGCGCATGCTGCCCGACTCTCCTTTCGCCCGCCCCGACTCTCCTCTCCCCCTTGAAGTCCTGTCCCCACCCTGAAAGCCTGATGCTCCCCCGACGTCCGATTCACCCCCCCACCCCGAAGGACCGCTCGCACGCACCCGCACCCCCACCCCGAAGGACCGCTCGCATGCACTCGCACCCCCACCCCGAAGGACCGCTCGCACGCACTCCCACCTGCACCCGCACCCCCACCCTGAAGGACCACTCGCACCCCCACAGCCTCCCGACCCCCCCATCATGTAGAAGCTCCTACCGGTGTCCTGCTGCTTCCTCTTGGCGGTCCCGACTCCCTGACACGATCGGGGCAAGAGGGAGCTCAAGCCCTCTTGCCCCAGCCAACCGCGGCACCCCCGACACGATCGGGGCAAGAGGGAGCTCAAGCCCTCTTGCCCCAGCCAACCGCGGCACCCCTGACACGATCAGGGCAAGAGGGAGCTCAAGCCCTCTTGCCCCTCCGACTCCCCGACACGATCGGGGCAAAAGGGAGCCCAAGCCCTCTTGCCCCGCTGACTCCCCAACTCCCCGACAATATCGGGCCAGGAGGGAGCCCAAGTTGTCCTGGCCCTGGCGAACCCCCCCCCCCCCCCCCGCTAGTTGTTCGGGCCAGGAGGGAGCCCAAACCCTCCTGGCCACGGCGACCCCCTACCCCCCCCCCGCACTACATTACGGGCAGGAGGGATCCCAGGCCCTCCTGCCCTCGACGCAAACCCCCCTCCCCCCAACGACCACCCCCCAAGAACTTCCGACCGCCCCCCCCCAGCTGATCCGCGACCCCCCTGGCCGACCCCACAACACCCCCACCCCCCTTCCCCGTACCTTTTTGTAGTTGGCCGGACAGACGGTAGCCAAAACCGCCTGTCCGGCAGGCAGCCAACGACGGAATGAGCCGGATTGGCCCATCCGTCCCAAAGCTCCGCCTACTGGTGGGGCCTAAGGCGCCTGGGCCAATCAGAATAGGCCCGGGAGCCTTAGGTCCCTCCTGGGGGCGGGGCCATGGGCACATGGTTGGGTTGGGCCCATGTGCCTCAGGCCCCACCAGTAGGCGGAGGTTTGGGATGGATGGGGCCAATCCGGCCTCATTCCGTTGTGGCTGCCTGCCGGACAGGCGGAGTTTAACTCCCGTCTGTCCGGCCAACTACACAAAGGTACGGGGAAGGGGGGTGGGGGTGTCGTGGGGGTCGGCCAGGGGGGTCGCGGGTCGGCTGGGGGGCGGTCGGAGGTTCATTGGGGGGGGGCGGTCATTGGGGGGGAGGGGGGTTTGCGTCGAGGGCAGGAGGGCCTGGGATCCCTCCTGCCCATAATGTAGTGCGGGGTGGGAGTAGGGGGTCGCCGTGGCCAGGAGGGTTTGGGCTCCCTCCTGGCCCGAACAACTAGCGGGGGGGGGGGGGGTCACCAGGGCCAGGAGGACTTGGGCTCCCTCCTGGCCCGATATTGTCTGGGGAGTTGGGGAGTTGCGGGGCAAGAGGGCTTGGGCTCCCTCTTGCCCCGATCGTGTTGGGTGTCGGGACCGCCAAGAGGAAGCAGCAGGACACTGGTAGGAGCTTCTACATGATGGGGGGGGGGTGGTTCGGGAGGCTGTGGGGGTGCAAGCGGTCCTTCAGGGTGGGGGTCGGATGCGGGTGGGAGTGTGTGCGAGCGGTCCTTTGGTGTGGGGGTGCGGGTGCATGCGAGCGGTCCTTCGGGGTGGGGGTGCAAGCGGTCCTGCGGGGGGGGGGGGGTGAATTGGACGTCGGGGGGGAACTATGTAAAAAAATATTGTACAACGCGCTCACGTGTATATCGCACAAGGGTATGCGCGGTACGTAAAAACCACGTATAACGTGCACGTTATATGCGAGAAAATACGGTACTCATCGTTTCTGAAGTGGTACCAGATGCACTCAGCTCTGAACATTATACATGCAAGAGACCCTGTTTGAAAGAGCTTATAATCTAGTTATGATAGACTAACAGACAAGGGTGAATCTATATATGATGCTCATATAGGAAATTACAGAGGGAATTATAAGGCAGATAGGGTAGGAGACTACAGAGGGAATGACAAACAGATATGGGTGTTTTACAAGTGGATTGGAGTTAGGACTTAAAAGCAGCTTAAAGAAAATTGACTTTTAGCATGGATTTCAATCCTACCAGAGACAGAGCCTGACATACTGAGTCAGGCAGATTGTTCCAGGCATATGATACAGCAAATTAGAAGGGACAGAGTCGAGAGTTGGTAGTAGAGGAGAAGTGTACATATAAGAGAGACTTCCCGATGAACGGAGTGCTCAGGGAGGAATATAGGGAGAGATAAGAAAGGAGAGATACCGAGGAGCTACAGAGTGAATACAGTTGAGATCAATAAGAGGAGTTTAAACTGTATGAGGAAATGGACAGGGAGCCAGTGAAGCAACTGGTGCTGGTCTGAAGGAGTCTGGCTTGGTTGCAGGATACAAAATATTACACCCATTTATTCCTGCTCATTTGTTTGTGGGAGCTAAATGGTGTTGTACCCATGTTAGTCCACTGTCGGAGATAATACAATATACAGAATTAAAAAGAAACATAAACAAAAGGAATAAAGGTAATACCTTTTTTTATTGGACTAAGTACATTGTTTGGTCAGCTTTCGAAGATGGCCCTTCTTCCTCAGATCAGAAACATAGAAACATGATGGCAGATAAAGGCCAAATGGCACATCCAGTCTGCCCATCCACAGTAACCATTATCTCTTCCTCTCTCTAAAAGATCTCACATGCCTATCCCAGGCTTTCTTGAATTCGGACACAGGCTCTGTCTCCACCACCTCTTCGAGGAGACACTTTCATGCATCTACCACCCTTTCTGTAAAAAAGTATTTCCTTAGATTACTCCTGAGCCTATCACCTCTTAACTTCATCCTATGCCCTCTCATTCCAGAGCTTCCTTTTAAATGAAAGAGATTTGATTCATGCACATCACGTAGGTATTTAAACATCTCTATCAAACTCCCCTCTCCTGTCTTTTCTCCAAAGTATACATATTGAGATTTTTAGTTCTGTCCCTATACACCTTATGACGAAGACCATGCACCTTTTTAGTAGCCTTCCTCTGGACTGACTCCATCATTTTTATATCTTTTTGAAGGTGTGACCTCCTGAATTGTACATAATATTCTAAATGAGGTCTCAACAAAGTCCTTCTTCTACAGGGGCATCAATACCTCCTTTTTTCCTACTGGCCATACCTCTTCCTATGCAACCTAGCATCCTTCTACCTTTCGCTGTCACCTTTTCAACCTGTTTGGCCACTGTAAGATCATCACATACAATCGCACCTAAGTCCCGCTCTTCTGTTGTTCACATAAGTTCTTCACCCCTTAAACTGTACTATTCCCTCGGGTTTTTGCAGCCGAAATACATGACCTTGCATTTCTTAGCATTAAATTTTAACTGCCAAATTTAAGACCATTCTTCAAGCTTCGCTAGGTCTTTATATTTATTTTTTTTTTAAGTTCCAAGATTTTATTGATTTTAATACACATTAAGTACAAAAAGAGAAATGTTAACAAGGCGAGATACAGTCAGGTTGTACATATAATAAAAATTAAAGATTCATACAAACTTAGCTATGTAATACAACAAACTGATCTAAGCCTATATGTTTGTTTATTTTTATTAAAATCTTTATATACAGCCAAAAAGGATCAGAGTGGTTTACAGTATAACTCAATCAAATTTATGAAAATAACTCCATCACACCATCCAAGGTGTCTACTCTATTGCAGATTTTGGTATCATCCTCAAAGAGGCAAATCTTACCCAACAGCCCTTCAGCAATATTGTTTATAAAAATGTTAAAAAGAACAGTCCATAGAACAGACCCTTGAGGCACACCACCGGTACCATCCCTTCCTCAGAGCGATCTCCATTGATCATTATCCTCTGTTGCCTTCCACTCAACCAGTTCTTGATCTAGTCCGTCACTTTGGGACCTATCCCGAGGGCACTCAGTTTATTTATTAGACATCTCTGTGGAACACTATCAAAGGCTTTGCTAAAATCTAAATACACCACATCTAGCGCAGTCTCTCTATCCAATTCTATGGTCACCCAGTCGAAGGAATTGATCAGATTTGTCTGACAAGACCTACCTCTAGTGAATCCATGTGGCTGTGGGTCCTGTAATCCACAGGATTCCAGAAACTTCATCATTCTCTGTTTTAAAAGTGTTTCCATTTGTTTACAACAGAAGTCAGACTTACTGGCCTGTAATTCCCTACTTCTTCCTTACTTCCACTTTTGTGGAGAGGGATCACATCAGCCCTTCTCTAGTCCAGTACCACTCCTGACTCTAGAGACTCATTGAAAAGGTCAGTCAGGCCACCAGAACTTCCCTAAGTTCCTTCAGCACCCTCGAATGTACACCATCCGGCCCCATCGCTTTGTCTACCTTTATTTTAGCTAGCTCCTCACGAATACAACCTTCTGAAAATTGATCAGGGTCTACCACTCCTCCATCCCTATTTGCGTTTGTCTTCTACGGTCCCATTCCTGGCGCTTTAGCCGTGAACGCATAACAGAAATATTTAGCAATTTAGCCTTTTCTTTATGAGCTTCTACATATTTCTTCTCTTCATCTTTGAGTCTCACAATGCCACTTTTGCACTCCTTCCTATCACAAATATATCTAAAAAATGTCTTGTCTCCCATTTTACCATCTCAGCTATTTCTCTTCCATTTGCATCTTTGCTTTCCTGACTCTCGACCAACCTCTCTTAATTTTTTTCAGATATTTTTGTCCATCTTCTTCTTTCTGTATAAATGTAAACCGCTTTTGGATTTAAAAGCGGTATATCGAGTCCAAAAATAAACTTTAAAGTTCTTTAATCTTTTGTAATTTATGAAAGCTAACCTCTTATTCCTTACCTTCTCAGCTACTACTTTTGAGAAATGTTCAGGAAGGATTTTAGATTCAACTCACACCTTTCTCAGTAGTAGCACAAGATGAAACATATTTGAGCAGTAGCATAGTTTGACCTCAATTTTTGGGTGGGCCTGGGGTTAGACTGGGTTAGTATGATCCATGCATTTTCTCTCTGCCTCCCCTCCACCCCTTGATGCATTACATTACATTACATTACATTAGGGATTTCTATTCCGCCATTACCTTGCGGTTCAAGGCGGATTACAAAAGGTTAATTTAAAAAAAAAAAACAGAGTTACAATGATTAGCAAGAGAGGTAAGTTGTAGATCTTATAAACATTTAGCGGGTTGTTGAGGGTGAGGTGGTTTGTAAAAGAGTTAATAGGTGGTCATAGTGGAAGTTCTTTTGTTATTATTAGTGCAGTAATGGGTAGATCAAATGTCAGTTTTAGAGTTACTAAACGGTCGTGATGTTATTGCTGCTTCAGGAATTTCTTGAAGAGTGTGGTTTTTATTTCTTTTCTGAACGTCCTATAGTCTGGGGTGGTCATCAAGAGGTTGGAGATCTGGTTGTTCAGCCTTGCGGCTTGGGTGGCTAGGAGGCCGTCGTGTAGTTTTGTTCTTTTTACTTCCTTGATTGGGGGGGGTATGAATGGGGAGTGCGTTTTTCTGTGTCTTGTAGTGGGTGCTTGGATTGAGGCGATTGTTCAAGTATGATGGGCTGTCTCCGTGTAGGGTTTTAAATAATATGCAGTAGAATTTGAATTGGATTCTTTCTTGGATTGGAAGCCAATGTGAGTTGATGAAGGCTTCAGTGATGTGGTCATGTTTTTTCAATGAGTAGATGAGTCTCAAAGCTGTATTTTGGATTGTTTGGAGTTGTCTGATCGTAGTTGCAGGGCAAGGAAGGAAGAGGATGTTGCAGTAGTCCAATATACCTAGTATTAGGGATTGTACTATAAGTTGGAATTGTGTTCTTTCAAAGAATTTTCGGACTTGTCTCAGATTTCTCATGATTGCGAATGATTTCTGAATTGTTTTATTTATTTGCGGTTGCATAGTGCAGCATCTGTCTATGGTCATGCCAAGTAGTTTTATGGTGGTTTGGATGGGATATTTGATTGCGTTTATGTCTAAGTTGGTTGTGGTTTGGATCTTGTCATTTTCGAGAAGGATAAATTTTGTTTTGTCTTGGTTGAGTTTAAGTTTGTGATTTTTCATCCAGGTTGTGACTGTTTCAAGTGTTTGGTGAAGTTTGTCTGTCATGGTAGGTTTAGAATGATCGTATGGGATGAGGATGGTGATGTCATCAGCATAACTATAGGTGGTTATGCCCAGATTGTCCAGATGCGTTCCTAGAGAAGCAGTGTAGAGATTGAAGAGGGTGGGGGATAGTGGAGATACCTTGTGGTACGCCGCAGGGGTTTGACCAGGATTCTGACTTTTCTTTGTTTGATTTTACACTGTAGGTTCTGAGTTTTAGGAATCCTTCAAACCAAGAGTATACTTTATCTGAGATGCCTATTGCGTCTAAGATCTGTAGAAGGATGTTGTGATCCACTAAGTCGAATGCCGCAGTTAGGTCCAGTTGTATGAGAAGCATTTTTTTTCCCTGTACTAAGGTGTTGTCTGACGGTATCCATAAGGGAGCCTAGTAGTGTCTCTGTACTGAAGTTTGTTCTGAAGCCTGATTGCATGGGGTGGAGTAGGTTGTGGTCATCTATGTAATTGGTGAGGAGTTTGGCTACTAGGCCTTCTATAATTTTGACATATAGCGGAATTGAGGCTATAGGTCTAAAGTTAGATGGGTGGTTTTGTGGTGCTTTTGGGTCTTTTTGGATTGGGGGGATGACGATTTCGCTGAGGTCAGCAGGGAATGTGCCTTCTGTGAGCGTGAATTGAATCCATTGTAGAATTATGGTGCGGAATTTTACACTAGAGGTGGTAAGGAGATATGAGGGGCAATGGTTGAGGTCACAGGAGGCATGGCTGTATTTTTTGTAGAATTTGTTGAATTCTGACCATTGTATGTTGGGGAATTGAGTCCAAATTCTGTCTGCTGCAGTTGCCTCTTTTCCTGAAGGGTGGATTGTGATTGGGTTTTGATGGGATGGGTTAAGGATGAGAGTGGCTCTGGTATTGGTAATTTTGTTCTTGAAGTGTTCTGCTAAGAGGGTGGGTGATGGTGGAGGGGTGTTCGTGGTGGTTGTGTATGGTTTGGTGTCTGTTAATTCTTTCAGGATTTGGAATATTTTTTTGGAATCTTGGGTTTCCGTGCCTATGAGATTAGTATAGTAGCTTTTCCTCTTATCCCTTAGTTGATTTTTGTATTGTTTGTTGATTTTTTTTCCATTCGGTTTTTGTTTGATCTTGGTTCTTTTTTCTCCATTTTCTTTCTAATCTTCTACACTGTCTTTTGAGTTGGAGTAATTCATTATCAAACCATTGGTCTGATTTCCTGCTGGTTCTGGTTTTGGTTTGTAGGGGGGCCAGATCATCAAGGATGTTGGTGGACACATTTTTCCAGTGGGAGATGAAGTTTTTTGGGTCGCAGTCTTGGATAGTTTCGTCTACATTTGACCAAAAAATGGTTGGGGTCGATATGTTTGCGTGTGGTATATGTGGTTTTTTTTGATTGAGGTGTGTGTTTGGTCATGGTCCAGTTGATGTTGAATGTTGTATGTGTAGTGGTCTGACCATAGGGATGGGGACCATGTTCCGTTAGGAGTTTGGATTGCTGGATTGGATGGTTGGTGAGTCATGAATGCAGCAATGTCCAGTTGATGACCTTTTTCATGGGTGGTTTGTGGGTTTAGGATCTGGAAGGATAAGGCATTGAGGAAGGATAGACAGTTATTTGCTGGTGTGGAGGTTGTGTCTTCTAGGTGTAGGTTTAGGTCTCCTAGGATGAGGTTATATTCTGCTGTTAATGAGTTTTGGTAGATGAAGTTTTCAAATTCAGGTCTCACTGTGGTCCAGTTTCCTGGTGTTATGTAGCAGAGCAAGCAGTTTAGTGATTTTTTTAGTGTTGGGTTTGTGAGATGACACGCTAGGAAATCCATTTGCGGGGTGGATGTTTTTTTCAAGTATGTTTAGAGTTAGGGAATTCTTGATTATTATTGCTAGTCCTCCTCCTCTTTTTTTTTCTCTGCAGGTTACTGTTATTTTGTATCCCGGCGGGCATACTTCTTTTATTCTTGGGTCTGTGTCTGAGGTTAACCAGGTTTCAGTGAGGAATAGGCAGTCAAGTTTTTCTGTTTTTATCCAATTTTTTATGTTTTCTGTTTTGGGTCCTAGTGCTCTGATGTTAACATAGGCACATGTAAGGGAGGTCGTGTCAGTCTGGGGAATGTGTGTTGTTTCCGGATATATGAGTGTTGTGGGAGATGGATGAGATTTTGTTTTGGAAGTGTTGATCTTCTTCTCCAGGTAACAGTGATGGAGTGTTGAGTGCTGGCGTGGTGGTTTGAGTTTCTTGATGTGATTATTCTTCTGTTGGGAAGTTGGAAGTTGGTTGTACTGGAGGATGTGGTTGTGGTGGGTAAGTTGTTTGCTGCTGCTTTCCAACTAGAAATGAGGAGGATTATCAAAAGGGTGGCTAGTGTGTGTGTATGCAAGGAGAGCTTCATTTTTGATGACTGGTTCGGAGTGTTAGGTAGAAGGAATGGTGCGTCGGGTCTGTTTTTTTAAAAATGGTGTCCTCCTGCAGGAACGGGGGGGGCGGAGCAGGGCTCCCACGCCGGCCCGTTCGAGCTGGCTTGTGTGGTGCTGGCGTCGGGTCTGTTTTTTTTTAAATGGTGTCCTCCTGCGGGAACGGGGGGGGCGGAGCAGGGCTCCCACGCCGGCCCGTTCGAGCTGGCTTGTGTGGTGCTGGCGTCGGGTCTGTTTTTTTTTTAAATGGTGTCCTCCTGCGGGAACGGGGGGGCGGAGCAGGGCTCCCACGCCGGCCCGTTCGAGCTGGCTTGTGTGGTGCTGGCGTCGAGTCTGTTTTTTTAAAATGGTGTCCTCCTGCGGGAACGGGGGGGCGGAGCAGGGCTCCCACGCCGGCCCGTTCGAGCTGGCTTGTGTGGTGCTGGCGTCGGGTCTGTTTTTTTTTAAATGGTGTCCTCCTGCGGGAACGGGGGGGCGGAGCAGGGCTCCCACGCCGGCCCGTTCGAGCTGGCTTGTGTGGTGCTGGCGTCGGGTCTGTTTTTTTTAAAATGGTGTCCTCCTGCGGGAACGGGGGGGCGGAGCAGGGCTCCCACGCCGGCCCGTTCGAGCTGGCTTGTGTGGTGCTGGCGTCGGGTCTGTTTTTTTTTAAATGGTGTCCTCCTGCGGGAACGGGGGGGCGGAGCAGGGCTCCCACGCCGGCCCGTTCGAGCTGGCTTGTGTGGTGCTGGCGTCGGGGTCTGTTTTTTTTAAAATGGTGTCCTCCTGCGGGAACGGGGGGGCGGAGCAGGGCTCCCACGCCGGCCCGTTCGAGCTGGCTTGTGTGGTGCTGGCGTCGGGTCTGTTTTTTTTTAAATGGTGTCCTCCTGCGGGAATGGGGGGGCGGAGCAGGGCTCCCACGCCGGCCCGTTCGAGCTGGCTTGTGTGGTGCTGGCGTCGGGTCTGTTTTTTTTTAAATGCACCAAAAATTAATTCCTTGTCACGTGGGATCCCTAGGTCCTACCATCTGGAGCTCCCCCCCGGACTTTCCCAATCAGTCCCATCCCCAAAGTTGCTGTAGGACATATGCAAAGGTGGTGTTTGGGCAGAGCACTCAAATATGTGTGTAAATGATAGAATTCTGTCATTTATGAATATTGATAACATCTTAGTGGGGGCATTTGGAGCTTTAGGGCTGGTGCAAGTTATTATATCTGCGGACGTAAATGATGCATGTCTTTGGGATGTTAATTCTGAACAAATCAAGGCTGAGTCCAAGATGAAACAGAGTGACTTTTGTTATAAAAAGATGCTCTTTCAAATGACAAAAGAAAAAAATTAAAAACTACACAAATATTTGTATGCAAAAAATGGCAAAAATTTGCAAAAAATCATTTGTCATTATGCTTTGCATCCAGTTGCGACCCAGGCAGGGTCGACCAATGGCTGAGAATGCTGTCCGGTAGCGTCACGAAGGGGGCGGGATAGAGCCAGGTCGTGAGGGTGTTCCTTAAAGGACGCTTTTGCCGCTCCCACCGGCTTCTTAGCCTTTTTCGAACCGTAGCAGTGGCGTACCAAGGGCAGGGGTGTGTGTCAAAAAATGATGGGCCAGGTGTGTGTGTGGGTGTAAAAAATGATGGGCCCAGGGTATCACATACCCTAGGTATGCCACTGGACAGCGCGTTTCCAGCTCTCATTTTTGAGCTTCCATAACTGCTGAGCGATCCTCAGTGTTAGAAAGTCGCTGCTCTGTTTGGGCAATGCGCTGACTCTGACACTCCATGCCGTCTTTATGTTTAAATCTGTTTTATTAACAACAAAGAACCACATACCAACAAAGGCAAAACAGCAGACAATAAAATTTTTGTTTTTAGAGGTGTACAAAAAGGGGACCATGCTGTCTTTTATGTCCTCCATCGTAGCCTTCAATTTGGACAACCGATCATCAATGACCGCCGTAAAACTTCGAGTGAGTTCTTTGATGGCTTCTTTTTGCAAAGTAAAGGTTGGAGTCGCTGGCTGTGAAGCTGCCATCTTGGCCAGGTCATCTCTGCACTTCTCTCCAATCAGCCTTGAAGTCTTCACAGGCATACCTTAGAGACCCACTTTCAGAGCACCCACTCTGCCCCAAAATGCACAACTCCGAACTATGCGCTAGCAGTATAATTACATTACATTACATTACATTACTGGCTTATATTCCGCCTGTACCTTTCAGTTCTAAGCGGATTACATCAGAACGATAACTGGACATTTCCAGGAAGAGAAATACAAATTACAATTAAGGGCGTAAGGTCTAAAGCAATTTTGATGAGTAGATTCTAAGAGGGGGAGAGAGGGGAAAAGGAAGGGATTAGGACGTTTGGGTGAATTTCTTGAATAGTAGGGTCTTGATTTCTTTGCGGAAAGCCTTGAGGTCAGTTGATGCTGTCAGTAGGTTGGTGATGGAGGGGTCCAATTTAGCTGCATGTGTTGCAAGTAAGTTGTCATACATCTTTTTGCGTTTAGTTCCTTTAAAAGGGGGGAAGGAGAAAGGGGTTCCAGTGTACCAATTTCCAGTGTAACTAGGCCAAAAGGTGAGAATTAGATGAGGGGAGGCAGGAGCCGAGATGAAGAGTCACTTCTCAGCTCTGCATCATCACGTGACCCCCAGTGCAGTTTTTGATAGAAAGGTATGGTGTGGTTGAATTTTTTCAGGTTGAATTTAAGCCTCACTGCGGTATTTTGGATGACGCTTAGTCTGTAGAAGTATTTGCGTAGACCTGCTAGATAGATGATGATGCAGTAGTTTAGGATGCTTAGAACTAGAGTTTGGACTAGGAGTTTTTCTAATGGATCTGAGTTTCAGAGTATGTTGAAGCCTTTGCATGTGACATGGTTGACTTGGGCAGACATAGACAGTTGTCTATCAAGATGCACTCCCAGGATTCAGATTTTGGGTGAGATGGAAAAGTTGGTTCCCCTCAGGGCTAGGGGAGTTTATAGAGAAGTTAGTGGCTGTGGCTAAGAAGAATTTGGTTTTCTCAGTGTTCAGTTTTAATTTGAAATGGGCCATTCAATTTTCAATGGTGGACAGGATGGTGTCCATTCTGTGAGTTTCTGTGGGCATCAGAGATGTGACAGGGAGGACCAGGGTAGGATTAATTTGTTGAGGGCCCCTAGGCACACAAGTACACTGGGCCCCCCTACCCCGCCCCACCATGCCCCGCCCCGCCCCCATTTATTTACCCATTTTCTTATTTACTTCTTTATTTCCATTTTATTTCTTTTATTTTAAAATTCAAAACAACAAAGATTACCATACCAGTGCCAGTGTACAGTTTTTCTTCTTTGCAACCTCCAAACATCTCTGAACAAATCTCCCCTTCCTTCCTAGAGGAAGAGATCTTCAGCTGGCAGGGCTTTGGCAAGCCCACCAATTTATATTTTGCATATGGGTAGGAGGTATGGGGCATGGCAGGAAGAAAATTGAGTGCCTGTCATTTTATTGGACTAATACATTTCTCACTTAGCTTTCAGAGGTTAAAACCTCTTTCTTCAGGAAAGAAAATTATACTGCTGTTACAGTATCCCTGTCCTGACCTGAGAAAAGGAGTTATGGTCTCTGAATTAATTTTAAAAATGTATTAAAATTAGTCCAATAAACAGGATCACCTTATTTCCATTTTCTATTAATAAACGATTATCAACACAGCTACAATAATATTTTATCTTAAAGCAAAAATAAATAAATAAAACAAATAATTTTTTTTTTCTACCTTTGTTGTCTGATTTCTGCTTTCTGCATTTCCTCATCTTCTCATCTTGAATTAAGAGCAACTATACCTTTCCCTATAGGTGATATTTATACCAGAAATTTTAAATCAGATTTCTTTCATTTTTACAAAAGTGGAATTTTGGACTTCTAGTTTCAGATTGAAATTGAACCCAGATAAATCAAAGTTTTTTCTAGCTAGCCCTAATGATAAGCTTACGGAAACGATGCTTGTTTTTTGTGATGGGTCTGATAATGATGTGTCCTCTATCTGCTGAGAATTGTCCTCTATTTAGTGTGTCTGTTAGCAAGGAATAAAGATTTGCTAGGAATTTATCAGTGGCTTTAGACTTTAGAGTGGTTGGGCAGGAGTAGATGGAGAGGCTGTTCATGGGAACAGGCTATGTGAGTTACCAGATGTCTGGGAAAGCGTGACTATGTCCTCTTTTTTTGAGGACTGCCAGGTGTCCGTACAGTTTTAAAAAAACCAGGGAGTCTGTCTGGTTTTAGCTGGCTCTCCTGATCCCCCCCCACCTGATTCTTTAGCTTCCTCCCTCTCTCCATGCTGCTTCTTCAGCCTCCTCCCTCCCTCTCTCCAAGCTGTTTCTCCAGTCCCATACCCTTCTAACTCCAATGCTGCTTCCCCTCACAATCTCTCTTTCATGTCCAATCCTACTTTATTCTGGGACAAGTGGGTTATTTCCATCTACACACCAGGACTTTGTAGGAAGCCTCAAACTTCAGAGACTTCAATTCCTCTCCCCTCTTACCTCATCACTGTCCCTGTAGAAATCAGTTTTTCTTCTTAAATGAGTGAGATCTATTTGCATGCACTGCTTTCAATGCATGTTCATTGGGGAGGTCCTGAGGGCCTGGCTGGATTCCGGCCCTTGAGGACCGGAGTTGC
The DNA here is from genome assembly GCF_902459505.1 of Geotrypetes seraphini. Taxonomy (NCBI): domain Eukaryota; kingdom Metazoa; phylum Chordata; class Amphibia; order Gymnophiona; family Dermophiidae; genus Geotrypetes; species Geotrypetes seraphini. The sequence goes on from NC_047092.1 coordinate 92,798,195, forward strand.
CCACCCCTGACCCAGAGAATGGTAGAAAACTGGAAAGCTCTTCCAGAGGCTGTTATAGGGGAAAACACCCTCCAGGGACTCAAGACAAAGTTAGACAAGTTCCTGCTGAACTAGAATGTACGCAGGTACGGCTAGTCTAAGGGCACTGGTCTTTGACCTAAGGGCCGCTGCGTGAGCGGACTGCTGAACACAATGGACCCACTGGTCTGACCCAGCAGCGGCAATTCTTATGTTCTTACAAGCCAGGCTGTAGGAGCTAGTCTTTTCTGCTCGTATTTTGTTTCGCATAATTTCAGTCTTCACGTTTGTGGTTTTCACCTTCGTGCTGCGCAGGTTCCCTGTGGAGACAGCTCTGACTGTGGGAGATTGCAGACCTTTGGAAAAGTTTGCTTCGGGGGGGAGGGTTCACTGCCTGTTAGTAAACCCCCTGGACAGCCTGTATATCAAATCGGGGCTCAGGGACCGTTCTCTTGGGAGCTTGCTCACCCTAGGTTCATCCGCTAGTGGGTCGCATGCAGGCTTCATTGTTCTGTGGAGGCGTGCGTAGGATCGGAGCCAGACTGTGTTCCTCCACCAGGCATTTTTCACAGCGTGTCTGAGGGTGGCAAAGGTACCCGGCCATGGAGGTTCAGCTGGTGGGGCAGTCAGAAGACTCGGAGTCCAGCTTTCCAGCTATTTGAGGCAGAAGATCTCCCTGTGAGCTGTTTCAGCTCTGTCTGCAGTGTTTCCCATACAGCACATGTCACTGTGAGTGCAGGCTGACAGCCATAATTGGTGATTTTTTTTTTTTTTTTTTGGGGGGGGGGGGAGGTTTGAGTAGTTTCCCTGCATTCCCTACCCCATCCCTAAAATCCTAAAATTACCATTTTTGAGAGTTCTCTATGGTTTTCCAGGTCAATATTTAGTCAAAATTGGCCCCCCTGGAGCGGACATCTTGGATTTTTCATGATTTGATTTTATAGTTATTTTTTATACTTGCCAGCTTCATTAAAAAAAAATATATATATATATATCTTTATTGAAAACAGGCAGTACAGCCAATATTCAGTCACAAAACAAAGAACAGTAGGTCAGTCCAGAACAGAACGTAATATAATAAGTTGTCAAATCAAAGATAAAGCTTCGATAGGTCCAGGATACCAATCGAAGTTGGCCTGCCACCTATCTGTTTTACTTTAAACAAGAAAACAAAAATGAAAACACAAGTCCAAATCCCCTACTTTAATCAGGATTCTAATAAAAAATAAAAATCACAAATAGAAAAATCAACATATACACTCCATGCACTCCACTTGCACTTCCCCCCCCCCACTCCCCCTTAGGTAGCAGGAAAGAGCCTAAAAAATGGCACAGAGGAGCTACCCGGGAGAGTAAGAAAGAAAAGACTCTGTCCCCCTCCCTCCCGCCCCCAGACATCATAAAGAGATACATTGCCGCCACAGCCATATGTAGTTCTGACGGTCCGGAATCTGCCGTTTTCCCTTCTCCGCTAAGAGCTCACATTTAGCCAACTGTGCCATCAGAGAGGTCCAGGTGGCGACAGGAGGGCTCTCCTCCTCCAGCCAGTATTTCAGAATGACTTTGATCACCAGCAAACAGGCAATAGCAAGGAATTTATGGTCAGGGAGAGGGACATGCTGATCCACCAACGATCTTTGATCCCCCAATAATAATAATCCTATGAGAGAGAGAGTGCCTTATGATCCCAGCTAGGATGTCAAGGTTTCCTGCAGCTATTTTACACTGAAGACACAAGGGACTGTCCCACAGACCCATAGAACTACCTTGAGCCCTGGTCAGATATGCCCAGTGAAGCAATTTAAAGTGAGTCTCTCTCAAGCCAATTGCCCACTTGGAAGACTTCCTGAAACTGCTCCGTGTCAAGAAGACACCCCAACTCCCTCTCCCAGTGTTGGGCTACTTGGGTAATGCCAGTCACTCCCACCAGGTCTTTATCCTATACCTGTGAGATAATGTATTCAAAGGCACAGGCAAACAGAAAAAATATCTGTCCAATCTGGTGCTTCTCAGCCGCGGACAAAATCCAACCATAAGATCCACATTCAAAGGAACACCTACATACTTAGAAGAGATCACAATGCCTTCCACAGAAAATGAAGCAGTTGCAGCAGACAGAACATGGTCCCACTTCTCACCAATACAATGGTCAGACCTCAACAAACTCTACAATAAATACAGCCACGCAGTCTGCGACCTTAACCACTGCCCCCCATACCTATTGAAAACTTCCAGTACACTATTTCGTACCCTGCTCTTGCAATGGATACAAAATCTGCTCACTGACGGTCATTTCCTACAAGACCTCAGCAAAATCATCATCACTCCAATCCTGAAAGACCCCAAAGGAGAAAAATACCAACCATCCAACTACAGACCCATAGCCTCAATACTACTTTATGTCAAGCTAATGGAAGGCCTAGTAGTCAAAGTCCTAAACTCATACCTAGAAAACCACAACTTACTCCACCCTACACAATCTGATTATCCAACTAGATCTCTCCACAGCCTTTGACCTGGTAGACCATGACATCCTTCTACAAATACTAGACTCAATAGGAATCAGTGGTAAGGTCCTATCAAGGTTTAAAGGATTCCTACAATCCAGAACATACAGAGTTAAAACAAACAAAGAAAAATCTGAACCATGGTTCAACCCCTGTGGAGTACCTCAAGGATCACCTCTTTCTCCCACACTCTTCAACTTATACTTTGCCTCCCTCGGCTCCTACCTAGACAAACCAGGCTCCTACAGCTATGTAGACAGCATCACCATTCTCCTGCCGTTCGATCAACCAGCACCATCCGTGGCAGACACAATACACAGAACACTTGATATAGTAGCAACATGGATGAAAGACCACAAACTAAATCCTGACAAAACAAACTTCATCCTGCTCAAAAATAACAAAACCCCAACAGAAATAAACCTGGTCATAAACTCTATAACATACCCCATTCAACCCACCTTAAAACTCCTGGGAGTACTGATAGACAGAGGCTGTACAATGCAGGCACAAATCAACAAAACAATTAAAAAAAAATCATTCGCAGTCATGAGAAACCTAAGACAAGTTTGAAAATTCTTCGACAGAAAACAATTCCAACTCTTGGTATAATCCCTAATCCTAGGTCTAATAGACTACTGCAGCACACTATATCTCTCTTGCCCAGCAACCATGATGAAACAACTACAAACAATACAAGACACAGCCCTAAGACTGGTCTACTCACTGAAGAAATTCGACCACATCACAGAGGCATACCACGACTCACACTGGCTCTCAATACAAGTGAGAGTATACTTCAAATTTTACTGCCTACTATTTAAAGCAATAAACAGACAGCCCAGCCTATTGGAACAATCGACTAATTCAATCCACCTCAACCAGACATAGGAGAACACACGCACCATTCACACATCCTCCAACCAAAAATCTCAAACAAAAAACTATACGACAACCTCCTAGCCACTCAAGCTGCAACACTTGACATCCAACTCTACAATCTATTGACCTCGACCACAGACTACAAAACCTTCAAAAAAGAAATAAAAACCCTTCTATTCAAAAAACACATAAAACCAAACTAACAGTCAGCACTACCCCAAGCATCAACTGCAACTACTCCTTATGCACTTCTAATATCATGACAATTTAGATATAATCCTTAGCAACTTAAAGAAATGTACTAACTACTCCAACACACTTCTAATGTCCTGACAATTCATTTGTAATCCACCTTGAACCGCAAGGTAATAGCGGAATAGAAATCACTTATGTAATGTAATGTATCACTTTTCTTCTTCTCAATGTTCTCAGTTCAGCAAGTGTTCTTGTAAGTCTAAACATGTTGCTTCCTAACGTCCAGAGAAACATAAACATCCTGCATCGCCTTCCTCATCAGACCGACACCATTCCTAGTGGCAGCATCGTTCTCCATCTCTGCTCATTGACTCTGATTTTCAAATGGATTCCAATATTGACAATTTTCATTCGACCACAGAGGCTTTTGACTCTCCTGAGCTACAGTCTCTCATCTAAGACTCCTCCCAGACAGACATCCCCTACGGAGGGACCTTCCTTCACTTGTTTCATTAGACATTTGGGTAAGGATCTGTCTGTCAAACTGGAGGTAGATTCCAAATATAGTGCTGAATTTTTGGAAACCATGGACTATGATTAGCCTCCTAAGCAACTTATTAAACTTTTCCTTTAAATGGGATCCTGAGAAAAACCCTTCATAAAAATTGGGAATCTCCTTTCTCTCTTCCTGTTTCTCCCAAGAAACTGGACTTTCTCTACCTGAGTCATCTTATCTACCTATCTCTAAAAATTTATTGCTTACCTACTAAGGTAAAAATCACAGAGTCCTAACTAGCAGAATCTCTCTGCTGATAGTTTGGACTTGACTAATTTCCTTGAGAGGTCAGATGTAGAAGCTCAGGTCCCCACAACATTATTAATTTGCCTTGCTATCGACTCGGACAGAGAGTGGCTGTTGAAATTTTTTCTTTTAGATACCGAGATCATCCCTTTATGACTTATAAAGTACGGATGTACCCTGATGTATCCAGAGACACCCAGAAAAGAAGAAAACAGTTCTTAATTTTGAGACCACAGGTCCTGCAGTTGGGAGCAACCTTCACATTGAGATATCCCTGTAAATGTGTAATGGTTTATAAAGAAAGTAGATATGTTTTATATGAGCTGCAGCAGCTATCTAAATTTATTTCTGTTAAAGGTCCAGTAACTTCCATCTCCTGATAAGGGTACCCAAGTAGATCATCAAGCCTCATCTTTATTTCCTAAAGAGTTTTATGGAATAATGTAGTTCAGGTTCACCTTTCAGCTCCTTCTCCAAAAATTGTGGACTAATTATACTCTGATTAATTAATATGTTTCCTGGAAAACTATGAATTGAGAACATTAGTTCTTATTGTTTAGATATTTTTGTTCTTTGTATATTTTTTTATTTTGATGGAAGTTATTGTCAAAAGTTAAAAAATGCATAAATAAAGAACTAAAAAAAAGTAATTGCCTGCCTTTCAAAAATATATTCCATCTCACCGAGTGAAAGATTTCCAGCACATTGTTCGCACTCTTACTCAATTAAAGCGGTACATGGTTCAGTCTGCTTAAGACACCTTTGAGTTATCTTCCAGGGCTTATTCTATGTTTGTGGGCATAAGGAGATCAGCCTGGCTCAAGATTGGCGACATGGGTATTAACCTCAAAGACTGGTTAGCCAACATCTCTTGTCTGGGGGATGAGTTTTTTGGAGACTCAATGGAGAATGCTACTAAAAAGCTATCAGCCCACAAAAAATATTGGGATGCTTTGCTTAAACCTAAATCCAAGCCTGCCACAGCAAGACCATTCAAGCCCTCCTTTTCATATTGGAGGCTATTTTTGGCCAAACTTTCTGCTACGTCCAGGCCAAAACAGAAGAAACAGAAACAGCAACGCCCTCAGAAACCTCAAGCGTCTGCACTTGCTAAATTGACACAGTCTTTTTGCCAGGCAACTCGAGAGCATAGTTGCAATTCTGTTATATCAGCCTCTCCCTCAAGCAATTGGAGGTCATCTCCAACTTTACTTTCATCGTTGGGAGTTGATCACCTCAGACCTCTGGGTTCTACAGATCATTCAAGAGGTTACTCTCTTCATTTTCTAACTGTTCCTCCAGATCATCCTCCAAAAGAATCTGCTTTTACCTTCACCCGTCCTCCCTTCTTTTTCAGGAAATCAATTCCTTGCTCCTCCTCAATGCCATCGAGAAGGTTCCTGCAGATCAGCAGAACCAGGGGTTTTACTCCCACTATTTTCTAGTCCCAAAGAAGACTGGAGGTCTCTGACCTATTTTAGATCTCAGAGCCCTCAACAAATTTCTTGTCAAGAAAAAATTCAGATGCTATCTCTAGCCACTCTATATCCCCTCTTGGCTCAAAATGATTGGCTGTGCTTCTAGATCTCAAGGAAGCCTGTATTCATATCTCCATTCATCCAGCTTATGGGAAGTACCTCGGATTTCAAGTGGCACACTACCACTATCACCAAGTGCCTGGTGGTGGTGGTGGCAGCGGCCTTGAGGAATCAGGGTCTTCAAGTCTTCGCCTACCTAGATGACTGGCTCATTAAGGATCCTTCGTCTCAAGGTTTGCTCTTAGCGACAAATCAGACTATATTATTTCTTCATAACTTGGGGTTTGAGATCAATTTTCCCAAATCACAACTTCATCCATCTCAGAGGCTCCAGTTCATCATAGCTCTACTCGATACCACTCAACTCAGGGCGTTTCTTCTTTAAGAACGTCAGGACACTCTAATCCAACTTTGTCATCAGATCGCTCAGCTTCAGTCAATTTCAGCCTTGCACATGATGGTCCTACTGGGTCACATGGCTTCCATTCACGTGATTCCCCTTGTGAGACTTCATCTCCGGTTGCCTCAATGGTCTCTGGCCTCATAGTGGTCTAAAGCACTCGACTCACTTTCACAACACATTTCTGTAACTTCATCGCTTCGACAATCGCTTTAGTGGTGGATTAACTCTTTCAGTCTTTCCAGAGGTCTTTTGTTTCACACCTTCTCATCAAAAAGTTATGACCACGGATTTGTCAACCTATGCTTAGGGATCTCATCTGGATTGCCTTCACACTCAAGGTCACTGGTCCCCCAGAAAAAATGTTTTCAGATAAATCTTTTGGAACTCAGAGCGATTTACTATGCTCTCAGGGTTTTTCAGCATTTAGTGGTGAATCATGTCCTAGTCCGCATGGACAATCAAGTCACCCTGTACTATATAAACAAGCAAAGAGGGACGGGATCTTTCCTTCTCTGTCAGGAGGTTCAGAAGATCTGGCTTTGTGCAATTGCTTGCAACATCTTTCTCAAAGCAATCTATATTCAGTGGGAACAGAATTTCTTAGCAGACAAACTCAGCAGAATTATTCAGCCTCACGAATGGATGCTCAATTCAGCAGCTCTGCATCCCATTTTCTCTCAATGGGGGACTCCTCAAGTGGATTTGTTTGCATCTCCCTACAACAACAAGTTGCGCCAGTTCTGCTCCAGACTGTACTCTCCTATTTCCTGGAGGCGGATGCTTTTCTTGTGGATTGGATGCACAAGTTTCTCTATGTATTTCCACCCATCTCTCTCATTCTCAAGACTCATGTCAAAAGTCAAGCAAGAGTCGGCCACTATACTTATAGCTCCTCGGTGGCCCAGACAGCCTTGGTTCTCCCTTCTACTTCAACTCAGTATCAAGGAGCCAATACCTCTGCTAAGTTTTCCATCTCTTCTCATGCAGAATTATGGTTCTCTTTTACATCCTAACCTTCAGTCTTTACACCTGACAGCTTGTTATTTCTCAGGCTGAGTTCAGCTGATCTTCACATTTCTCAGCCTGTCAGACTCATATTAGAAGCTTCCAGAAAACCGGCCACTCAACAGTGTTATCAGCAAAAATGGACTCATTTTTCTGCTTGGTGTTTTCTTTATCACTAGAATCCCAAATCCTTCTCTTGTTTCTTGTGTTTTGGATTATCTCCTGTATTTGTCTGACTCTGGCCTCAAATCTACATCCATTAGAGTCCATCTCAGAGTTATCACTGCCTTTCATCAACCAGTGGATGTTAAACCTCTTACTGCTTATTCTCTTATCTCCAGATTCATGAAAGGACTTTTCAGTGTCAAACCACCTCCAGTGGTTTGGGATCTCAATGTGGTTCTTACTAAGCTGATGAAGCCTCCATTTAAACCAATGTCTACGGCTCATCTCAAATTCCTTACTTGGAAAGTTGTCTTTCTCAATTCTCTTACTTCTGCCAGAAGAGTCAGTGAACTTCAAGTGCTAGAGGTGGACCCACCATTTACAGTGTTCCCCCATGACAAAGTTGTGCTTCACACTACTCATCCAAAGTTCCTTCCTAAGGTCATCACTGAATTTATTATCAATCAATTGTTCTTCACACTCTGGACTGTAAGCAGGCATTGGATTATCTGAAGAGGACAAAGCCACATAGAACATCTCATCATAAGAACATAGAATAGCCTTACTGGGTCAAACCAGTGGTCCATCAAACCCAGTAGCCCGTTCTCATGGTGGCTAATCCAGGTCACTAGTACCTGGCCAAAACCCAAAGTGTAGCAATATTCCATGCTACTGATACAGTGGCTTCCCCTGTGTCTTTCTCAATAACAGACTATGGACTTTTCCTCCAGGAACTTGTCCAAACCTTTCTTAAACCAGCTACGCTATCCGCTCTTACCACATCCTCTGGCAACACATTCCAGAGCTTAACTTGTTTTTGAATTTAATTTACTTACTAGCCCGACACCGCTGAAGCCAGGAGCGGACAGGGAGGCTTGCCGGCGTGGGAGTGCACTCCGCCCCTCCCCCCACCTGATGGGACAACGCTGAGCCAATAAAAGGCTCAGTGCCTAATGGCGCACTGATGTTCGGCACGCTGTTGAAGGCGCACGTCGTCAAAGGCGCACGTCTAAGACACCTTAGTGAACACCTTTGCAAAGAGACCAAGAGGTGACCCACTCCCATAACACTACCAAAAGTAAAAACCAACTGAAAATCAGCAGCCAAACCACCAAAGACCCTTCCACCAACTATCACCTACCACCAACCACCAAAAAAAAAAAAAAAATGAAGCTAACCTCACGAGCCCAGCACTTCCTACTGTTAATCCTTCTTTTAACCAGCTGGAAGACAGCAGCAAATAACCTCCTCCCAACACCCGCTACCGATATAAATAAATCTCTCTTCCAAAATAGGAGAACATCAAGTGACAGAAACTCAAACCTACAATCTAATACTCTACACTCCATACTCTAAGACTAAACCACACCGGCACCCAAATCACTTATATATCCAAACACAACTCACAACTATCACACAGAGATATCCACACTCAAATGCATCTACTTAAATATCAGAGCACTAGGTCCAAAAACAGAGCTTATAAAAACCTGGATAACACACAAAAACCTGGACTGTCTTCTCCTCACAGAAACCTGGCTAACCTCCAACACAGACCCTAGAATAACTGAAGTCTGTCCACAAGGTTACAAAATTACAATGGTCTGCAGAGAAAAAAAAAAGAGACGGAGGCCTAGCAATCTTAATCAAACAAGACCTAACCCTTAGTATAATTGATAAAACATCTAATCCATACATGGACCTATTAGCTTGCCAACTCTCAAGCACCACATTTAAAGACACACTAAACTGCATGCTCTGCTACATAGCACCGGGAAACTGGTCTTTAGCAAGAACCGAAGTGGAAGACTTCATATACCAAAACTCACTAATAGCAACCTACAACCTACTCCTAGGAGACCTAAATCTACACCTAGAAGATCAATCATCCAAACAAGTAGGCAACTTTCTCTCATTTCTCAAAGCCTTATCCTTCCAAATGCTAAATCCACAAACAACTAATGAAAAAGGCACCAACTTGATATTGCAGCCTTCATGACCCATCAACCATCCTTATCAGAAATTCATACATCTAACGGAACATGGTCCAGATCCATCTGGTCAGACCACTACACTTACTCTTTCAACATCAACTGGACCAAAAACAAAAAAACTATAACAAAACTCAATAAAGTAACATACATCTCACGCAAACACATCGAACCCTCCATATTCTGGTCTAAAATAGATGAAACTATTCTAGAAAACAACCCCGAGGACTTCATCTTACAATGGGAAAGATTATGCTCCAACACCATTGATGATCTAGCCCCACTGCAAACCAAACCAGAGCCAGCAGAAGATCAGATAAATGGTTCGACTCTGAACTGCTACAACTCAACAGGCAATGTAGACAACTAGAAAGGAAATGGTGAAAATCGAACTCGGATCATATAAAATCTGCCTGGAAAAAAAATCAACAAACAATACAAATCACAATTAAAGGACAAGAGAAAAGCACAACTACACCAACCTAATGGGCACTGAAACCCAAGACACCAAAAAACTATTCCAAATTCTAAAAACCCTGACACCAAACCCTACCTGACCACTAACAATACTATTACCCCCCTCAGCCATGCTATTAGCAGAACACTTCCAAAATAAAATTACTAATGCAAGAGCTACCCTCAATGACTCCTCTACCCATCCTAACAAATTCACAATTCTCCCCACAGATAGAGATTCTACTGCAGCAGACAGAATATGGTCTCTATTCCCCAACATTCAATGTCCCGAATTCAACAAATACTACAAAAAATACAGCCATGCATCCTGTGACCTCAACAACTGTCCACCATATCTCCTAAAAACATCCAGCACAAAATTCCACGCTCTTCTTCTGAACTGGATACAAATCTTGCTTTTAAATGGCCACTACACAACCAACCTCAGCAAAATCATCATCACCCCGATCCTCAAAGACCCTAAAGGACCAATAAACCAAACAACCAACTACAGACCCATTGCCTCTATTCCACTCTATGTCCAAATAATAGAAGGACTAGTTGCCAAATTCCTCTCCAATTACCTAGAAAACCAAAACATACTCCATCTCACGCAATCTGGCTCTAGAAACAACTTCAGCACAGAAACACTACTAGGATCTCTCCTGGACACAGCCAGACAACACCTCAGCTCAGGAAAAAAAAAATGATGCTCATACAACTAGACCTGACCGCTGCATTCGACTTGGCGGACCATAACATACTACTACAAATCCTAGATACAATAGGTATCACAGATAAAGTATACTCATGGTTTGAAGGATTCCTTAAATCAAGAACCTATAGAGTAAAATCAGACAAAGAAAAATCTGAACCTTGGTCAAACCCCTGCGGAGTTCCCCAAGGATCCCCTTTATCACTGACTCTATTCAACCTCTATACAGCCTCCCTCAGCTCACACCTGGACAAACAAGGCATAATCTCCTACTGTTATGCAGATGACATTACCATTCTCATACCCTTCGATCAACCAAAACTCTCCATGAGAAACACAATACACCAAACACTAAAATCAGTAGCAACCTGGATGAAAGATCACAAACTGAAATTGAACCCAGATAAAACTAAATTCATCCTCCTAGAAAACAACAAAATACCAACCACAACCAACATTGAAATTAAAGCAATCAACTACCCTATTCAAGCCACCCTAAAATTACTAGGAATAACAATCGACAGATGCTGCACCATGCAACCGCAAATCAATAAAACAATACAAAAATCATTCTCAGTCACGAGAAACTTAAGACTAATTCGTAAATTCTTTGAAAAAACTCAATTCCAGCTCATAATTCAGTCCCTAATACTAGGCCTACATGACTACTGTAACATCCTCTATCTCCCTTGCCCTGCAACTATAACAAAACAACTACAAACTATCCAAAACACAGCACTAAGACTCATTGAAGAAACATGACCACATTACAGAAGCATTTCTCAAATCACATTGGCTTCCAATACCAGCAAGAATACAATTTAAATTCTATTGTCTACTATTAAGACTTTATATGGAGACAGTCCAATCTTCCTGAATAACCGCCTCATCCACAACACCTCAACCAGACATAGGAAAACACACCCCTTTCTCATACCCCCCAATTAAGGAGGTCAAACAGAAAAAAAAACTATTTGATGGCCTCCTGGCCACTCAAGCAGCCAAACTAGACAACCAAATACTGACTGCATCCCTCGACTACAAGACTTTTAGAAAAGAAATAAAGATCATACTCTTCAAGAAAGCCCTGAAAAAAGAAATAACACTGCAAGTTTCAATCACCACCTCTCACTAAAGCCAACTACCCAAACATACTCTTCAAGAAATCCCTGAAAAAAGAAATAACACCGCAAGTTTCAATCACCACCTCTCACTAAAGCCAACTACCCAAACATACTCTTCAAGAAATCCCTGAAAAAAGAAATAACACCGCAAGTTTCAATCACCACCTCTCACTAAAGCCAACTACCCAAACAAATAACCATATACATTTCTTACTCTCTTTGAAAATGTCCAAACTTTTTTTTTTCTAGTAAGTTCTTGTTGTAATACATCCTTGATAATTCTTTTGTAATCCGCCTTGAACTGCAAGGTAATGGCGGAATAGAAATCCCTAATGTAATGTAACTATTCTCTTTTTTTTATGTTCAATCTTTTTATTATTTTAAATGTAGAAATTGAAAACAGTGTAAATAAAAAAATTGCAGTACCAAACTGTGACATGAAGTGTCTATACAGTAAGTGCAATCACAAGAAACAAATATATATAATCATAATCGGTCAAGAAGCAACCACAGAGGTACATCAAATTATAGGAGTGCAATGCAGATAATATTCAATGCCCAGAGTTACTGCAGTGACAACATGTCAAGGAGAGGAGCCCATATTTTATTGAAAGTAGGTAAAGAGTTCTTCTCAGCAGCTACCTTTTCAAACTTAACATAGAGACATAAGATATCCACCAAACATTCAAATTCAATGAAGAAGAGTCTTTCCAATTAGACAAAATGGATTTAAGCGCCAACTGCAAATAAGCAGGATAATAATCTAGATTGGTATGTGTCTAAATCGTCAGATAAAGCTGAGTTTTGCGTCGCACATTTTAAGTGGAGAAGGATACCATACAGGCGGTTGTTTTATACCTTTCATTGCGGTTTATTTTATACCTTGGCAACCATGGACCTCTGAGGAAGGAATGTTTTCTGAAACACGGACCATGTCAGGTCCCTTGGTTTGTTATAAGGTGGTATTTTCAACTGCTTAAAATATTTGGTATAATAAACATTGCCTGTATTTCGTACATAGCAGTCTGCAGTTTGTTTTTTGTTTTTGCTTTAGCTGGCGATACTGCAGTTTTCGTTGGATTCCTTTGAGTTGTCCTTGGTATTTATTAATGATAAAGATCTGTAATTCAGGACATCTAAAGGATCTTTGTCAGGTTTCAAGAGTACTATAATTATTGCCTCTGTAAATGTTCCCCTAATTGCTCCAATTGTGATAAGATACATGTAAAACTGTAATAATATAGGAACGAGTAAGTCCTGGAACGCCAGATAGAATTCGACGGTGAGTCCATCGGGTCCGGGTGCTTTCTTTTTAGCCATTGAAAGTAGAGCCTCCGAGATGTGCAGATTTCATGAAGACTTCTTTAGCTGCAGAGGAGCTGAGAAACAGGTTATATTCAAACCGTATTTTCCGTAGGTAGGGTAATGAGACTGCATCTGATAAATTTAGTTTATGATGATCTGCTGCCTTCAGTTTCTTCTGTAACTCAATCTCTTGTTCAGTAAGTTTCTTCTTCCGACGCGCAGTATAGGATATTATCATACCCCTTATGAAAGCCTTGAAACAGTCCCAAATAGTAGTCCAAGATGTATCTTCCGGTTTATTGATCGCAAAGAATTCCACTATGTGACTTCGCATTTCAGTCATGAATTGGTCATCAAATAACATGCTAGTATTGAATCTCCACATTCCTTTATTGAGAGGGACGCCAAGATTGTGAAAAGTTAGCAAGATTGGGGCATGGTCCAATACTTCTATTTCTTCAATTGTCGTTGTGTCGACTTTTGACATTAAGGCATAACTTATTAGAAAAAAGTCTATTCTTGACTAGAATGAGTGCGGTACTGAGAAGGTATATTTAGTCTTCTCTTGATGTAATGTTCTCCAGGGGTCCCCCAGTTTCAGTTGTGCTAGAATATCCTGTAACTTAAACCAGGATCCGGACTTTCTATATGGTTTTGAAGCTGCCATATTTAGACAAAGTTATATGGAAAAATGGTGAAAATAAAAAGCAGATGAAATGATGATTTTTGATGCTTTAATAAGATCTCCCCCGGAGCTCGTCATCTAGGCTGCCATCTGTGCTAGAGCTCACTAGTGCTCCCCCCCTCCCTCTCCCCCTTCCCGCTTAAAAAAAATTTCCTCCAATTGGTTTAAAAAAATATTTCCCTGTAACTTCATCTAGTGTCCCCCTAGTCTTTGTAATTTTTGACGGAGTGAAAAATTGATCCAGTTGTACCCATTCATTTTTTTAGTTCAAATATTCTTTATTAAATGAATTTTTTCAAAAAAACAAGACATATAACAGAATAACCATGATAACCTACAATAACAGAGCAGTACCTGGATAAAAAAAAAAAGCCGAAAAATAAAGACACAAACAGAAGCAGTAGCATACCTAAATTTTATATGTCCATCTGACTTCCTACCATTATTTCCATCGTTTAGGCCGAAGAGGAGGTGGCATAGCTATCATACATCGCAAGGACTTAGTCTTTGATTTTTTTTTAATTGTCTTCCAATAATTGTCTTATCAAATTCATTCAATTTAAGCTAAAAATGGATTACACATTTGACTGTCTTCTACTTTATCTTCCGTCCCCCACTTCACAAGATTCTTGTGCATCTCTGCAATCTTTGATCTATGATTTTTGCACCTCTTCAAATAATCCACTCATATTAGGAGACTTTAACCTACATTTTGAAAATATCAATTGTCATTTTACTCAAGATTTCTTAACTCTATTTAAAGACCTCAACATTCTACCCCTAATATCTAATCCAACCCATCAAGCAAGTCATACTCTAGATATGATATTGGTCCCCATATCAGTTTCTTCTCTGTTTTTTCTTTGAAAGGAATTTACCAGGTTCCCTGGTCAGATCATTTTTTTACTTACATTCTCCTATTCTTGGTTACCAAAAACTAAACAGCAACCAGTTCCAAAGTTAATTCAATTTCGGGACTATTCTAAGTTAGACCCTTCTTCAATTTCAGCTTCCTTTGATTTTTTTAATTTTGACCTCTATCAATCTATCAACATGGAAGAGACAATATCAGCTTGGCAAATATCACTACAGAAATTATTAGACAAAGTTGCTCCAGCTCAATCTTACTACATATCCCACCGCAAACAAATTAATCCATGGTTCTCCTCTGAACTCAAACTAATTAAAAAACAACTGCGATCTTTGGAAAGGCGATGGAAGCACGACAAATCTTTAAACAACCTCAATCTTTTCAAAGAACATAAAACTTTCTACAAAACTAAAATAATTGAGGCAAAATCAAATTATTACTCCCAAAAAATATCAAAGGCAAAAAACTCAGCAACACTTAAGATAGTACGCTCGGGGGGGCGCTAGAAAGCCCGATCGATATGGTGGCTTGAGTCGCGAGCTCCCATCCACAGCCCCGTTATTTTGAACTTTTCACTCATTTATCCGCTTCAAATCTTCAATATCAATACCTGTAACAATGCCTCAACCCAAGCAGGGTAAGATTGAGGCAGCCTTCGCTAGTACTTCCAGCGCTAAACGACCAAAACAGGATCCCCCGACGCCGACTAAGGAAGAAACGAACAGGCTACGTGTTGACTCGGAGGCCACGATATCGGAGCAGCTTCAATTCATTTCTAACATGATGTCCGAAAGTAAAGACAATATCAAAGATATCAAACATGAAATAATGAATCTGACGGAGAAAATCTCAACCATGGACACAAAAATGCAAGTGCTAGAACGGAAGTGCCTGCGGGTGGATGAGATCGCCACGAATCAGCACATGGATCGAAAAGCACTGCATGCACTAGAAGCGCAGCTGGAAGATCTGGGCAATCGTGGCAGACGCCATAATTTACGTCTGCACGGCCTTCATGAGGGGATCGAGGGATCTAATGCCTATAAGTTCTTCGAAGATTGGCTACCTAAAGTGTTGTCTCTCACCTTCGATCGAGACCTGGAGATAGAAAGGGCCCACCGGGTGCCTTTTAAAGCCCCGACTGGATCCCAACGGGCGAGACCGGTGGTAATGAAAATCTTACGTTTTCCTCATGTTGCCCTGATTTTGGACAAAATGAAAACCATGCAAAAAATCGAATGGCAGGGCCAAACCGTCTACATTTCAGCGGATTACACGAAAGCTACTGCAGAAAAGAGACGCAAGTTTCTGGCCATGCGCCCTCGTTTGAGAGCTATTGAGGCGCGCTACGGCCTTTTGTCTCCGGCTCGATTCAAGATTACTTACCAAAACAGAACAAAAACTTATACAGATCCTGACGAAGTTGACCGCTTCCTGAAGGATCAAGAAGATCTGCATCGTATGGATACTTGATTGATCTATTGACACTGCTTGATCATCTTTATATCTCCACTTCCTGACCATTCTGGGAAGTATTTGAAGTTGGATTGATGTTATTGTACTGTTCTATATTTTGCTATGAGTGTTTGGTTCTATTGTTATATTCTACTGTATTTGCCATCATGATGATGTACGGGGCTGTTGGAGGGGAGGCTGCTGACTTATAGCCCTCCTGTCGAGTGTCTCTCCTCCCCTCCCCAGGCCCTTGGGTCGCCAGTTGGGCGGGATGGTTGCAAGGCCTTTGCCTTGTGAGTAGGAGGGAGTTGTTATGAGTGTTGGGGAAATGGAGGGTAGTGTGGATGTGTGTATATATGCGGTTTTTCTATTTGGGTTTAGCTCACGGCAGCAGCTTCCATATATGATATTGGCTTGGCATGAGGGTTTATGCACTGGTGTTGTCCTGTTATTAATATTGACTCTAATAATGTTTTTCCATGGCGGGAGTGTGTAAAGTGTTGTCCTTGAACATTAGAGGCTTAAATCATCCAATCAAGAGAAAAAAAAATGTTGCTGTATTGTAAACATCACTCTGCTCAGGTGGTATTTTTACAAGAAACCAAGCTGAATGTCACTGAATCTGTCAAACTAAAGAGGGATTGGGTCTCTCATTGCTTTTTCTCCCCAGCTATTTCCACTAAGGGAGGGGTAGCTATATTACTCTCCAAACACCTTAAATACACTATAGTGGGTTCTTCCCATGATTCTCAGGGTCGATGGGTTTCGGTCACCCTTGACATAGCCTCTAGTAGATATACATTCATCTCGCTATATGGACCTAATAATGCAGATCCAAAGTTCTTTCATGAGATAACTAAAGAGCTGGCTTCCCTTTCTACTGACAATATCATAGTGGGTGGAGATTGGAATTTGGTTCTTGATTCACACTTAGATCGTAAATCTCAATCTTCTTATCGTCCACCGACGACACTTCCACTCTTGCTTAATCTTATCCAGTCATATGACCTCGCTGATGTCTGGCGACTATTTCATCCTAAGGACCTGGAATATACTTTCTGGTCGGCGCCCCATGCATCTGCTATGCGACTGGACTATTTTTTGATTTCTAAGTCACTTATACGCTCTATACAATCATCATCTATACTTTCCTGTCCTCTCTCGGATCACTCAGCTATTTCCATTAATTATAATCTTTCAGCTTCCTCTCCTACAACATCCTCTTGGCGCCTAAATATTGCTCTATTGACGGACCATGAGTTCATATCCCAAGTAGAGACGTGGACGGCGGAATATCTCCTACACAATGATACGCCGCTTGTACCATATCAGACTGTCTGGGATGCCTACAAGGCGTACTTGAGGGGCAGAATTATAGCTTATTCGGCTCATCTAGCTAAATTGCGTAAAAGATCCTTATTGGACTTAGACGCTCAGATAAAATCCATGGAGGTCAGATATCATCTATCCTCAGAGCCCTCAGATCTAATACAAATTCGTAAGTTGAAATTTCAATATAATACTTTCCTGTCTGAACAAGCTGGCTTACTGTTGTTCCATGAGGGTGCTTTGTATTATGAACATCGAAACAAGGCGGGTACCCTACTTGCTAACTATCTTAAACAAAAGAAAAGAGCTCGTCATATAACTGCCCTTAAACCGGGGGGCTCACTCATCACTGATCCTGTAGCCATAGTTGACCAATTTTGCTCATTCTACGAGAAATTATATACCTCGGGGGTTACTCCCTTTGAGAGTGACTTTGATGAATTCTTTAGGGACTTGTTGCCTCCTTCTTATCCACCTAAACTGTATGCGGAGCTTAATCAACCCTTATCAGCTTCTGATGTCAATTTGGCCATTGGTGGACTCCGCACTGGTAAAGCTCCGGGAGGTGATGGTCTCCCCTTGGGTTTTTATAAAACCTTTCAAAACACCATGATTCCTTTGCTTTTATGGCTCTATACTGACTTTATGGAAAAGGGATCCAGTGGGGGAACTTTCGCTGAAGCGGATATTGTGGTATTTCCCAAACCCGGTGTGATCCACTGCTACCCAAAAATTATAGACCAATATCCCTACTTAACTATGATTGTAAAATCTTTGCTAAACTTCTTGCAGATAGACTCGCCAAGGTTTTGCCAATACTCATACATCCTACTCAGTGTGGTTTTGTTAAGGGACGTCTTACGGCTGATAATTCTAGAGTATTCTGTCATGTGTTACAGGCCACCCGTAATGTCTCCATTCCTCAATGTGTGATGTCTCTTGATGCCGAAAAGGCTTTCGATTATGTGGAATGGAGATATTTATTTTACACCTTACATTGGTTCCAGCTGGGTGACGTCTTCATAGATATGGTGAGCCTTTTGTATTCCAATCCTAGGGCCAGATTGAATGTGGATGGACATTTTTCCTCTTATTTTTCACTATCTCGAGGTACTCGTCAGGGATGTCCCCTATCGCCCCTCCTGTTCAATCTGGCCCTAGAACCTTTGCTACGGCGACTAGATAACTCTGCTGCAATCCAGGGTATAATGGTGGGTCCCCAAGAGGTGCATCTCTCCGCTTTTGCGGATGATGTGCTTCTCTATGTCTCCAATCCAGAAACCACCTTGCCGGCTGTGTTTACCCTGTTGTCGAATTTTGGTGCTTTATCTGGTTATACCATCAATTGGGACAAAACTGAGGTACTCCCTTTAAACTCGTATTGTACTCAGGCGATGATATCTCCCTTTGGCCTTACATGGTGTCCCCATGATATTAAATACCTGGGCATCCGTTTTTGTAGCTCCTGGCAGGACACGCTAGACTTGAATGTTACGCTTTTAATATCCAAAATTCAAACCTTATGCTCTCAATGGTCCCCCTTGCATTTGACTTGGTGGGGGAGACTAGAATCCATACGCATGATGATGACTCCCCAAATTTTATACGTATTACAAATGCTTCCACTTCCTTTTCCACCTCTTTTTTTAAAAAAAACTGGATAAGATTCTGGTACGATTTCTCTGGAATGGGAAGCCATCTCGCATAGCACTGTCTACCCTCAAAAGGCCCTGGCACCTGGGTGGAGTGAATTTCCCTCACTTCTCTATATATGCCTTTGTGGCGCTGTTACGAGGTGTCAGTAAATGGTTTCTGCCCCCAGAAAGTCCTGAACTACCTTACTGGGGGAAGCTTGAGAGGGACTTGCTGGCTCCCTTCCTTCTTGATAAGATTTGCTTTTCCTCTGGGTCTCCATGTTTCAGAAAGTGGGTGATCCTTTCTGGCTCTCAGAAGGCACTTCTGCATCTTGGTCGGGAGCTGCAACATCCCCTCTATTTATCTTTATACTCTCCTGTATGGGGGAACCCCCAAATCACTGTGGGCTCCCGAATGATCTATTGGTCTGTCTGGATTGCCTGTGGGATATGGTCTATACGTGACTTATTGAGGGCGGGCACTTTGATGACATTTTCACAATTGCAGTCCGTCTACGGATTACCCCCCAATCAATCGTATAGATACATACAGCTTAGACATAGCATATATGCTATTTTTGGGGCTGACTTGCGACGTCTTCATCGTAATCGAGAATCCCCTATCATTCCTCTGCTGTCAGCTTGGAGTAATAAACCTCATGTCATGTCTGTGATATACAATGTTTTACGGACTGCGGGTCCGCTCATTCTACTGCCTGTACAAAGACTGTGGGAAAGAGATTTATCTCTATCTATTTCCGAGAGTCAATGGACTCAGGTTTGGCGGCGTAGCAATAGACCCCTGCACTCGGCTTCTATTAGACAATCTCTGCTTTTTGTTCTGCATAAATCACTTTGGACACCAATTAAACAACAACGAGCTGTATCCACTTCTTCCAGTGAGTGCTGGAGATGTTCTACGTCTGCTGGAACTTTACAACATATGCTTTTTGAGTGTTCTTATGTTTCTGATTTTTGGATGGAGGTTGGTGATATTGTGAGCCATATTATCCCCACTCCTGCAGTACTGACTTATGCTATGGTTATATTGCGCTCAGCAATATTTGAGCCTCCTCTTCCTCGTCCTATGGAGACCTTGTTTGACATTCTATGTGGACTGGCCATTAAAACTGTATTGCTTAACTGGAAGAAATCACGTCCAGTGTCTACCTCTCAATGGTGGGCTATGGTTCTCTCTGCCTATAAGTACGAATCCAGAGTGGCTGAGTGCAGGGGTTGTCAAACCACCTTCCGAAATATCTGGGCTCCATTGATATCCTATTGTGATTGTACCGCCTGACCTGACTTGAATTTGTTCTTCCGCTATGTACCTTTTATAGTACTGTACACACCTGGTACCACTGAGTCCTAGATGATATTTGCTTGAGTCATGCCTTCGAGTTTTAGTCGACATGCCTTATTATTCTTATTGGAATGTTATGTGTGCTGCCCTGTGCTGTTATGTTTTCTTTTTGTACATTATGTTTCTTTTCTTTAATAAAAATGATTGACTTAAAAAAAAAGATAGTACGCTCTCTGACCACAAAATGTCACAATGAACCCTTTGTTTCTCAGCTTCCATTAGCCCAATCTTTGGCTGAGATTTTCATAGAGAAAACCTTAAAAATTAGATCTACCATTCAGTCATCTGACCAAGCAAAATTTGACAGCTTATCTCCTTTAAACCTCACATCTTCACTTACATGGAGTTCAAAATGTTCTAGGTTCAGGATTCCCTCATTATCAGAAATACAACAAACCATCAATTCACTGAACTGCAAGGGTTCCTCTGTTGAAATTATTCCCCCTCTTATTCTCAAGCGTTATTTTTCAATATTTGGTCCCCAAATATGCAAATTGATTGAAACTAGTCTCATTACAAGTACTGTTCCTAAACAATGGAAAGAAGCAATCATCTTTCCCACAATTAAAGACAACAAAATAAGTGCAGCAGAGATCTCCAATTACTGGCCTATTTCCAATATCCTATTTTTGGCTAAACTTACTGAAAAAATTGTCTTAATCAACTCTCTGACTTCATCGAACAAACAAATGTCCTCCATCCTAATCAGACGGGCTTCCGTAATCACCATTTGACTGAATTATCCTTGATAGGGTTAACCATGTATCAATTAGATCACCAAAAATCAGTTATACTTATTTCACTGGATTTATCATCGATATCATAGATCACCAATTGTTAATCCATAAGCTCAGCGACATAGGGATCTCCGATCAAGTATTAGATTGGTTTATATCATATTTCAAAGATCGTTCCTCTAAAGTCCAGTTTAACGGCTCTTCCTCTAATACTTTTTCTAATAGTTATGAGATCCCACAAGGTTCCATTCTGTCACCTTTGTTGTTTAATATCTTCCTCGCTCCACTCATCACACTAGGGCAATCAATAGGGTTTTCTATCTTCGCTTATGTGGATGATATTCAACTTACCCACCCCGTTGACCTGGATAACCCCGCAGATATTTCTTCCATCAATTTGAAACTGAATCAAATCTGTCACTAGTTAAACAAAAATATGTTAGCTCTTAACATCAGTAAACCAAAGCAATGATTTCCCCAGTTAAGGATGGTTTCTTCTCTTCCGTCCCTATTATAATAAACTCTGTTCCTGTTCAAATAGTTAATTCTATTAAACTTCTTGGAGTTATTCTTGACGGAAAATTCTCGTTCCATGATCATATAAGTTCAGTAGTCAAGAAATTTTTTTACCGCCTCCGAATGATTAGATCTCTTTCTGCTTTATTAGACCAAACTTCTTTAAATACTCTTATTCATTCGCTAGTCATTTCGGCCCGGATTCTGTATAGGACGGCCCAGGAGAGGCGTCCTATACAGAATCGGGCCTACACTAAACCCCGATTCTGTAATCGGCGTCCAGGTTACAGAATCAGGTTAGAGTAGGCGCGGCCGCTACACTTATCGCGGCAAGGGATCTCCCTGCCGCGATAAGTATAGTGGCTGCCGGTCCGATTGCCCACAGGAGGGTGGCCAAGCCCTCCTGACGGAAGATGCCCCCACTCCCCCCGACACTACCGATCACCGGCAGGAGGGTGCCCAATCCCTCCTGCCGGAAGATGCCCCCCTCCCCCGCGCTAACAGCCCCCAAACCTCCCCCCCACCAAACTAACCTTCAATTGCTGTCCGGACGGGTCTTGCCCGTCCAGCCGACAGGCCCGCCTCGTCAAAATGAGGCGGGCCCGCCCCTTCCTGGCCCATCCCGCAAAGCCTAAGGCCTGATTGGCTCAGGCTCTAGAAGCCTGGACCAATCAGGCCTTAGGCATAGCGGGTCCGCCCATCCCCACTAAGCCTAAGGCCTGATTGGCCCAGGCTCGTAGGCGCCTGGGCCAATCAGGCCTTAGGCTTCGCGGGATGGATCGGAAAGGGGCGGGCCCGCCTCATTTCGACGAGGCGGGCCTGCCTGCTGGACGGGCAAGACCCATCCGGACAGCAATTAAAAGTTAGTTTGGTGGGGGGGAGGTTTGGGGGCTGTTAACGCGGAGGGGGGGCGTCTTCCGGAAGGAGGGATTGGGCACCCTCCTGCCGGCAATCGGACAGGCGGCCGCGGCCGCTATACTTATAGCGGCAGAGAGATCCCTTGCTGCCATAAGTATAGCAGCCGTGTCTACTTACAATGTAGACCAGCATTTTGCTGGCCTACATTGTAAGTGTCTCTTCCTCTACTAGGGAGACACGTAGGGCCGCCTAGGTTCGCCTAAGGCCCTTAGGCGAGCTTAGGCGTCTTGCGGGCCTCCCTAGGCTCCCGGAGGTGCCTTCAATATAGGCGGCCTGCCTGGGGAGCATTTTTTTTTTTTTTTAAACATGCATCCTGATTGGCTGATTAGACAGCTGTAGGACGCCTACAGCTGCTTAAAATCAGGACGCACTTTGTAGAATCAGGTCCTCCATATCTAGACTATAGCAATGCATTATATAAAGGCATCACTAAGAAAGAAATAAAACGCCTCCAAATTATTCAAAATACTGCCATTAAAATCATTTCAAAAGCTCGAGAATTCAATCATGTCACACCACTTTTGATTAACGCCCATTGGCTTCCCATAGATCATCGAATTACTTATAAAATAATGTTACTGATACATAAAACCATAGCTTCCGGTCTACCTGATTTCATCAACAGGTTATTAATCCCCCACACCCCCCATCGCACATTACGTTCTTCTTATCAAAACCTATTATCCATTCCCACTTTAAGACACATTGGCACAATGCGTACTAATATCTTTTCTGTTACGGCCCCTACCATCTGGAATTATTATATAAGAGAAAGTTCATCACTTGATAAATTTTAAAGTAGCTTGAAGGCCTTTCTTTTTAAAGATGCATTTGGAGTATAATAGTCCTTTTAAGGACTGTAATGGAACTTCGCTCCTTGCTTTTCTTATTCATTTTAATCTTTTTTACAAAGTGCTAGATTATTTATTTTTTGTTCCCTCCCTTTTGTTTTGATCCTTCTTCCTCTCTTTTTCATTACACAAATGTATTTCTACCCTTTTTCATTTTGTTTCGGTAAGTTAATGTTCGTCTATGTGTTTGACTGTCTGTTTTAATAATTATAATTTGTTTTTAATGTATGCCTTTCTACTCTTTGTTTTTATATATTATGTAAAACCGCTTTGAATTTTGATAAGGCGGTATATCAAATTTTTAAATAAACCTGAAACCATACACCAGAAACAAAATATAAAAAGAACAAAAGCATGAAGAATGTTCATGATAATACAAATTGTTGAAAAGAAGACAATATACAAGCAACTTTATATGAACGAGGATTATATAAAGAACTGTGCAATTCAAATTTGTACATCAGACAAACTAAATTCCACCACATAGACACATATAAATCTCCCTGAATTTTCCAATTTTTTAGGTTCACCTTAAGAGCTAAAGCAATTAAAATAACAAATAATCTAGCTTGATCCTCCGTTAATACATCCAAATACACTGTGCTTCTCCAGATCACAATGGGAAGAGTAAGCTGGACCTGGAAAGAAAAAATCTGGGAGACAATGGACCAAACTGCATCCTAGAAGGGCTTTAAAGTTTTACAAGTATAGAGCAAATGAATTAATGTTCCACAGTCGGCTTGACAATGCCAACAAATATCAGAGGACAAGTGACCAATACGCTTTAGTTTCCTAGGAGTCCAGAGAGCTCTTTGAGAAATAAAAAACAATGATTGAGACAAAGAGGCTGACATCTTCAGGGAAGTAGATCAGAAGGTAGACCTTTGAGAAGTCGTCAGCCGCATCTGAAGATCCTGTTCCCAGACAGAATGTAAGGCTAATAAAGGATAGTCCATAGCAACATGAAGATGATAATATATTTTAGAGGAGAGGTGATAAGGATCTACTAATGCAGAAAAATACCTGCAGATATGAGGCAGCACACAGAAACTGAAGCTTACTCTTAGTTAGACATTGTTGTAACTGAAGCCAGTGAAAAAATTCACAATCTGAAAGCTGAAATCTATCCTGCAAAATTGTAAAGGAGAGAATCTGAGTATCCCAAATCTGATCAAGCGTAATAATACCTCTACTACTCTAGGATGACCAAAATCAGCTGGCATGAGCAATTCGAAAAGAGGGATTATACCAGAGAGACTGAGAGAGTGTGTCTTTGATATGAACCTTAAACAGAGCATTCAACTCCAGGAGAGACCGAATGGAATCTCGTAGAATAGGATGTAGTCGGATTCGAGAAGGTAATTTAGAACTAAGTACAGAAAAAAAAAAGAAAACGGGCGAAGCAATTGGCGCTCAATCTCAATCCAACTGGGAGTCGGGAGAGTATCAGTATCCTGAAACCAATGCCAGGCATGGTGGAGCATAAAAGCAAGATGATAGATATAAATTTGGAAATTTAACCCCACCAAAATGCTTACTACGTTGTAAGTGATGCTTGGCAATTTTAGGCCACAAAAAACGAGATAGTTTAGTCTCCAAGAGCCTATAGTAAGCACGATGAAAAAAAGCATCATAGAGGTATAATTAATAAGTGGGAGCAGCATCATTTTAATCGTCTCCAGACGACCCCACCAAGTGAGATATAGTGGAGACCACCTTTGAACTTGATGATCAATCAAGTTAAGCACCCAACGCCGATTAAGAGAAATAATAGAGTCAAAAGAAGAAGAAAAAATAATGCCTAAATATTTGGCTCGGAGAGGTGTCCAATGGAATGAGTAGGAAACACAATCCCTTTAGAAACAATAAACATTAAGCGGCAGGAGATCAGACTTATCACGATTAACTTTGTATCCTGAAATAAAAAAAAATTAATCCAAAAGCATAGTTAAGGCCCCAAGTGAAGAAGAAACGTCAGACAAATATAGCACCATATCGTCAGCATATAAAGACAACTTTACTTCTTTTGAGCCAAATAAGATACCATGAATAGATCCGCATGTCGAATAGCAATAGCAAGTGGTTCCAAAGCCAGATCGAATAGTAAAGGAGATAAGGGGCAGCCCTGTCTAGTATCCCGGGATAACTGGAAGGCAGCAGTTAACGTAGAATTAAGCCATAAGCGTGCAGACGGAGAAGTATACAATACCCAAATTAAGTCTATAAAAGAGTCAGGAAAACCGAACCAGTGCAAGATGTGAAACAGGAATGTTAGTGCAATAGAATGGCTGGCTGATTGAAGAGCTCCTCATACTCAGCAGTTATTTTTGAATATATTATTAGTTTATTAAAAAAAAAAATTTAAAGAAAGTGCTGAAATGGCTTCATTAAAACAAACAAAACTAGAAAATTCTTTTTCTACCGGAGTTAAAGCAAAGAGATTGAAGCCTGAGTCGGTAATAACTGCTCAAGTTCCCTTACCGAAAGAGAGTGCAGATCCTGTATCGGTGGATATTCTGGAGGAACTTCAGGTGATTAAATCAATGTTAAAAGATAACGCAGAAAATATGGCAGCTATGAGAGAGGAGATTTCTACTGTTACTAAGCAGCTGGAGATATCTAATCGAAGGGTGGATCAGTTAGAGTCCCGCATTGAGAAAATGGAAGTGGACCAGAGGCAGTGCAAAAAAGATCACGCTGAGCTTAAGGACCTGCAAAAACGTATGGAAGCTTATGAGAATTACTCTCGTAGATGTAATGTTAGGATCCTTGGGATGGCTGAAGGATCGGAAGGAAAAGACTGTGTCACCTTTTTAGAAAATTTGCTACCAAAATTTATTTTCAATTTCAACGAAGTTTCCGTTTGAAATAGAACGTGCACACAGAATTCCTGTGAGGTAGTTAAATGGGCAGCCTAGACCAAGACCTATAATATTAAAACTTCTCAGATTTCAGCATGCAATTGAAATTTTGCGGCTTGCCAAAGAAAATAGAATATAAAAATTCAGCTCTTATGTTTCTTCCTGATTTTGCCCCAAAAACAGTTGAAAAAAGAAAACAGTTTTTATTATTGAGACCCCAATTACAGCAATTAGGGGCAAGATATGGTCTCTTTTATCCTGCTTACATGAGGGTAACTCATGATAATCATACTATAAAATATGATGATCCTGTTAAACTTCAACAATATATTGAAGGCTGTGAAAATCGTATGGAATAGGATACTATCCAAGATTTAAACAAAAACTGCTATGATTTGTTACTAACTTCTTCAATTTGTTTGAATCCAAACTAGTTCAATCCAAACTAGTTTGTAGCAGAAATGTTTTAACTGCTATTACAACTTCATCATATAATACGAGACTTTTAATTTGCCTGAATTGTAATTTCATTGAAGCATTTTAACATTCAAAGGAAGAGTCCTGAAGAAAGACTTTTTACAAAGTTCTATTAATTTTTTGAGCATTTTTTCTGTTGTCTTTCCTGTGGTTTTAACAAGATTGACTTTCCTGGGGATATAACAAGGCATTTTAACATTCAAAGGAAGAGTCCTGAAGAAATACTTTTTTTACAAAGTTCTATTAATTTTTTGAGCATTTTTTCTGTTGTCTTTCCTGTGGTTTTAACAAGACTGATTTTCCTGGGGATATAACAAGTCTTTGAGGTCGACTGGTTCTGTGGTTTTGCAACTTCTTATGAAACCTAATATTGATTTGACAAGCTTGTCCTGGAAATTTTGTTCTGGTCATCAATTTTTTGAAATCTAATTCTATTTTTTCTGATGTTATGGATTAACAGATGATAGATGTTTATTTGATTTATTAATTATAATTTATATATATTTTTAATATTATGGCAGATACTTCCATAATAACATAAATAATATAGAGATATGAGTTTTATTTTTATTTTATTTTTTTTATCCTCTAGCTGTAACATTAGTGTTTAGTAAAGATGATTTGAATCTTTTATAAGTTGAGAAATTGATTACTTTTATCTTTAGATATGATTTTCTTCTAGTGTGACAAGTACCGTATTTTCGCGGATATAACGCGCGCGTTATACGTGATTTTACGTACCGCGCATACCCCTCGCGCGTTATATGCCTGAGTGCGGTATACAAAAGTTTTTAAACATAGTTCCCACCCCGCCCGACGCCCGATTCACCCCCCCAGCAGGACCGCTCGCACCCCCACCCCGAACGACCGCTCGCACGCGCTCCCACCCGCACCCGCATCCACGATCGGAGCAAGAGGGAGCCCAAGCCCTCTTGCCCGGCCGACTCCCCGACGTCCGATACATCCCCCCCCCCCCCGGCAGGACCACTCGCACCCTCACCCTGAAGGACCGCCGACTCCCCAACAATATCGGGCCAGGAGGGAGCCCAAACCCTCCTGGCCACGGCGACCCCCTAACCCCACCCCGCACTACATTACGGGCAGGAGGGATCCCAGGCCCTCCTGCCCTCGACGCAAACCCCCCTCCCTCCAACGACCGCCCCCCCCCAAGAACCTCCGCCCGTCCCCCAGCCGACCCGCGACCCCCCTGGCCGACCCCCACGACACCCCCACCCGCCTTCCCCGTACCTTTGTGTAGTTGGGCCAGAAGGGAGCCCAAACCCTCCTGGCCACGGCGACCCCCTAACCCCACCCCGCACTACATTACGGGCAGGAGGGATCCCAGGCCCTCCTGCCCTCGACGCAAACCCCCCTCCCCCCCAGCCGACCCGCGACCCCCCCGGCCGACCCCCACGACCCCCCCCCCCCCCTTCCCCGTACCTTTGGAAGTTGGCCGGACAGACGGGAGCCAAACCCGCCTGTCCGGCAGGCAGCCAACGAAGGAATGAGGCCGGATTGGCCCATCCGTCCTAAAGCTCCGCCTACTGGTGGGGCCTAAGGCGCGTGGGCCAATCAGAATAGGCCCTGGAGCCTTAGGTCCCACCTGGGGGCGCGGCTTGAGGCACATGGGCCAAACCCGACCATGTGTCTCAGGCCGCGCCCCCAGGTGGGACCTAAGGCTCCAGGGCCTATTCTGATTGGCACACGCGCCTTAGGCCCCACCAGTAGGTGGAGCTTTAGGACGGATGGGCCAATCCGGCCTCATTCCTTCGTTGGCTGCCTGCCGGACAGGCGGGTTTGGCTCCCGTCTGTCCGGCCAACTTCCAAAGGTACGGGGAAGGGGGGTGGGAGGGTCCGTGGGGGTCGGCCAGGGGGGTCGCGGGTCGGCTGGGGGGGAGGGGGGTTTGCGTCGAGGGCAGGAGGGCCTGGGATCCCTCCTGCCCGTAATGTAGTGCGGGGTGGGGTTAGGGGGTCGCCGTGGCCAGAAGGGTTTGGGCTCCCTTCTGGCCCAACTACACAAAGGTACGGGGAAGGCGGGTGGGGGTGTCGTGGGGGTCGGCCAGGGGGGTCGCGGGTCGGCTGGGGGACGGGCGGAGGTTCTTGGGGGGGGGCGGTCGTTGGGGGGAGGGGGTTTGTGTCGAGGGCAGGAGGGCCTGGGATCCCTCCTGCCCGTAATGTAGTGCGGGGTGGGGTTAGGGGGTCGCCGTGGCCAGGAGGGTTTGGGCTCCCTCCTGGCCCGATATTGTTGGGGAGTCGGCGGTCCTTCGGGGTGAGGGTGCGAGTGGTCCTGCCGGGGGGGGGATGTATCGGACGTCGGGGGGGGGCATCAGGCTTTCAGGATGGGGACAGACCTTCAAGGGGGGACAGGACTTCAAGGGAGGACAGTGCACAGAAGTCAGGGGGGGTGAACGGAGAGTCGGGACAGCGCACGGAAAGTCAGGGCGGGCAAAAGGAGAGTCGGGCAGCATGCGCGTTATATGCCTGAGCGCGGTATAGAAAAGTTTTTGTACATATCATCGTGATTTCTGCGCGCTATACCCCTGTGCGCGTTTTACAATGGTGCGCGTTATATCCGCGAAAATACGGTATTTAGTATTTATATATATTTATTCTTATATGTTCTTTGTTTGCTGATTTTAGGTTTTTATTTTATTATAAAATTTATAATGAGGGAATGAATGGATATGAATTTTAAAGGTTGGGAAGATTTGGAATTTTTATTATTTTAATGTTTATTTATATTCTGGATATCTAGTAATCATTTTATTTAATCATTTAGTCTTCATTGTTAATATTTATTAATTTTTCTAAATTTGTTACGTTTTGGTTGAATAGGATGATAATTTTATATAATAATTTCTACTGTCTCTAATTTTAGATAATATAAATTATATAATTTAATATATTAATTTTAACATTTCATATTTCAATATTTATTTTAATATTTTATTGGGTATCTATTAATCATAAACATTAATTTATTTATTCATTTAGTTTTTTATATTTGGTATTTATTAATTTTTGTGATTTTTGTTTGGATAAGTTGGAAATTTTACATAATAAGTTTTAATGTCTATAATTAAAAATGATATTAGTTATATAATATAATTTATTATTTTCAAGATTTCATTTTATGGTAATTTTAGGTAATGATTTTAATTTAATTCATTATTTTAAGATTTTATTATAGTATGAATTGATAGTTTGCTGTTTGGGGATTTCTTTCGATTTCCTGGTCTTTATGTGTGCTGTCATTCACTTATATTTGTTATGGGGGATGGGTGTGGGAGGGTATATAGGGGTTTTAAGGGAGGGTAATTGGATGTGTAATTGGGATAATTTATATATAAGAATTAAAATCTTTTCAGGTCATTTTCTTTCCTTAAAATAAATATAAATATAAATTTATTTTAAAATGTATTCGTTGAATGTTAATGGACTCAATCACCCTATAAAGAAAAAGAAAGCCTTATCTTTTCTTAAAAGACAGGGGGCAGATATTTATTTCCTGCAAGAAACTTATTTATCTGCATTAGAATCAAGTAAGCTGGAAGGGGGTTGGGTTAAACAGTGTTTTTTTGCCCCTGCTGTAGGCAAAAAAGCTGGTGTGGCTATCTTGATACATAAAAAATGTATGGCTACTTTTACTATGTTATCTATGGATCCTTTCGGAAGATGGGTTCAAGTAAAAATGAGCTCAGGGAAAGATACCTTGATACTGTTCAATATCTATGCACCTAATTTGAATCAATCTGAGTTTTTTTAAAAACCTTCAATAAATAATTTTACCATCATCATCCTCCAATTTAATTTTGGCAGGGGACTTTAATGCAGTAATGGACCCTATTTTAGATAAAAAGCCTAGTAAAATTTTAAAATCTTTAGGATTAGATAATTTGATAAATTTTTGTGGTTTAAAAGATATTTGGAGGATTTTTCATTTCAATGATCAGGAATTTTCATTTTATTCCCATGTTCACAAATCATTTTCTAGAATTGATTATTTTTTCGTTTCAGATAATTTAGTACAGAAGGTTAAGAAGGCAAATATAGATTCAATTATACTTTCAGATCATGGGGGTATTTGGATTGATTTTGAGATAGATGAACAAGAAAATAATAGACCTGTTTGGAGGTTTAATAATACATTGCTAGCAGATTCCAATTTTATAGAAAAATTTAAGTTAAAAATAAGTGAATTTTTTCAGTTTAATGAATCAGAAGAAATGTCTCAGGAAATTTTATGGGATGCCTTTAAAGCTACCTTGAGAGGACACATAATTTCGTACTCAGCATATGTTAGAAAACAACTAAATAAATATTTTTTTAATTTTAGAACAAAATATTAGAAAATTGGAAATTAAATTAAAGGAAAAATGGGAACAAAGTATTTATCAGAATTTGCTAAAAGTAAAATTTAGATACAATGAGATATCATCACAATTGGCTAGAAAGGAGTTTGTGTCCTATAAGGCATTGTATTATGGAACCTCAAATAAGGCGGGAAGATTACTAGCTAACTATTTAAAAGCAAAAAAAAAGGAAAGCTAATATAATGGCTATTTCAGATGATAATGGAATAATTCATTCTCAAATTAAAAATATTTTACAACAATTTTTGAAATTTTATGAAAGCTTGTAGTCTTCTGAGCATTATTTTAATAAAGAGAAAGATGGTTTTGAATTTTTAAAGTTGATTAATGGCCCTAAAGTTCCTGATCATATGAAAGAAGATCTCGAAGCACCTATAACACAAAAAGAAATTCAGAGGGGTTTAAAGTCCCTTAGAGTTGGATCCGCTCCAGGAAGTGATGGATATACGGTATAATTTTTTAACTCTTTTCAAACTATTTTGTTACCCCATCTTTTCAAATTATATCAGTTTCAACTAAATAAAGGTTGTATTACAGGTACTATGGCAAAAGCTTTAACAATAGTTTTGCCTAAGCCAAACAGAGATCCCATGTTGGTTTCAAACTATAGGCCTATTTCTTTGATTAATGTTGATGGGAAATTGTTAGCTAAAATATTGGCTTTGCGTTTGAATAAGGCTCTCCCTTATATTATTGGTATGCATCAAACAGGTTTTGTTGCTCAAAGACATTCTTCAAATAACACCAGATTAGCTTTTCATATTTTACATTTAACAAAGGATATGAAAGATCCGGCTTTCTCTGTTTCTTTAGATGCAGAGAAAGCATTTGATCGGGTAGAATGGACTTTTATGTATCAAGCAATGGATTGGTTTGGTATTGGTTCTCGATTTATACAAATGATTCAATCCCTGTATAGCTCCCCATCTGCTAGATTATATATAAATAATACTTTTTCAGAAAGGTTCGTTTTAAAAAGGGGAGTTAGACAGGGTTGTCCATTATCTCCTTTGTTATTTGATATTGTTTTGGAACCTCTACTTTTAGCTATTCAACAATCAAAGGAGATAGAAGGTATTCCTTATGCAGGTCGGGAATATAAAATTTCTGCTTATGCAGATGATATTTTGATTCATTTGAGAAATCCGGAGTCAACCATTCCACATTTATTGGATTTGATTGATAAATTTGGAAAATTTTCAGGTTATAAAATAAATTGGAATAAATCAGAAATTCTTCCACTAAATGTACATTGTATAAAAGGCTTATTTGATTCGTTTCAGTTTAGTTGGAAGAAAGATGGAATAAAATATTTAGGAATTTGGATAAAAAGTACATTGGAAGAAACAATGAAGGTAAATGAAAAATCCTTATTACTAAAAGTTACAGAATTGTGTGAGCAATGGAATCCTTTGCATATTTCTTGGTGGGGGAGAGTGCAAACAGTAAAGATGATGATTTTGCCTATAGTTTGTTACCAAATGAGTATGTTACCAGTTTATTTTCAAGAGCCCTTTTACAAAAAATTAAATAATATTTTGACAAAATTTGTTTGGCTTGGGAAAAAACCAAGAATTGCTTTAGTATCGTTGCAAAAATCAATTGTGGAGGGTGGGGTAAATTTTCCAAACTTTTATAGGTACCATCAAGCCTATATATTGCGTCAAGGTATGTATTGGATCCTCCCTGAGCTTATTGATCATCAACCAGATTGGTTATATTTGGAACGGAATTTGGTGTCCCCTATGAGACTTCCACATGTATTAAGTATCAGATTTCATAAATATGCTAAGGACAATATAATTTTATTGGATACTTGGAAAACTATTAAATTTATTGATGAATTAACAGAGGTACCAATAATGAAATCTACTTTACAGTCCTTATGGTTAAACTCCAAGATTCAAATAGGCGGTGCTGGAATCGCTTGGAAGAATTGGATGCAGGCAAATATTAGGACATTAGATGATCTTATTTCTAATGCTTGAGTTTTCACAACTGCAGCATTCATTTGGTATTTCAAACACTCAACAATATAGGTGCTTGCAGTTGAAGCAGGCTATTCAGATGGTGTTCCCTGAATGGAAAAATTTGAAAACTTATTTTAGCTTGCAAATCCTTTGCTACCAAACAGATTTAATAGGACATCAGGCTGCCCAGTGGTATAAATTGATTTCTGGATTTTTAAATAAAAAACCAAAAAAGAGTCTTAGAGATATTTGGAGTATCAAGTTAAAACAGCATATTTCTGTTTCTCGTTGGCCACAAATCTGGACTTGGAGATTAAGATGTACAATGTCAGCATCTATGAGACAAACATGGTTGTTTTTATTACATATAATTTTTTGGACTCCAGTTAGGTTGAATAAAGTAGATAGTTCTAAATCTAATAGATGTTGGCATTGTCATATTGATATTGGGACTTTGGATCATCTTTTATTTTTTTGTCCATTGATACTTGGCTTTTGGAAGTCGATTTGGGGGCAAATTAATAATATTCTTCAATCCTCTATTCCTTTGACATATGAAGCAATAATTTTTGGAACGATTCTGCATGATAAACCCACTTTGGATAGAAATAATAGTCGCCTTTTCATGATCTTATCAGGAATAGGGGTTCAAATGATCACATCTAATTGGAAAAATCATGATAGGATTAATTTTAGTTTTTAGTGGGCAACTGTATGTGCAACATATAAATATGAAAAGATTATGGCAGAGCGTTTAGGGTTTGTTAAATCCTTTAAGGGATTTGGGGTCCATTAACTACCGTATTTTCGCGGATATAACGCGCGCGTTATACGTGATTTTACGTACCGCGCATACCCCTCGCGCGTTATATGCCTGAGCGCGGTATAGAAAAGTTTTTAAACATAGTTCCCACCCCGCCCGACGCTCGATTCACCCCCCCAGCAGGACCGCTCGCACCCCCACCCCGAACGACCGCTCGCACGCGCTCCCACCCGCACCCGCATCCACGATCGGAGCAAGAGGGAGCCCAAGCCCTCTTGCCCGGCCGACTCCCCGACGTCCGATACATCCCCCCCCGGCAGGACCACTCGCACCCCCACCCCGAAGGACCGCCGACTTCCCGACAATATCGGGCCAGGAGGGAGCCCAAACCCTCCTGGCCACGGCGACCCCCTACCCCCACCCCGCACTACATTACGGGCAGGAGGGATCCCAGGCCCTCCTGCCCTCGACGCAAACCCCCTCCCTCCAACGACCGCCCCCCCCAAGAACCTCCGCCCGTCCCCCAGCCGACCCGCGACCACCCTGGCCGACCCCCACGACACCCCCACCCGCCTTCCCCGTACCTTTGTGTAGTTGGGCCAGAAGGGAGCCCAAACCCTCCTGGCCACGGCGACCCCCTAACCCCACCCCGCACTACATTACGGGCAGGAGGGATCCCAGGCCCTCCTGCCCTCGACGCAAACCCCCCTCCCTCCAACGACCGCCCCCCCCAAGAACCTCCGACCGCCCCCCAGCCGACCCGCGACCCCCCTGGCCGACCCCCACGACCCCCCCACCCCCCTTCCCCGTACCTTTGGAAGTTGGCCGGACAGACGGGAGCCAAACCCGCCTGTCCGGCAGGCAGCCAACGAAGGAATGAGGCCGGATTGGCCCATCCGTCCTAAAGCTCCGCCTACTGGTGGGGCCTAAGGCGCGTGGGCCAATCAGAATAGGCCCTGGAGCCTTAGGTCCCACCTGGGGGCGCGGCCTGAGACACATGGTCGGGTTTGGCCCATGTGCCTCAGGCCGCGCCCCCAGGTGGGACCTAAGGCTCCAGGGCCTATTCTGATTGGCCCACGCGTCTTAGGCCCCACCAGTAGGCGGAGCTTTAGGACGGATGGGCCAATCCGGCCTCATTCCTTCGTTGGCTGCCTGCCGGACAGGCGGGTTTGGCTCCCGTCTGTCCGGCCAACTTCCAAAGGTACGGGGAAGGGGGGTGGGGGGGTCGTGGGGGTCGGCCAGGGGGGTCGCGGGTCGGCTGGGGGACGGGCGGAGGTTCTTGGGGGGGGCGGTCGTTGGGGGGGGGGGGGGGTTTGCGTCGAGGGCAGGAGGGCCTGGGATCCCTCCTGCCCGTAATGTAGTGCGGGGTGGGGTTAGGGGGTCGCCGTGGCCAGGAGGGTTTGGGCTCCCTTCTGGCCCAACTACACAAAGGTACGGGGAAGGCGGGTGGGGGTGTCGTGGGGGTCGGCCAGGGGGGTCGCGGGTCGGCTGGGGGACGGGCGGAGGTTCTTGGGGGGGCGGTCGTTGGGGGGGGGGGGGGGGTTGCGTCGAGGGCAGGAGGGCCTGGGATCCCTCCTGCCCGTAATGTAGTGCGGGGTGGGGTTAGGGGGTCGCCGTGGCCAGGAGGGTTTGGGCTCCCTCCTGGCCCGATATTGTTGGGGAGTCGGCGGTCCTTCGGGGTGAGGGTGCGAGTGGTCCTGCCGGGGGGGGGGATGTATCGGACGTCGGGGGGGGGGGCATCAGGCTTTCAGGATGGGGAAAGACCTTCAAGGGGGGACAGGACTTCAAGGGGGGACAGTGCACGGAAAGTCAGGGCAGTGCACGGAAGTCAGGGCGGGCGAAAGGAGCGTCGGGCATCATGCGCGTTATATGCCTGAGCGCGGTATAGAAAAGTTTTGGTACATATCATCGTGATTTCTGCGCGCTATACCCCTGTGCGCGTTTTACACAGGTGCGCGTTATATCCGCGAAAATACGGTAATTTTGTCACATTATAATTAAAGTGATTCCTTTTTCTTTATGTTAGATTCCTTTGCACATCCAGGGTGGGTGGGGGGGGTGTATTATTTATTTAGAGGTATAAATTTCATAATATTCTATAATATTGATGAGTATAATATAATATCATTACTGTTATAGGTTAAGAAGGGATTTAAAATTTTTATTGTAATATTTCTGATGTTAATAGTGTATTTTCATATAGTTGTTGTTTTTTTTTTCGATTTTTCAAATGTATACATTGTCAAGTTCAAAATATCAATAAAGAAATAAAAAAAAAAAAAAAAAAGAAACAGGTAATGCCACTCCATCCGGTCAAAGGCTTTCTCTGCATCTAAAAATAATGCTGCCATTGGCATAGTGGAATGAGAAAGAGTACGGGTATTAGACGCAGAGAAGCGAGATGGATTAAAACCGGTCTGATCAGGGTGGATAAGGCTATCTAAGACTTTAACAAGTCTAGAGGCAAAAATCTTCACGTACAACTTAGCCTCTACATTGATCAGGGAAATAGGACGATAATTTTTCATCTCTGTAGGATCACGATCTGGCTTTGGAGCAACTATTACTAAAGCTTCCCTAAATGTGGAAGGAGACTGCGGAAACTCCAAAAGAGCTTGAAAGAGATGTAAAAATTTAGGAATAAAAAAACTAGAAAATTTACTAAAAAATTCAACAGAAAAACCATCTCCACCCGGGGATTTTCTAAGTGGCATATGAAAGAGAGCATCTTCCACTTCAGCAGAATTGATAGGAGATATCAAGAGCTCTTGCTGCTCAGGTGACAAAGTCGGGTGCGGAAGAGAACGAAGAAATTCCTCAACAAGAACAGTAGAACCTGAATTGTCCGTAGAATACAATTCATAAAATCTAACAAAATAATCCGAAATATGAGTCGGATCCGATAACATAGTCCCCAATGTCGATTTAATTCCAGCAATATGCTGCTTTTGTTGTTTAGATTTAAGAAAAGAAGCCAAAAGTCGCCCAGATCTGTTTCCTTCAGCATAATATTTGGCAGAGGCCTTGAACACAAAGGCCGCAGATACTTCACAACATTTAGTATTATAAGAATATTTAAGTTTTAAGATCTCAGTGGCAGCATGTTGCAGTTCAAGGATTTTAAGACAGGTTTCCAATTGGGATCTTAGAGCCAAATCTATTTTATTCTTTTTAGCAACATAATGTATAATAAAACCACGAAGAGCAGCCTTCATGGTGTCCCACTGTATTTGTAGAGAGGTATCATTCAAAGTATTGAAAGAATAATAATCCTCCAAAAATTGTTCAACCGCAGTAACAAAGTCAGGATCCAACAATAAGGAGGAATTAAACCGCCATCGGGGAGAATGTTGTGGTGACAAATCATTATGCAAGATGAAACTAACACCAGCATGATCAGAAACCAAAATTGGATGGATCTTAGTAGCAGACAACTTGGAGACTAATACTTTTGACAATAAAAAAACCCCAATCCAAGAATAAGAGGCATGAACCGCCGAAAAACAAGTTTAATCCCTGCCAGTTGGATTGAGAAGGCGCCAAGGATCCACTACCCCTATATCACTCATAAGAGAAATCAAAGTATCTCGAGAGACAGAATTAGAAAACTTCCCAGTATTAGACTTATCCAGATAAGGATCAATATGAATGTTAAAATCTCCACCAATTAACAAAGGGATATCACAAACTAATTCAGGCAAACTAAACAAGTCCTTAAAGAATTGCAGATCTTCTTTATTAGGAGCATATAAGGAGACCAAATTAAGCCTGCTACCCTGATATAAAAGTTGGGCAACCACCCATCTACCCTGGGGATCAGCTTTATGGTGGAAAACAGTAATTGAAGAATTTTTATGAATTAATATAGCAATTCCACCTCACTTCCCCACAGCAGGGGCATAGATACATTGGCCAACCCAGATTCAATAGCACTTAAATGAGTTTCTTGAATCATAGCTAGAGTAGGATGAAATGATTGAGAAATTTCTTACGCTTGATCACATTGTTGAGACCATTCACATTAAGAGAAACACAGTGAAAATCTTTATCAACTGACATAGGAAATAGAGAAAGTAAACTCATAGAGATTTATAGAAATAAACCAGTGGATAAGATAAGGATCACAGAAAGTAAAAACAGCACAGAATTGAATATCAAGATAAGAAAAAAAAAGCAAGGAAAAAATTCCAGGTACCACAAACAAGCGGGTTTGCAAACAACAACCAGCAAACCCAAAAACAGAGAATTTTTAAGTGAAGTAAACTAGACATGATCAGGGATCTGGGAAATCCCCACAGAAGCCTAGACACAGAAGCGTCAGCTAAGTATAACGAAAAGCATAGACAAGTAAAACAAAAAAAATTATTATACAGTACACGTGGCATAGTATCTCAAAAGAGAAAAACAAAACACAATCAAGAATTAAACAGAAGTCAAA
Source organism: Geotrypetes seraphini (assembly GCF_902459505.1). Lineage (NCBI taxonomy): Eukaryota > Metazoa > Chordata > Amphibia > Gymnophiona > Dermophiidae > Geotrypetes > Geotrypetes seraphini. Next base: position 92,836,542 of record NC_047092.1, read on the forward strand.
AAATACTAAGTCCAAAAAGGTAAAAATACCATCGCAGGTAATAGAAATGCCATCTGGTAAAAGTCAGGGAAGACAATAAAAAAAAGTGTCCAAACAGTCAGGGTGGAGCTGAGACTTGCGTTTCCATATCGGAAAGGCCCTGCTTCTGAAGATATTCTTGTAAATCCACAGGATAATCAAAAGTCTTGGTGACATTCAAAGTGACCCGCATTGGGCCTTCAGACGTTTGAGTTCCGGTCACATCGCCAAGAATTGCTTACGCCAACATGCAGTAGATTTAGCCAAATCACGTAGAATCAAGATAGTATGCTCCTGCCATTTCAAAGGTGCCTTTTCCTTGGCCTTCTTCAAAAACGCCAAGACTTGTTGATACCGGAGAAGCTTTAAGACCATAAGCCGCAGATATTTAGAATTGCGTAGACGATTTGACGTGACCCTGTGGGCCCGTTCAATCTCTATCGGCGGATCAAAACAGAGATTAAGCAGTTCAGGTATAAATTTAACACAGAACCTGATTGGATCATCAGTCTCCGCAGACTCTGGAATCCCCCAAATCCTCAAGTTATTCCTGCAACTACGATTCGCCAAGTCCTCCACCTCCATTTGAAGATGGGAAATCAGTTTCACGTGCAAATCAGTAAGGACGGCTTTAGTTTCCAACCTCGCGGTGCGAGCATCCAGAGACTCCATTTTCTGGCAGAGCATCTGCATTTGCTCCATTTGCGATTGAACTCCAGCCTGTAGCTTTTGCAAAATTTGCCGATTGTCCAGGAGCATTTCTTTAATTTTGGCAAATTTCCCCAACATCGTCAGGGTCAGCTGGGCACCCAGAGTATCTTTAGAAGAATGCAATTTTGCCGGAGAAGGTGGGTCCGGTTTGGAGCGCTTAGCAGTCTGCAAGGCTGCAAAAGCAGTATCTATATGCTGTGTTTTAGATAATTTCACAATGCACCCATACGTTAAAAATATTTTACAGTACACCGATATCCATGTAGATTGGATACTTCAACAACAGTCCTTCATGATGCATTTAATACTGTATATCTAGATGTGGCCTCAGATACACCACCACTTCCTAAAATACTGAATTATATCAGGAGGGAATAACGGTGTCTAGGTGTCTTCACTGGCCTACAAACTTATTAATGTGTTCATTTTTATGTTTTTTTCTTTTTTAACTTTTTATATTTATGTATATTTTAGATTATTCCATGCTTAATAGTAATCTTAAGGTGAATATTTTTAACATATGGGTGCATTGTTGTAAAATTTGAAGTTTGAGCCCCATCGTAAATGTATGGTACAAGGAGCCATTTGGTTACAATTGCATAGCGTTTTAGATAATGCTATCACTGAGACAGCGATAAAAGCAGGAAAAAGCCAGAAAAAGAACGCAAAAACATCTTTGCCTACCCAAAGATCTCAGGCTGCAGATACAAATCCTTCCTGGATAGAACCTTCATGTTCCAAGCGAATAGACAAGAAGTCTGGTTGCGAAACTGCATAAATGAACCCAAACTGACTTTCAATGCATTCCGAAAAGCAATAAAAACCGCCCTATTCGACAAATTAATTGACTAAAACAGACCACCCTTAAACTAAAACATACATAGTAAACTACATAGTAACATACATAGTAAACTACATAGTAAACTAAAACATACATAGTAAACACTATTCAAGCTCTGGAAGCTCCAATTTTCATGTATTCTTTACCCATGGAACTTAAATTAGTATGTAACTTGTCTATGTAACTTTTCTTTTTTAGGCTCCTTATCATTCGCTGACTGTCCAGCCTTCTTTCAATGTGAACCACCTAGAAGTCGCTTGACTATGGTGGTATAGAAAAATAGTTATTATTATTATTATTATTTTACTGTAAAAATGATAGTAGGCCCTGCGGGAGCTCACCCAGACACGTCCGTTCACATGCCTAGCTAAACCAGCCCCCCCCCCCACCCCCCCCAGTTGTACCCATTCTACTCCACTCAGGATTTTGTAGACTTCAATCATATTTCCCCTCAGCCATCTCTTTTCCAAGCTGAAGAGCCCTAACCTTTTTAGTATTTCCTCATACGAGAGGAGTTTCTCAAGGTTATCCCAGGACAAGCAGGCAGCATATTCTCACATGTGGGTGACGTCATCTACGGAGCCCCAGCGCGGACAGCTTTTCAAGCAAACTTGATTGAAGTTTCAAGTTTGCTACACTGCACCACGCATGTGCATGCCTTCTTGCCCACTAGAGGGCGCATCCCACCTCGTGGTCCTCAGTTCAGTTTTTTTCACGGAGCCAGAAGCCCTGTGGAAATTGAGCTCCTATTTTTCTGCCTTCTGACACCGCGTCTGGGTTATTTAGCTCGGTCGCTGTGCTTTATTTGTTGTTTTTTCCTTTTTAGCCGTCGTTTATCGTCGAGAAAAAAAAAAAAAAAAAAAAGTTTATTTCTTCCGTTCGGCTCCGGGGGCTCCCGGGAGCCGCGGCCGCGGGACATCATTCGTTCCCGGCCCCTTTCTTTTTCATGTCCCGTCCCTTGTCGGGCTTTAAGAAATGCACCCGGTGTGAGCGGTTACTATCCATCACTGACCCCTGACCCCCACCGGTGGTGCTTGCTCTGCCTTGGACCCGAGCATCCGACTAATTCCTGCGATCGGTGTTCCACTTTTCAGGCTAGAGCGCTCCGTCGACGCCGCGCCAGGATGGCGGAGCTTTTCGCAGTTGACTCCGCGCCCGGGAAGGCCTCGACGTCGGCCTCTGCTTCGGCCCCGGCCTCGGCCTCGGCGCCTTCGGCTTCGCCGCGGACCTCGACCTCGAAGCCGACGCCTGCGACCAAACCTGCCTCGGGTAAGTCCTCTTTTCCATCCCCGACTCCAGGGTCATCGAAGAAGCCATCCTCGAGCTCCTCTGCGGCGGGTGGGTCGTCCTCGGCCCCGCCCAGGACTCCGGCCACTAATGCCCCGAGGGAATACTCGAGACCGAGGTCGCCCTCCAGGGAGCATCCCCCGGCCTCAGACCTGCCTACCATGGTCGGGATCCCGGCGTTCCAGGACCTGCTCCGAGCATTGATTTCCTCGGAGCTGTCTGGCGCCCTCGAACAACTGCAGCGGGCTGCGACCTCGACTGCTTTGACCTCAGGGGCACCGACCTCGGCGACCTCGGTCTCGACTCCCTCGGTCTCGGCTACCGGGGCACCACCGACCTCGGCCTCGACCTTGCCCTCGACCTCGGGGGCCCCGCCTGAGAGCAGCGTTCGGCCCCGGGACAAGGTACGCAGAGTGAGACGGATTTCCTCCTCCTCCTCGAGGTCCTCCCGGGGTTCCTCGCCCTCGGGCCAGCCTCGGGCGAGGCGTCGCCCGAGGAAGCCGAAGCGTTCGCGGGGCTCTCCTCGACGACGTGGTCGCTCCTCGCCGCTCGGGGGCGAGGCCTTGCGGGTTTCGGAGCTTCGTCTCGATAACCCGAGGCTTCTCCGTTCCCCTGCGAGAGGGGATTCTCGTGACTCCTCGCCGAGGAAAAGGGGGCGTGCCTCGGTCCCTCGGACGCCTGGGACGTCTCCCAGGGGTTCTTCGAGGCGGAGACGTTCCCCGACCCCCTCGAGACCATTAGATCTGGCCTCATGGGGCTCGGGGCCCGGTAGGGAGCCACGTTATTCTCACGAGGCGTCCCCCTTTTGTTCGGCGGAGAGGTCGAGAACTCCCTCCCCGCCTGCCAGGCCGTCCTCCTTCTCCAGCTTTGTGCAGGACATGGCGCGTGCCTTGGGCCTGGACCTCATGGCTGGGTCGCAATATACTAAAGAGTTCCTCGAGGAGCAGGACCTTCCTACTCCCCCAAGGGAATCCCCTCGGCTGCCCCTGAATAAGGTCCTTCATCAGACCTTGCTTAAGAACCTGACTTCACCTCTTACAGTCACAGCGGTGCCGTCTAAGATGGAGTCAAAGTACAGGACGATACCACCCAAGGGGTTTGAGAAGGCTCAACTCTCCCACCAGTCTCTACTGGTCGAGTCTGCGCTCAAAAAGACACAACCCTCCCGGGTTTCTGCGGCGGTTCCGCCCGGCAGGGAGGGTCGGACCCTTGACAAGTTTGGTCGTCGCCTCTATGCCAATTCCTTCATGGCAACCAGGGTGTTGAATTATGCCTTTACCTTTTCCTCCTATCTGCGTGGCATGGTAAAGGATCTGCCCCAATATCGTGAGGCCTTGCCGGACTCCCGCAAGGAAGGGTTCGACAGGTTTATGTCCAACCTGTCAATTGCGTTTGTACCTTTTTCATGTGGTGTACGATACGTTTGAGCTGGTATCGAGGGTGTCGGCCTTTGCGGTAGCTATGCGCCGGTTGGCGTGGCTACGCACCCTCGATATGGACCCAAACCTGCAGGAACGCCTTGCGGACTTGCCTTGCGTGGGGTCCGAATTATTCGATGAAATCCTGGAGGCGGCGACCAAACGGCTCTCGGAACAGGAGCGCTCGTTAGCCTCCTTGGTCCGTCCGAAACCTCGAGCCACGCCGCAGAAACCCTTCCGGCCTCCCCCGAGGCGGTACCCTCAAAAGTCGACCCCGGCTTTTTCAAGGCCACCGCCTCGGCGCCCCCCCTCGACAGGGCAGAGGGGGACAAACCAAAACTCCAGCGCAGGGTCCTGCCAAGCCAGCGCCGTCCTATTTGACGGGATAGGCGGATGGGGCTGGCCCCCCTCCGCCATCGCGCCGCACCCCCTTCCCATAGGGGGTTTGACTCCGGTCCTTTTTACGCGGCCTGGACCGAGATAACATCCGACGCTTGGGTGCTCCGGACCGTCTCCGAGGGCTACTCTCTCAACTTTTGCTCTGCGCCGCCGGAACATTCACCGGAGGCTTGCCCATACAACCGGACCCAGCTCCCCGTCCTCATGGCCGAGGCCAGGGCCTTGTTGAGGCTTCGGGCGGTGGAACCTGTACCCTCCGACCAGCGGGGGCGGGGGTTTTATTCCCGTTACTTTTTGGTCCCAAAGAAGACTGGGGACTTACGCCCCATTCTAGACCTCAGGAAGCTCAACAAGTTCCTGGTCCGGGAGAAGTTCCGGATGTTGTCACTTCCGGTATTATATCCTCTCTTGGAGGAAGGGGACTGGATGTGCTCCCTGGACCTGAAGGAAGCGTACACCCATGTTCCGGTGCATCCCGCTTTCCGCAAATTCTTATGGTTCCAGGTGGGCGAGCTACACCTGCAGTACAGAGTCCTCCCCTTCGGCCTGGTCTCGTCCCCTCGAGTCTTCACGAAGTGTATGGTGGTAGTCGCTGCCGCTCTAAGGACTCGGGGGTTTCAGGTCTTCCCTTACCTGGACGATTGGCTGATCAAGGCCCCGACCAGGGAAGGGGTTATCTCAGCGACCCTACAGTCTATCGCCTTCCTTCAACGACTAGGATTCGAAGTGAACTTTCCCAAGTCACAATCACTTCAGTTTATAGGCGCAGTGCTGGACACTGTTCGCCTCCGTTCATTCCTCCCTCCTCCGCAGTTGGAGGCTTTGGTTCGGTTGGGTCGTCTGATCCTTCAGCTGCCGATGGTGTTGGCTCAGCGCATGATGATGCTTCTGGGCCACATGGCTTCTACGGTCCACGTCACGCCGATCGCCAGACTGCACATGAGAATTCCTCAGTGGACTCTGGCCTCTCAGTGGCGCCAGGAGTGCGATCCTGTCTCTTCTCGCATAACGGTGACTCCTTCTTTGAGACGCTCGCTCCGTTGGTGGACCGACTCTTCAAATCTTTCCGGGGGTTTGCTCTTTCTCGTCCCTCCGCATCGCAAGGTTCTGACCACGGACTCCTCGGAGTACGCGTGGGGGGCCCATCTCGACGGTCTGCGGACCCAAGGCCTGTGGTCGGTGGAGGACCGACGCTGTCACATCAATGTGTTGGAGCTTCGCGCCATCTTTCTGGCGGCTCGAGCTTTCGGCCACCTGCTCCGCGATCAGGTAGTCCTCGTGCGAACGGACAACCAGGTGGCCAGGCTCTTGGTCCCTTTGCCGGGAAGCTCTGCGCCTTTGGGAATGGGGGATCTCCAAGAACATCTTCCTACAGGCGGTCTATATCCAGGGGGAACAGAACTGCTTGGCAGACAAACTCAGTCGGCTTCTCCAGCCGCACGAGTGGTCACTCAACTCCAGAGTCCTGCGCGAGGTCTTCGACCGCTGGGGGACTCCACAGGTGGATCTGTTTGCCTCCCTGGAGAATCGCAAACTACCCCTGTATTGTTCTCGGATGTACTCCCCGGACCGTCTGGAAGCGGACGCCTTTCTTCTCGACTGGGGAGGGAGGTTCCTTTATGCGTTTCCTCCTTTTCCCCTGATCTTGAGGACGTTGGTTCGTCTCAAATCATCCAGAGCCACTATGATTCTCATTGCGCCTCGGTGGCCTCGTCAACACTGGTTCTCCCTGCTTCTGCAACTCAGTGTCAGGGAGCCTCTGCTTCTGCCTGTGTTTCCCTCTCTGCTATCTCAGAATCGGGGTTCGCTGTTGCATCCCAATCTTCAGTCGTTACACCTGACCGCTTGGTTCCTTTCCCCTTGACTTCGGTTCCGGTTTCTCAGTCGGTGCGGGAAGTGTTGGAAGCCTCGCGCAAGGTCTTGACCAGGCTTTGTTATTCCCAGAAGTGGACCAGGTTTTCCTCCTGGTGTTCCTCGCGTCATCTGGATCCGGATTCGGTCCCGGTGTCTTCGGTACTGGACTATTTGTTACATTTGTCTAATTCCGGCCTGAAGACGACATCTGTCCGGGTACATCTCAGTGCCATTTCGGCTTTCCATCGGCACTTGGACGGACGTTCTCTTTCGCTTCATCCTCTGGTGACGCGTTTCATGAAGGGTCTAATCAATGTTTGTCCCCCTCTGAAGCCCCCTCCTGTCGTTTGGGATTTGAATGTTGTTTTGGCTCAACTGATGAAACCTCCCTTTGAGCCTATCGACAGGTCTCTCCTGAAATTTCTTACTTGGAAGGTGGTATTCCTGATTGCCCTCACATCTGCTCGACGGATTAGTGAGTTGCAAGCTTTGGTTGCGGACCCGCCTTTCACGGTGTTCCATCATGACAAGGTGGTTCTCCGCACCCATCCTAAATTTTTACCTAAAGTTGTGTCTGATTTCCACCTCAATCAGTCCATTCTCCTTCCTGTGTTCTTTCCTAAGCCCCACTCCCATCCTGGCGAGACGGCGCTCCACACGCTTGACTGTAAGAGGGCGTTGGCATTTTATCTCCAACGTACCAGGTCTCATCGGAAGGTTCCTCAATTGTTTTTGTCCTTTGATCCTAATCGTTTAGGACACCCTGTTTCCAAGCGCACCTTGTCCAACTGGTTGGCTGCTTGTATTTCTTTTTGCTACGCTCAGGCTGGTCTTACGCTCCCGGGTCGAGTCACGGGGCATAAGGTCCGGGCGATGGCAGCTTCGGTTGCTTTCCTCCGATCTACTCCTATGTAAAGCTGCCACTTGGTCTTCGGTTCATACGTTCACCTCCCACTATTGTCTGGACACTTTGTCCAGAAACGACGGCCGGTTTGGCCAGTCGGTGTTACGTAATCTGTTTTCCTAAATTGCCATCCTCCCACCTGCCCTTTTTTGGTTGGCTTGGAGGTCACCCACATGTGAGAATATGCTGCCTGCTTGTCCTGGGATAAAGCACAGTTACTTACCGTAACAGGTGTTATCCAGGGACAGCAGGCAGATATTCTCACAACCCACCCGCCTCCCCGAGGATGGCTTCTTTGCTAGGACCACGAGGTGGGATGCGCCCTCTAGTGGGCAAGAAGGCATGCACATGCGTGGTGCAGTGTAGCAAACTTGAAACTTCAATCAAGTTTGCTTGAAAAGCTGTCCGCGCTGGGGCTCCGTAGATGACGTCACCCACATGTGAGAATATCTGCCTGCTGTCCCTGGATAACACCTGTTACGGTAAGTAACTGTGCTTTTTATCTCCTTTGATCCTAACAAGTTGGGTCATCCTGTTTCCAAAAAATGATTTCCAATTGGTTGGCTGCGTGCATCTCATTGTGTTATGCTCAAGCTGGGGAGTCATGTCATAGCTCATAAAGTTCGAGCTATGGTAGCTTCAGTAGCTTTTCTCCGCTCTACCTCTTTTGATGAGATCTGTAAAGCTGCTACTTTACTTGGTCCTCGCTTCATACTTTCACCTCTCATTACTGTCTGGAATCTTTTTCCAGATGGGAAGGACACTTTGGCCAAGCAATATTGCAAAATTTGTTTTCCTAAATGCCAACCTTCCTCCATCCCATTCTTGGATAAAGTACAGTTTACTTGCCATAACAGGTGTTATCTAGAGACAGCTGGCAGATTTTCTCACAACCCACCCACCTCCCCTAGTTGGCTTCTTAGCTGGCTTACTGAACTGAAGAGCCGTGTGCCTACGTCGGGCGGGGAGGCACTTGCGCATGTGAGGTGCAGACAGTCACAAACTTTCTAAAGTTCTTAAAGTGCTGACTCCCTTTTGCAACTGTCCGGACCGGGGCTCCATAGATGATGTCACCCATCTGTGAGAATATCTGCCTGCTGTCCCTGGTTAACACCTGTTATGGTAACTGTGCTTTCCCTGCAACCAGTCTGATTCGGATAACAGGCACCTGAAATCACAGCAAATACCGTATTTTCACGCATATAATGCGCGTGTTATACACGTTTTTACCTACCGCGCATACCCCTCGCGCGTTATACGCGTGAGCGCGGTATACAAATTTTTTTTTACATAGTTCCCACCCCGCCCGACGCCCGATTCACCCCCCCCAGCAGGACCGCTCGCACCCCCACCTCGAACGACCGCTCGCACGCGCTCGCACCCGCATCCACGATCGGAGCAAGAGGGAGCCCAAGCCCTCTTGCCCGGCCGACTCCCCAACTCCCTGACAATATCGGGCCAGGAGGGAGCCCAAACCCTCCTGGCCACGGCGACCCCCTACCCCCACCCCGCACTACATTACGGGCAGGAGGGATCCCAGGCCCTCCTGCCCTCGACGCAACCCCCCCTCCCTCCAACGACCGCCCCCCCCAAGACCCCCCGACCACCCCCCCAGCCGACCCGCGACCCCCCTGGCCGACCCCCACGACACCCCCACCCCCCTTCCCCGTACCTTTGGTAGTTGGCCGGACAGACGGGAGCCAAACCCGCCTGTCCGGCAGGCAGCCAACGACGGAATGAGGCCGGATTGGCCCATCCGTCCCAAAGCTCCGCCTACTGGTGGGGCCTAAGGCGCGTGGGCCAATCAGAATAGGCCCTGGAGCCTTAGGTCCCACCTGGGGGCGCGGCCTGAGGCACATGGCCCAACCCGACCATGTGCCTCAGGCCGCGCCCCCAGGTGGGACAGCGCACGGAGAGTCGGGGCAGTGCACGGAAAGTCAGGGCGGGTAAACGGAGAGTCGGGACAGCGCACGGAGAGTCGGGGCGGGCGAAAGGGACAGTTGGGCAGCATGCGCGGTATACCCGTGAGCGCGGTATACAAAAGTTTTTGTACATAAAATTGTGGTTTCTGCGCGCTATACCCGTGTGCGCGTTTTACACGGGTGCGCGTTATCTGCATGAAAATACGGTACTCCTATTATTCTCTACAGGGAACATCATGAGGGTGGAGGGTCTGAAATTTGGAGTTTTAGTGTTTTCTTGGGTTAGGACTTGAGTCTCCCTCCTTCAAAATCCTAAAGTCAGTATTTTTATTATTTTTGCATGCAACTCCAAGGTGGCCATCTAGTGATCTGATTTTAAACTTTTTTGTTCACTTCAAAACTGCTTGTTTTGACAAGGGACTGCCTCTGCTGAATGCCCCAGGTCTTTCTATTCCTGAATCCTACATCAGTTGCGCAGAGTTGCCAGATGCAGAGCGGCCGTATTCCACGTGACTTGGTAGTAAGAGACGGGAGCTTCTGTCTCTGCTCCAAGTGAGTCCTCCAAGGCCTTGGAACCCACAAAATCCCAGAAGAACCAGTTAAAGGAGGAGCAATCCTGCTCAGATAAACCAAGCAGTGATGATTGGAAGTCCCTTTCCATGACTTTGTTTTTGCTGGGCTCTTCTGCAATGGTGGATGAGTGGGATCCATTTTGGGGTCCTGTATCCAAGGGGCAGGTGTGGCAGATCATGGTGATAATCCTGACCTTTTCAGGTCAGCTTCTGTCTCTCATATTATTGTTGACACCCTGTCTATACTGAAGCTCGATGCCCAGCAGTCTTCCACCTCACAGTGCTCCTTCATGTGCGGCACTAATGCACAGGCAAACTTTTTCCATCTCACCTGGATCTGACCTCTTTGGTCACTGACCTGAAGGCTCACTTTAGGTGGCTAAAGCTATGTCTTGGCTGTATCCTTTTTCTCCAGACTTCCAGCAGCTGTTTGTCCAGCCAAAGGTGAACTCCACAGTGGCGCAAGTGACCAAGCATACTTCACTTCCTAGTAAAGGTGGAGTGATGCTGAAAGACACACAGGACCACAGAATGGTTGTGGCCGTGTTTAGGCAAAAATCCTTCTTTAGGGGTTCTAGGGGGTAAAGGTGAAGCATGAGAATAAATATGATGGTGAACTAAACAAACGTGGCTATAGTGCAGCAGGAGAATAAATATATGTTAAAAATGTGATGGTAGTAACCAAAACCGCAAGTGAAAAGAGGGCCTTCCTCGTTTCACTCAGTTGTCCTCCTCTTTTCACTTGCGGTTTTGGCCACTACCATCACATTTTTAACATACATTTATTTTCCTGCTTTACTATAGTCACATTTATTTAGTTCACCATCATATTTATTCTCATGCTTCATCTTTACCCCCTAGAACCACTGAAGAAGGCTTTTTGCCGAAACAGACCGTGTAGGGTCTGTATCACATCATGCGTCAGTTATTCATGAAGCAAAGATTATTTTATTTTTTTATTTTTACTTTTATTTGACTCGTTCTAATAAACGCCTTGTCAAGAGCATTGCATTCCACGGTCTTTTCTCTTTTTGTTCTTTGGATTTCCATTCTTTGACTGGGGAATATCTGGGCCTTTGCTTTGTCTGATGAGATTGCAATATAGGCCACAGTAGACCAGGTTTCCTTAAATTTAGAGAAGGCTGGTTTTAAAGATTGCATGAATTAATGAGAGAAAGCCAACATGGATTTAGTCAAGGGAAATCTTGCCTCACCAATCAGTGTCAGACCAATCTAAAAGGACAAGGTACAGTCAGTTTAATGTTCAAAATTACAGACCTGTCTTAAATCTATGTTTGCCAGCTAAATTGACTGAAAAGGATGTCGATTTCATAGAACCCCCCCAAAAAAACCGCAATCTCCCCCTCAAAAAAAAACAACAAACGCAGCCCAAAGATTTTTAACAGCTAGCTTGGAGGATGCATTTCCAGCAGTATGGCAATGAATTCTGAAGTGGCCATTGAAAAGGCTGGTAGCAGGTGCAGCAGCTGTCTCTCTGGTATCTGTGAGTATAGAGGAGCTGACAGGCTCCAACAATGATTTTTTAAAAGTTAAATTAGAGGAGTTTTAAAGGTTTCCTAGTGTTCTCCCACCTGAAATATGCTGTTTTTGTAATTTTTTTAATTTCAGAAAGTGCTGTTTTTAGCTCGCTTTTGGTGTGAATTCGGGTCCGGTGGCCATGTTGATTTTTTTTTTTTTAAATGAATCATTTTTATTTTTCAAAAATAAATATACAAAGTATACAGATAATTATTATAAATATACAAAAGATAACTCAAACATGAAACAGACTAGTTGTACATATCACAGTTAATAAGCAGGGAGATAGTATTAATTATAAGCCAATACAACCAGTTGTCTCATGTCAGCCAAATCCAGCAGGGTCAGTACATATAATTTCAGCTGAAAGTATACTTGTGACACATGGAAGAGAGTTCCCAATGAGCATCCAAACGACTTAATTAAATGATAAGAAGTGGCTCTCTATATATTTTATAAATATTACATTGAGGTAATTTATGTCAACGGTCCAAGTTGCAATAAAGTTGAACAGGTCTACTGTGGCCTATATTGCAATCTCAGCAGACAAAGCAAAGGCCCAGATGATGTTTTTTTAGCTATTACACTTTCAGATTTGTTGGTTATGCTTAGATAAGTCCTTCCAACAGTACAAGATGTTTTTAATAGCCAAGAATGATAAGATGTTAAGTAAACGGGCATTGGGCTCGGGCATAGAGTATGTTATACTATGTTGTCCAAGAATAATCATTTTAAGATGTAAGGGTTCATTATTATTTAGAATGGTGGATATGGTGTTCCAGACTTTATCCAATACATTTTAATATGTGAGCATTGGAATAACATGGACCAGCATAGATTGAGCCTTCTTTGGGAAATTTAACGAGTTTATGTGGAGTCCAGTGGGATCGATGTTTACTATCTTGAATTTTTAACAATCTTTTCTTTCAACTTTTCCCTTCTTCTTTAAAATTCAAAATTTTGCCAGGAAAACTGCTAGAATGGAGTCCTTAGAGTGTCCTAGTTTGTGCTAAATTGCCACATTTAGAGCATTTTCGGGGGAGAGGGGGTGGAGTCGGTAACTACTGGTTCAGCCTCCCCTTCACAGAAGCAGGTGATTACACTCTATAACCACCAGGGTCTCACTGAATGGCGACTAGCACCCCCAAGTGGTCACAGGAAAAACTGCTGGCCTGGGCGCGCTTCTCTGGATGGAGTAGCCCTACAGGGACTAAAATAAAGTAAAACAAAAACAAAACAGGATCAGCATTATCAGTTTTTAGACCTGCGCTCTGGGCTGGCGACAGCACCCCGGACCTTCACCAAAGTCATGGTGATAGTGGCGGCTCCTCTGAGGAAATGAAGTTGCAGGCTCACCCTTATCTGGCTGTCTGGTTGCTCAGAGCACCCTCGGAAAAGGAGCACACTATGGTAACAACAATGCTCCACGTACTGGAAGACCTGGGCTGAATTGTCAACCTTAAAAAAAAGAACCTCAGTCGCTAGAATAATCGATATGGCAGTGGGCTTTATTTACCTTCCCAAGGCTCGGAACAGAAGCTCTGGGCACAGATTTTGGAGATATTGAAGATGGCTCCTTTGGAGTGGGACATCCTACAGATTCTGGGTTCCAGGATTGCCAAGCTGAATGTGGTTCCCTGGGCGAAGGCACTCGTGTGTCCTCTTCAGAATGCCTTCTTCTCTCGCTGGGCCCCCCACTGGGATGTCTTAGAGCTGAGTTTGCCGTGGACTCTGGAGTCCAGAATGTGTATGACCTGATGGCATCATCCTCAATCACTCTGCCAGAGCATTCTGTTAAGCATTGCCTCCTGGATTGTAGTAACCTCAGATGCCAGCTTTCATGATTGGGAGGGGCTCATTATGGTCTTTGTACTTTTCAGGACTTTTGGACTCTGTCACCACAGAAGTGGTCGATCATTGATGGCAGTGGTCTCTGTTAATCGTCAAGGGAGGAACCAAAAATTCTCCCTTGGCTCAGGAGACTTGACTTCTTTTTCTTTGGGTGGAAAGTCATCTCCCAGCGCTGACGGCGGCGCATGTGGCCGAAGTGGTCAGCATTCAAGCAGACTTCCTCAACTGTCAATCTAGAGTTCCGGGTAAGTGTACCCTAGTGTAGTAGGCATTTCGGGCGATCTTGAGGCGCTGGGGGAGTCCCGCCTTGACCTCATGGTTGCGGTGCAAAGCAAGAAGGCACTATGCTTCTTCTGTCGCAGATCTGGCTTGGAAGTGGAGAGACTTGATGCTGCGGAGATTCTTCATATGTTTTTTCCGCCTTGGCCATTGATTGGTTGGGTTTTTTGGTGGATTGCAACTCATCCTATCCCCATCATTCTGGTGGTGCCCGATTGGCCTTGAAGACAGTGGTGTGCGGATTGGATGCGGCTGCAGGTGGCATTAAGTCTGCACCTGAGCGTCTTTCCTGACCTCCTCACCCAGGCTGGTTGCCATGAAGGATGTGGGTCATTTTGATCTTACGGCTTAGCTCTTGAGCGCGCAGCCTTAAAAAATTTTTTTTTTTTTTTTTTTTTAAAAAGGCTATTCAGAGCTTGTCATAGCTAAGCTTCTTAGGTCTACCAAGTCGACTTACGCTAAGGTGTAGAAGTCCTTTCTAGCGCTGGAGTGACCAGGAACAGGTGAACCCTTATTTGACTTAGGTGTTGTGGGTCCTTGCTTTTCTCCAAGCAGATCTGGATAAAGGCCTTACGGTGGCGTCTCTGCGGATACCTGTAGCCGATCTATTCGGTTTTAGATCCCAGGATTGTCTGTTCTCTGTTGCTCAGTTTTTACAGAAAGATTTTTGGGTCAGGCTGCCCATTAAGAATCAGTTCCCAGCCTGGGACCTTAATGTGATGCTATCTGGCTTTGCCTGGGCTCTTTTTAAACTGCTGAGGAATGCTTCTCTCCTGAAAGTAACACTCTAGACCAGGGGTGCCTAAATGGTCGATCGCGATCGACCAGTAGTTCGCAAAGGCAACACAAGTCGATCATGTTGCCTTTGCGATCTTGTTCTTCCTACCTCCCCGAGCCAGGCCAGGCGCGTACAAGTGCCGGACCCACAAGCCTTCACCTCCGACGTCAATTTTGACGTCAGAGATGAAGTTCTGGGCCAGTCAATTGCTGCCTAGCTGGCCTGGAACTTCCTCTCTGATGTCAAAATTGACGTCGGCGGTGAAGGCTTGTGGGCCCGGCGCTTTTACACGCCAGGCCTGGCTCAGGGAAGCAGGGAGAAATTAGCGTGGTGGCTTGGGGAGGGGGCAGGGAGAGAGAAAGAATCAGAGAAGTGGAAAAATCGGTGTGATGGCTTGTGGGGGTAGGGGGAGAGAGAAAGAAAGACAGAAATAAAGATGGGGCAGGGGAGAGAGAAAGATAGGCTCACCGTAAGGGGGAGAGAGAAAGAAAGAGAGACAGAAAGAAAAGGGGAGGAGGAATAAATAAATATTGGATTTACAGAAGAAAGAAGTGCAACCAGACAAAAAGGTAGGAAAAATGATTTTATTTTCAATTTAGTGATCAAAATGTGTCTATTTTGAAAATTTATATCTGCTGTCTATATTTTACACTATGGCCACCTTTTACTAAGCCACGATAGTGTTTTTTAGCACAGGAAGCCTATGAGCGTCGGGAGCTGCGAGGGGCATTCAGCGCAGCTCCCTGTGTTAAAAAACGCTATTGCGTTTTAGTAAAAGGGGAGGAGGTATATTTGTCTATTTTTATTTAGTTGTTACTGAGGTGACACTGCATATTTTAAAGTCATTTGCCTTGACCTCTGAAAAAAAAACCCCGAATACAAATGATAATTAACCTTTTCTCTGTGTACAATGTGTCACTGGCGGGCTCAGGGCAATGGGTCCAGGGCCGCTGGGACAAGGAAATACTCTTGTGTGCCACTGCGGGCGACACAAGGAAAAAGAAAGTCAGGTTTAGTGGAAAAAAAACACAAGTGAACCAGGTAGGTGAAAATCAAAATCAGAACTGGATTTATTTTCCAGAACAAAATAAACAAGTTGCTTCTCTCTTTTGTTCTTAAACCAGTGCTCAAATAAGCCAAACATAAACTCTGTCAGGATTCAGCAACAAATAATAAAGTCCCAAAACATAAGGTTTGGCATAGCCTAAAAGTCCTATTGCTGTACAGGTCCTGGACCTGTTGGGCTACTGCGTGAGTGGACTGCTGGGCACGATGGACCTCGGGTCTGACACAGCAGAGGCATTTCTTATGTTCTGTACAAAAACTTCAAAGGGTTTTAAACCCAAAACAAGAAACCTTATCTTTTAAGCAAAAATGGATTCTTCATATAATCAAGAGTTCCAGTCAGTAAGGTTTCACTCAAACCAAAAATAATCCAAAATATAAGTCTTTACTTTACTCAGGAAGACTTGTGCTTGTATCAGTGCACCGGCACTGATTCCTCCAGCAGCAGTAGTGCTGGGCAAGGTGGCGTGCTCCACGTGGTGCTAATTTTCCAAGATTTGGCCCTCGATCCCACCGCATGAATGTGGGGCAAACCCCACCACCTTAGTTACAAACAGTCACACTTCAAAAAGGAAGCAAAGAAAAAAACTAAACCACAACAGGATCAGTTCAGCACAGCCCTTGTCAAGGAATCCTATCCTTCTTTAAACTTAGCAAGATTCACAAGGCACAACTGCAAAAATAGTCCCAATAGCCAAAAGGAAATATTTATAAACTATAAAGAGTTTTACCTCATGCAAAATTGTCATTTCATTAATAAGACATTAACTTTTTTTTCTGAGGCCCTCCAAGTACCTACAAATCCAAAATGTTGTCCTGCAAAGGGTTTGAGTTTGAGACCACTGGTCTAGAATGTCTCACCTATTGCACTGGAAAAGGAGATTATGGACTTACCCTGGTAAGCTCTTTTCCAGTAGATAGGTGAGACATTTTAGACACCCCCCCCCAGTCCTGTCCTTGCTGTATCTGTTTCAGCTATTGATTTCAAATTTTAGGCTCCTTCTGCTTATCCAATCTATTTCTTCCAGACCGGTCAACCCTTTCGGGGTTAAGAAGAGTTTGTACATATGTATAACCTGTTGTGGGAGTAGTTCTGAACTCCTTTGACGCCTCTGTTGGAGGTTAACAGTACTGTTTTGTCATTTGAACAGAACAATAGTTTAGCGCACTGTTCTTCAACTGCCGGTCCGCAGACCGGTGTCGGTCCACAGAAAATTTCTGCCAGTCCGCGCAGGGTCGGCGAGATCGAGTCGGCAGTTTTAGTTCCTGCTGACTGCGGTTCCTGCCGACTGCCGTTCCTCCCAGCCTCGGGCGATCAAGACAGGCTGCCGACGTCGGGGCTTTCCCTCTGTGAGTCTCGCCTGTTTGGAAACAGAAAGTTGAAACAAAATAGGCGGAACTCAGAGAGTGAAGGTCCCGACGTCGGCAGCCTGTATTGATTGCCTGAGACTGGAAGGAACCTCAACCCACCTCAAACTATCCAATTACTGTCCCATCATCCCTAAAACTTCCCAAGCCCCCCAAACTATCCTCACCCCAAACTACTTCTTTGCAACTACCCCCTCCTACTACACTCAAACAGCTCCACCCCTAAAACTACCAATGTAATTTCCCCACCATTCCCCCAAACTGTTCGACCCCCCCAAATTACTCGTCCTGCACCTATCCCACTACCCCAAATTGTTCAACCTACAAAACACCCCCAGCAATTTCCCTTCACTCCTATAACTAGCTCTCTAACAGCTCAAACCTCTCCCCCACACCACCATCACCCCAAACTCTATCACCCCACAAATCTATTCTTTGCATTTGCTCTACCATCTGACCCACCCCTAAACTACCCCCTGCAACTAAACCTAGCTCCCCAAAACACAGATACACACACACACACATTGACAAATAGGATTTATAAATAATTCCCTGTGGGATACATTTAATTCATTCTACAAGGGGTGCTGAAAGTTCTCACCCCAACCAAGAAGGGAATGACAGGAATATGGTTCAATCAATGATCAGGTAGAGAGCTGCAGGTACAAGGGTCAGCGTGTGCGGGAGCAAGATCCCGGGGAGCCTTCGACGGTGGCTGTCTCCCCTCCCAGAAGCTCTCCTACTTGCCTGGGCAGTGATTCACCGGCAACTTCCTCTTTCCTCAGAGGCGACAACGGTCCCAAGGCTGCCTAAGTAAATCACTGCTGCAGGCAAGTACTGAGAACTGTTGGAAGGGGAGGAAACCACTGTAGGAGGCTGGGAAGCTGCTGGATAAAGAGAGAGCTGCTACTGGACCTGGAGGGAGGTAGAAGGAGAGATGCTGTGGGGACGGGAGGAGGGAAAGGGATGGGAAGAGAGTTAATGTTTAATAGGGGGAGGAGGGAAGGGAGAAGGAAAAAAGTAAGGAAACAGCTGGCAGGGAGATTACAAGAGGGGAAGGGGGAGAGGGGGGGAATGGAGAGATCAGATGAGGGAAAGGGGAGAGAGAGGAATGAGAAAGTAGAGAGAGATTGATGCTGGAAAGGGGGTCAGCAGAGAAATGAGAGAAGGATAAAGATGCTAGATCTAGTGTAGGAGAGATAAAAATGAAGAAAGCAGTGAAGCTGGAATGAATGATGTAAAAAGGAGAGAGGAGGCACAAGCTGGATGGACAGGGGAGAGGGGCATTGAAAGAAGTCAGATACATATGGAAGGGGGAGAGGGCAGACAGTGGATGGAATGGGTAGATGCTGGATTGAAGAGACAGGGCAGATGCTGGAAGGAAAAGAGTGAAAAGAAGATGAAAGCAGAAACCAGAGACAACAAAAGGTAGAAAAAAATCATTTTATTTCTATTTTGTCATTAGAATATATCAGATTTGAAATATATATCCTGCTAGAGACATAAATGGGGACTGCAGTATTCTGTTAGCATGATATTTCTGTGTAGCATTCTATAACTTGGCTTTTTCAGTTTTCTTGATAGTAGAGGGGATATTGTAGCCACACTGTAGCCCAGACCCGGGCTCTACAGCACTCCAAGTGGTTACACCTAAAT
This sequence comes from Geotrypetes seraphini, assembly GCF_902459505.1. Lineage (NCBI taxonomy): Eukaryota > Metazoa > Chordata > Amphibia > Gymnophiona > Dermophiidae > Geotrypetes > Geotrypetes seraphini. Next base: position 92,855,004 of record NC_047092.1, read on the forward strand.
AGTACACCAGCGTGTGACCCGGGATGGAGTCACCCTACAGGAATGGACTGCAATTAGGAAGGAACTCAAACTGAAAACAAAATAAAGTCCCAACAATTGAGGTTGTTAGAAAAATAGTTCAGTTTACTTATTCCTTAATGTAGGTAAGCAGTTCATCATACCTTTGCAACATTTGTCAGAATAGCCATCAATAATGCAGCAGCAAACTTCAAATCAGGTAGGCAAACAAAAATAGCTCCCAAAATCAAGTTCAACCAGGTAGCTGAGTTTTCCAGCTCTCCCTAGAGCTAGTGCAAGCCTGCTCCCAAGCAGCTTGCTCAATTCACACAGTCATAGTTCAGGAAACTGGCTTCAGAAATGCTTCACAGTTGAAAAGGGAAAAAAGAAATATACAAAATAAAGCCTCTGGCAGCATTGTATTTGTTAACACACTAAATACAAAATTCCCCAGTGGAAAAGCTATATCAAATATTATAAACCAAATAATTCCCACTTATCCTAACATGTAAATGAAAGTTCTATTCTAACAACAGGAGTCGGCCTCAGTAATGGAGCCTACGCGTAGTCGAAATCAATGACTAGGGTGTTCAGCGTAGTTATTATGCTCCTTATTCTCCAATCATTGGCCTCACTCCCCTTACTTTACTTTATTCAAAAAGATTAATTATTTCTTATTTTAAATATAAGTTAATATTTTCTTTTTTTCTTTTTCCTAGTTTTTAAACTTATTTTCAATAAAACATTCTATTTACTTCATTCATTACACTATCATTCTACTCCTTTCACTACACTATCATTCTACTCCTTTCATTACACTATTATGTATTTCTCATGAAACTGCATTATTTCCGTTGTGTCTACTGGTAATTTTTTAAAACTGGTAATTTTTTTTTTTTTTTTTTAAACTAGGCAACATTCATTATTCAAAAAGCCTACTTATCTTGAGTCAGCGCTTGCATTTCAAAACAGCCAACGTGGCCAGCGTTTCGTGGGCACAAATTTAAACCCACTGCATCAGGGCCAAATAATTTAGGAAACAAGTCGTTGCTGCTCAATATTCATTTGAAAGACCGCTTTCAAATGAATATTGAGCAGCAACGACTTGTTTCCTAAATTATTTGGCCCTGATGCAGTGGGTTTAAATTTGTGCCCACGAAACGCTGGCCACGTTGGCTGTTTTGAAATGCAAGCGCTGACTCAAGATAAGTAGGCTTTTTGAATAATGAATGTTGCCTAGTTTAAAAAAAAAAAAAAATTACCAGTTTTAAAAAATTACCAGTAGACACAACGGAAATAATGCAGTTTCATGAGAAATACATAATAGTGTAATGAAAGGAGTAGAATGATAGTGTAGTGAAAGGAGTAGAATGATAGTGTAATGAATGAAGTAAATAGAATGTTTTATTGAAAATAAGTTTAAAAACTAGGAAAAAGAAAAAAAGAAAATATTAACTTATATTTAAAATAAGAAATAATTAATCTTTTTGAATAAAGTAAAGTAAGGGGAGTGAGGCCAATGATTGGAGAATAAGGAGCATAATAACTACGCTGAACACCCTAGTCATTGATTTCGACTACGCGTAGGCTCCATTACTGAGGCCGACTCCTGTTGTTAGAATAGAACTTTCATTTACATGTTAAGCATTGTATTTGTGCCAGGTAAGGAGAGTGTCACAGGTTTTGCCAAAAACAAAAGCCACTGCAAGGGCCTTTAAAATCCCACCCAAGGTGACAGCAAAACCTCTCCCCAATCACACTCCTAGCTTTCCAAAAATAAACCACCAAAATAGTCCAAACAGCAAACAGTCAAAAATTCACACTTACTGTTTGCAGCTTAAGGCCCAGTCCACCTGCATGGGCTCAGGATAATCAGTTTCACACACTGCACAAGCCTCTTGAAAGTCCATGGGCTCTACATCCAGGAATGGCAAGTCTTCAGCTTGTCCAGCCTCTGTTAGCTCCATAGGTGAGGGTCTATTGTTCCTGTTTGGCCCAGGTGGTTCCTCAGGGAGGCAAGGTCTGAACTTCCTCCCTAGCCGGCCTCTCTGACTGATTTCAACTACAGGCTTACATACTCTAGGGGCGTGCCCTATTCTGGGTGAGTCAGCAGACCTGACTGGGGCTCTTGGGCTCCCCCGGTGGCAACTCGTGCACAGATCTCCTAACTCCTCCTCAGACAATTCAGGCTCCCCATGCTGGTCAAAGGCATTATTAACAGAATCATGGCCCTGGGAGATCTTGGAATTTCCCTTCCGTGTTTTCCTTTTACTTTTCTCTCTGCCCTAACTGGGACCTTGGCGGGCCTTGTGTCGGACTGGTCACAATATATGTGAAGGGGAGGGGAGACAGGGGTTTTGTTGGTCCGTGCTCTGTATATTTGTATTTATAAAATCACAATTGTTCAGAATATTGTTATCTTTTTATACTGTAATAAAAAATACGTTCAGTATAAAATCATAACTGCGGCTTGTGCAGATGGAATCAGATGGTTTGTGGAGTCTGAGCTCGCAGAGACGGGGCGGAAATGTTTTTTAAAAATTTCAGTCTTAATAGTTTGCCGGTTTATTTTATTTCTGCCGGTCCATAGGTATAAAAAGGTTGAAGAACACTGGTTTAGCGTGTCATTACAGGTACCTCTACATCACAAATGGGTGTGTCTCTCTATGCTTGGGTGCTGACTGCTAGAGGATGCTAATCTAGCCTGTGATGTTCTCTGGAGGCAGAGTGAAAAACCTGGAATGGATTTCTTCTGCAGCTCATGCGATTAAAGAAAAATAACCCTATGGTTTAGAACAGGGATCTCAAAGTCCCTCCTTGAGGGCTGCAATCCAGTCGGGATTTCAGGATTTCCCCAATGAATTTGCACTGAAAGCAGTGCATGCACATAGAATCTCATGCATAATTCATTGGGGAAATCCTGAAAACCCTACTGGATTGTGGCCCTCAAGGAGGGACTTTGAGACCTCTGGTTTAAAATGTCTCACCTATCTTACTGGAAAAGAGAGCTTACCAGGGTAAGTTACATAATCTCCTTTTCTTTAGTATGGCATTTGAGGCCTAAATCAGTGAGTGAAGAAATAATCAGCAGGGGTATTCAGGAAAAAGGGATGAGTGGGAATTTAGTTGTTGGGTTAGGGGTTCATTGCCTTCAAGACAATGCTCATGGCAGATGTACCCTGTGGTTCATCAGCCACCTGGAACTTTGAGTAGTTTGATTAGCCCTCTTGATCTTTCACTCTACTGGTGGGAAAACCCATCATGGTGCTCTCCAATAATGTAATGGCTGTGGCCTACATAAACAGACAGGATGGGATGTGAAGTGTACAACTGGGTGCAGAGGCACAACTCTTACTCCAATGGGCAGCTGAACATGTTCCTCTCCTCTCCACAACCTATATACAAGGGATGTTGAATGTCCGTGTAGACTTTCTCAGTCATACTACCTTGAATCCAGGAGAATGGGAGCTGTCTCTGGACACTTTCCAGATGTTGACTTGATGATGGGGGTTGCCCATTCAGGATCTGATGATGACAGTTCAATGTCAAGGCTCCATGCGTCTTCAGCAGAGGCAGGAAACTAAGGTCAGAAGACCTTGATGTGTCACTGCAGCCCTGGTCTCAAGACAGTCTACTATATATCTTTCTTCCATGGCCTCTGATTGGCAGGTTACTGAACAGGATCAACCAACATGCAGGACAGGTATTTCCCATCATACCAGATTGGCCAAGATGCCCATGATATGCGGATCTAGCTCAACTTTTGATGGACGACATGCTGTCACTGCCATTGATGGCAGACCTCCTCTCACAAGGACCAGTCAACATGGATGATCTGCTCTGCTTTGGCCTTATGGCCTGCTCTTGAGAGGGCAAGACTGAGGATGAAAGGCTATTCTGAGGTGTGAACACTATATTGCAAATGGTCTGCTTACAGCCTATGCTATGGTATGGGGCTCCTTCAAAGCATGGTGCATGCAATGGGACATTTCTCTGTCATCATCTACATTGTCCCAGATCCTGTCCTTCCTGCGGGATCGGTGTGCCAATAGTTTAGTCCTGGACTCCCTCAAGGTGCAGGTGAGAGCCTATAACCTGTTTTTATGGCCTTCTCTAGGACTCTTTGTAAATGAGTCTCTTCCAGCGCCTCTAATGTAAATATAAACTATAAATACTCCAGCTGATGAGGACCCTCAAGCTATGTCAGCTGAGGACTTCCTCTGAAGGTGGCCTGTGGTCCCTTTTGCCAAGCTTGGCAGGCAGCAGTAGCATCCCTGAGTCATAGATGCTGGGACCTCAGTAGATCAGGGATGCTGCTAGTGACTGCTATGCTTGGTGGAGTGAAGTTCTGGTCACCTTTGGAGGAGGTCTTCATCTGGTGGTGCTTGGGAATCCCCACCAGCTACATCAAGGGTCAGCAAGTACTTCAGCACTGGAGAAATAAAACCAGAAATGCATTTACTATTCTTTTGAACATAATACAAAGACATCTGCTATATACATTTCCCAAAGCAAATATATTTCAGTCAATACATTTTTTTTTTTTTTTACCATTGTTTTCTGGAGATTTATTTTTCTATCAAGTTGGTTATTATCCCAGGATAAGCAGGCAGCATATTCTAACATATGGGTGACGTCAACCACAGAGCCTCGATGCGGACAGTTTGACAAGCAGACTTGCTTGAAGAACTTTTAGAAATTTCATAAGAACATAAGAATTGCCGCTGCTGGGTCAGACCAGCGGTCCATCGCGCCCAGCAGTCCGCTCACGCGGCGGCCCCCAGGTCAAAGACCTGTGCCCTAACCGAGACCAATCCATAAGAACATAAGAATTGCCGCTGCTGGGTCAGACCAGCGGTCCATCGCGCCCAGCAGTTCAAGACTGCCATACTACGTATGCGTGAGTACCTTCCCGCTTGACATTCTAAGTTTTCTGTGGAGCTGAGAAACCCTCGTTTCAAGGCTCCATGTGAGAGTTAGTTCTACTCATGCCTTCTCTCACCGTGGCTCGTGTACTTTCTTATTTTTTTACAGGGTCACTGTGTTATGCGTATTTTTTTTAAAAAAAAATTTTTGATTTTTTTTTTTTTGTCGTGTCATGGTGGGGCCTACTCCACAGCCTCAGCCTGCGGGCATCGATTTGGACGCAGCCTTCTTCCATTCCATGTCTCAGCCTGTCTCAGCCAGTCACGGGGTTCAAGAAGTGTAGCCAGTGTCAATGCGCATAAGTGGTGTGTTCAGTGTTTAGGATCAGATCATCGTCCAGAGTCGTGTGCCCGCTGTGCTACACTTCAGAATCGAGCCTTTAAACAACGTCGTGTTCAACTTGAAAAAATTTTCGGGACCATGGATCTAACTAGCCAAACCCTTGACCCCGACCTCAACTGTGCTGAAGTCTTCTGTGGGGCTAAAAGCTTCAACCTCAAATTCGCTAAAAGCCATTCCTCGATGGGGAAGTCTGCCAAATCATCTCCGAAGGGACAATTATCCCCAGGGTCCTCCATCAGGCCAGATACCAAAGACAGCCCTTCATGAGTCACAGTGCATTCCAACAGTGAGCTTGGTTGGGAACGGTTGCTTCGAGACTCCCAAAGAAGCGTGTCTCAAAATCGAGGAAACACTGTTCTTTGAGGTCTATAGCCACATCAATTGCACCAGCTCCAGTGATCTTGGTGCCGGCTTTGCAGTATATGTTGGAAACTATTCTGCATCAGGAGTTTGGTAACATGCTTGCCAAATTGACTCCTGCCTCCGACCCTGCTTTCTGCAGTCCAGCCTGAGCACTCTAGCAGTATTACAAGGAGCCAAGTCCTTGAAAGTGCTCGACCTCAATCTCCAACTTCCAGTCCTACCTCACAACATAAGGTATTGCCTTCTTCGAGGCACAGGGCAAGGTCACCTCATCATTTCTCATCGAGGCTGGATTCGACTCGGTAAATGCCCCGTTCTTCGAGGCACAGTTCATCCTCACACCATCTGTTGAGACATTTGTTGAGACTTCACCGAGGCATCAAGTCTCTTTGAGACCACCAACTCCCTTGTCGAGGAAATCTACTGTGGAACTAAACTAAACCTTAAGTTTGTATACCGCATCATCTCCACAGAAGTAGAGCTCGGCACGGTTTACAGGAATTGATATAGAAAGGAACTCCAAAGAAAAGTAGAAGAACTGGTACAGAGAAGTTTAGAGAGACTTAGTATACGAAGAGGGAGAGGTCATTACATTTTAGAGAAAAGCCATGTTTTAAATGTTTTCAGAAGAGTTGGAGGGAGGTCAGACTCCGAAGCGGGAATAGTAAAGCTGTTCTAGAGTTCGGTGATCCTGAAGAATGTGGAATGTCCCTAATTTTCCTGCATGGGATATGCCCTTTAAAGAGGGGAAGGATAGTTTGAATTTTTGAGTAGATCTGGTGGTGTTGGGATTCAAGGAGTTCCAAGATAGGGAAAAAGGGGAGAAGGATGCCCTGTAGAGACTTGAAGGTTAGGCAGGCACAATTTGTAGTGAACTCTAAGGATTACTGGGAGCCAGTGAAGCTTAGACAGAAGCGGGGAGATGTGGTCGAATTTGCTTTTTGCGAAGATTAGTTTAGCCGCGGTGTTCTGAATCCGCTGGAGTTTATGAAGGCTTTTCTTTGTTAGGCTTAGGTAGATGGAGTTACAGTAATCCAGTCTGGAAAGAATAATGGATTGAACGAGGATAGCAAAGTGTTGTTGATGGAAGCAGGATCTCACTTTCCTTAACATATAAAGATTGAAAAAGCATTTTTTTACTAGGGAGTTAAGGTGGTCGTTAAAGGACAGTTTAGAACCAATGATGATGCCCAGAACTTTGCTTGAGTGTTCAAGCTGCAAAGTGGTGCCAGAGGAAAGTGGGATGAGGGTGGGTAGCTGATCTAATTTTGGGCCGAGCCATAGTAGTTTTGTTTTGGTCTCATTTAGTTTCATTTGTACGGTAAGGGCCCAGGATTGGAGGTTTGATATACATGAAGAGAAGTTCTCAGAGAGATTGGTGAGGTTAGAGTCGGTCTCGAGGAGGACAAGGATGTCATCGGCGTAAGTGTAAAGTGATTCCAAGGGGGATAGTTGGAGGAGTTTCAGGGAGGACATATAAACATTGAAAAGAATCGGAGATAGAGGTGAACCCTGGAGAACTCCACAAATCGGTTTCCAAGGGAGGGATGAGGAGCCATTCATGTTAACGAAGTAGGAGCGGGAACGTAAGAATTTTGAGAACCAATCTAGAACTGTTGAGTTTATGCCAATTTCAGAAAGTTGGAGAATTAGTATATCATGATGGACAATATCGAAAGCCGCAGAAAGGTCGAATTGAAGAAGAACAGCAAACTTATTATATTACATTACATTACATTAGAGATTTCTATTCCGCCATTACCTTGCGGTTCAAGGCGGATTACAAAATATATTAAAATGGGGGTTACAAAAGATATAAAAAATGGGGGTTACAATGGAAGAAAAATTGTCATTTCTAGAGTTGTAAAGAGTAGATCATTTATCATTTCTAGAGTTGTTAAGAGTAAGTGTTGTTAAGAGTAAGAGTTGTTAAGAGTAAGTGAGGTTAGGACTGTTTCAGGAATTTCTTGAAGAGTATAGTTTTTATTTCTTTTCTGAAAATCTTGTAGTCTGGGGTGGTTAACAGTAGGTTGGAGATTTGGTTATCTAGTTTTGCGGCTTGAGTGGCTAGGAGGCCATCGTATTGTTTTGTCCGTTTTACTTCCTTGATCGGGGGAGATGTGAATGGGGAGTGCGTTTTTCTATGTCTGGTTGAGGTTGATTGGATGAGGCGATTGTTTAGGTAGGCTGGGCTGTTTCCGTTTAGGGTTTTGAATATCATGCAGTAGAATTTAAATAGTATTCTTTCTTGGATTGGTAGCCAGTGTGAATTGATGTAAGCCTCTGTGATATGATCATGTTTCCTTATTACAAGAGTGAAGTTGTTGAACCTTTGAGATTAATGAGGCCAGTAGGGATTCGGTGCTAAAGTTGGGTCTGAAGCTGTGTTGGAAGGGTAGGAGAATGGAGAATCTCTCAAGATAGGATGAAAGTTGGGTGGATATGATGGACTCCAGCATCTTGGTCAGGAGAGAAATATTTGCTATTGGGCGATAGCTGCCTGGTTTGGAGGGGTCTAGATCCGCTTTTTTCAGAAGTGGGGATAAGGCAATGTGTCCCATTTCTGCAGAAAATAGACCTGAAAGTAGGGCAGAATTTATAAGTTTGGTGAGAGATGAGATGGCTTGTGTGGGAATTTTCTCGTATAGGTAGGAGGGGAAAGGGTCCAAGGTACAGTTGCAGGATTTCAACTTGAGGCAGAGTTTAGCGACTTGGGAATCGGATACGAGCTCGAAGGCGGTCCAGGACTGTCGACTGGAATATGGTTGGCGATGGTTAGAGTCGGGTTGGAGTCGGTAGACACCAGAGAGTTGTGCTAGTGGGAATGAGCATCGTAAGGTAGTGACTTTCTCATTGAAGAATTTTGCTAGATCGTCGGCAGATGGAGAGGAGGGGAATGTGGTGGATACATGTTTAGAGGATATGGAGCGCCAGATGTTAAACAGTGTATTACTTTGGTTGTTGGATCTGGAGATTTTGTTACCATAGTAGTTCTTCCTTGCTTTTTTTAGTTCGGTATTGTAGGACTTAATATTTATTTTTTTTGTGTTTAAGTTTTTTATTGAATTTTTTTTCCATTTAACAACAAGTGTCATAAATTTTCATACAATTATCTTAACAATACACTTGATATTTTTATAATATATTTTATATATAACATTTCTTGTCTTATTTTTCTTATGGTTTTATATATAATATAATTGTAATTATTTTTCTTATAAAGTTATACAATATATATATTGTAATGATTTTATCAATTATTATTTAAATATGAACCTTTTCCCCCTCCCTTTATTACGTTATTTTCATGTAAGAATATCATCTATTATAATATTTTATTTATAGTGTATGATAAAGAGAATAATTCCCTCCCCCCCTCCTTCTTTATACTATTTTCTTATCATGGGAAAATGAAATTCAAATATTGCAATATTCTGTTAATAGTCTCCAAATCTTCTTGAACATATTCATATATCCTTTTTGTGTTGCAAATGCATGTTCCATCTTATATATATGGCAAACTGAGTTCCACCAGAAATTATAGTTCAATCTGTCCCAATTTTTCCAATTATGTGTAATTTGCTGTACTGCTATTCCAGTCATTATAAATAAAAGTTTGTTGTTATTTGATGAGATTTGACTATGGGCTCTCATTGTAGTACCAAATAGAATTGTATCATATGTCAAGGCTACTGGATTTTCTAACATCCTATTTATTTGGGGCCAAATTGATTTCCAAAATGTTAATATGAATGGACAATAGAATAAAAGATGATCTAATGTCCCTGCTTCTAGATGACAATGCCAGCATCTATTAGACTTAGAGCTATCAATTCTATGTAAACGTGTAGGGGTCCATAGAGCTCTATGTAAAATAAAAAAACAAGTTTGTCTCATAGATGCTGACATTGTACATCTTATCCTCCAAGACCAAAGTCGTGGCCATTGAGATGCATTAATTTGATGCTTAATCTCAATGCTCCAAATATCTCTAAGACCATTTTTTTTTTTTTTTTATGTATAAATCCAGATATTAATTTATACCACATTGCGGCCTGGTGTCCCATGGAATCTATCTGAAAACATAAGAATTCCATACTATGATAATTATTAAGATTTTTCCATTCAGAGAACCCTGTCTGAATGGCCTGCTTCAATTGCAACCATCTGAAATATTGTGATTTATTTAAACCAAATTTATTTTGCAATTGTGAAAACTCAAGCAGTTTACCTTTATTTATTACATCTTCTAAAATACGAATTCCAGCCATCATCCAATGTTTCCAGATAATTTTAAAACCGCCAACTTTGATCTTTGGGTTAAGCCATATTGTTTGAGTCGTTGATTTAGTTATTGGAATAGGAGTTAGATTACTTATATATCTTATAGTTTTCCAAATATCCATTAATATTTTATGATCTTTATATAACCTTGGCATTTGAATACTTATCACATGACTCAGACGTAAAGGAAACATTAATCTCCATTCTAACCAGAACCAATCTGGTATATGTTCAATGGGTTCTGGGAGGATCCAATACATACCATGACGCATAATATAGGCTTGATGGTACCTATAAAAATTTGGAAAATTTACCCCTCCCTCCTCAATTGGTCTTTGTAAAGATACTAGAGCAATTCTGGGGTTTTTTCCAAGCCAAATAAATTTTGTTAATATTTTATCCAATTTTTTGTAAAAAGACCCCTGGAAAAAAATTGGTATCATACCCATTTGATAACAAACTATTGGTAAAATCATCATTTTTACAGTTTGCACTCTCCCCCACCAATATATGCACAAAGGATTCCATTGCTCACACATTTCTGACACTTTTTGTAATAAATTTTTTTCATTGATTATCATAGTTTCTTCTATAGTTTTTGTAATCCAAATTCCTAAGTATTTTAATCCTTCCTCTTTCCAAATAAAAGAAAATGAGTCAAATAAACTTTTTGTACAATGTACGTTGAGTGGAAGTACTTCTGATTTATTCCAGTTTATTTTATATCCTGAAAATTTTCCAAATCTTTCAATCAGTTCGAGTAGCTTTGGAATGGTTGTTTCCGGATTTCTCAAATAAAGTAATATATCATCCGCATATGCTGATAATTTATATTCTCTATCTGAATGTGGAATACCCTGTACAGTGGTGCCTCGCATAACGGCCGCCTCGCACAGCGAACGCTGCGCACAACGAACTTCTTGTCTTGATCCGTACAACGGACTTCGTTTCACACAACGAAGTCGCCCGAGCTGCATCGCTTAACTGGCGCTACATATTTTAAACCTCCCCCCGCCGCCACCGCATATTTTTAAACCTCCCCCCGCCGCCACCGCATATGTTTAAACCTCCCCCCGCCGCCACCGCATATGTTTAAACCTCCCCCCGCCGCCACCGCATATTTTTAAACCTCCCCCCCCGCCGCCTGGGCCTGCGCTGATCTCTGAATGGCTGCAGTCAGCTCTCGCGGGACTCACAAGAACTAACTGCAGCCAGCTCTCGCGGGACTCACAAGAACTAACTGCAGCCATTCGGAGATCGGCATGGGCCCACACAGGCGTGCAGAGGAATTGCTCCTGATCTCTGCGCTTCTGGCCTGTACGCCACTGGCTGGGAAAGATGGGAGGAATTAAAAAAGGTACTGGGGAGTATGTGGGGGGTGATTATAATACACAGCAAGGATCAACAAAACCCCTGTCTCCCCTCCCCTTCACATATATCCCCTCTATATCATGCTAACAGCTCTAACAAGGTAAATTTATCTTTTTTTATGTCATCTTAGCATATTTTATGCTACAGAACGAATTATTTTTTTTTACATGTATTGTTATGGGAAAATGCGTTTCACATAACGAACTTTTCGCATAACAAACTTGCTCCTGGAACGAATTAAGTTCGTTGTGTGAGGCACCACTGTATCTCCTTTATCTGTTCTATAGCTAATAACAAGGGTTTTAAAACGATATCAAAAAGCAAAGGAGATAGTGGGCATCCTTGTCTAACCCCTCTTTGTAGAATAAATTTTTCTGAAAAATCATTATTAATATATAATCTAGCAACAGGGGAGTTATACAATGCCTTTATTATTTGTATAAAACCGGATCCTATACCAAACCATTCCATTGTCTGAAACATGAAGGACCATTCCACTCTATCAAAAGCTTTTTCCGCATCTAATGAAATAGAGAATGCTGGGTCATTGATGGATTTTGTCAAATATAACATGTGATGTGCCAATCTAGTATTATGAGACGAATGTCTTTGAGCAACAAAACCTGTTTGATGCATATCAATAATGAAAGGGAGAGCTTTAGCCAATCTTAATGCTATTGCCTTAGTTAAAATTTTTCCATCCACATTTATTAAAGAAATAGGTCTATAGTTTGATACCAAAGTAGGATCTTTATTTGGCTTAGGTAAAACTATAGTTATTGATTCAGCCATAGTACCTGTAATACAACCTTTATTAGTTGTTTCTGATATAATTTAATAAATAGGGCATTATGATGTTTTGGAATGATTTATAAAACTCTACTGTATAACCATCTCCACCTGGAGCGGATCCAACTCTGAGGGACTTCAATGCTGTACCTAACTCTTTTAAGGTATTGGTTCTTCTAAACTTTGTTTTATATGTTCAGGAATCTTTGGTCCATTTATTAACTTTAAAAATTCTATACCATCTTTTTCCTTTTCTGAATAGGGCTCGGAAGAATACAAATCTTTATAGAATTTTAAAAATTGTTTTATTATGGGATTAGTTTGAGATAACATTTCTTTATTTTCATTTTGAATTGCAATTATTTTTGTTTTTTTCCTTTTTGCTTTGAGATAATTTGCAAGCATCTTCCCGCCTTATTCAAATTTCCATAATACAGAGCTTGTTGTACAAATAAATATTTTCTAATGATTTATGAAGAAATTTCATTATATTTACCTTTAGCTTTTAACAATTCTTGTTGTGTCAAATAATCCCATTTTTCAATTAATTTTGATTCTAGAGACTTTATTAATTTTTCTAATTCTATAAATTGTTGTTTTTCTTTTTTTATTTTCATTGCTGAATAAGAAATAATTTGTCCTCTAATATATGCTTTAAACGCATCCCATAAAGTCTCTATGGAAATTTCTTCTGTATCATTAATTTGAAAATATTCTTCTATTTTTTTTATAAGATTTGTACAAAAGTCATTATCTGCAAGCAATGTATTATTCAATTTCCATATAGGTCTGTTTATATTTTGATCTATTATTTTAATTTCAATCCACACTCCACCATGATCAGATAATACAATTGGATCAATGACAGCCTGTGTGACTTGATGTACTAATTGATTAGAAACAAAAATATAATCTATTCTAGAAAAAGAATTATGGACTTGTGAACAAAACGAAAATTCCCGACCATCAAAATGAAGTATACGCCAAATATCCTTTAAATCACAAGATTGCACCAAATTGTCAAGACCTAATGATTTTATAAATCTTCTCGGGCTTATATCTATCAATGGATCCATCACAGCATTGAAATCTCCTGCCACTATTAAATTTGAAGTAGCCAGTGGAAGAATCAACTGTTGCAGAGTTTTAAAAAATTCATTTTGATTTGAATTAGGGGCATATATATTGAAAAGCGTCATGGTGGTATTTCCCATGTCCATTTCTATATATATCCATCTTCCTAAAGGATCAGCTGCCTTAAACTTAAATGAAGCGGAACATTTTTTATTTATTAATATTGCAACTCCAGCTTTTTTTCCTATTGCTGCAGAAAAGTAACATTGCTTGACCCAATCACCTTTTAGCTTTATGGATTCATTATTGATAAATGGGTCTCTTGTATGCAGCATATATCAGCGTTTTGCCTTTTCAAAAATAATAATGCCTTTTTTCTTTTAATCGGGTGATTTAGACCATTAACATTTAAAGAGATTATTTTAAGATCCATTTAATTTTAATGTAATATGTATTATAACAATCCCATCTGCAATGTTTTTTATGAACTTCATTTTCCCATAAATAAAATAGTTTGAGGAATTATCTATTTTACCCCTACCCTTAAAATTTAATACCCTCCCATTCCCTCCCTTCCCACCCCATTTGTATACGATCACTTGGAAACACAACATAGATCAGGTTTAACATTACTCCATTACAAGCTAAAAAATAAATTATAGTTTTATACTTATTACTCCATGCTAATAACATAGTATAATATATCCTTATACTAATATTTGTTATATTTATTTTCTCTTTTATTCATTTTCAGAAATATATATATATATATATATATATATTTTTTTTTTTTCCCCCTTATAATTCTTACCTTTCTTTATTTTACAAAAAATTACTCAAAAACAGAATAGAGCAAAGAAATGATTCTAATCTACAGGATTTTAACAGAGTTTCATATAATTCAATCAAGCCTGACTAAAAGCTTAGTTCCTAAGAACTTAAAGGCATTACTAAAAACTTAAAAGCCTAGAAAGTGTTTATTACATATTTATTATTATTCTGGATTCCTAAAATTGCAATATATCAATTGTCAGGTTAGTCAAAGTATCTATTAACCCATTTTTAAGTAAATAAATAAATTCAGTTTAAGTATATAGTGAAAGTCATTGGTAAATAAATATCCAATAAAATGCAATATCTTTCTTTCAAAATTATATGTGTAAAGTATGAGAAGGATGAGAATAAAATAGATGAGAAAAAGATATAGAAGAAATACAACATTTGAAGAAAACTTTTTTTTTTTTTTTTAAAGTACCGTATTTGCCGGCGTATAAGACGACTTTTCAGTACCTTAAAATCCTCCCCAAAGTCGGGGGTCGTCTTATATGCCGGGAACTGTTTACTAGAGAGCTGCACGGGGACGACGGGCATCCCGCGGGTTCCCCCTTTGGGTCACGGGGATCCCGTGGGGACGCCCCTAGGGTCGTGGGGATCCCGTGGGGACGCCCCCTAGGGTCGCGGGGATCCCGTGGGGACGCCTCCGAGGGTCGCGGGGTTCCTGCGGGGCTGGATGTACTCAGTCGCGCGGCTCTTCTCCCTACCTTCTCTGCTTGCAGCACAGAGCCGAACGGAAGTCTTCCCGACGTCAGCGCTGACGTCGGAGGGGAGGGAGGGCTTAAACAAAGCCCTCCCTCCTTCCGACGTCAGCGCTGACGTCGGGAAGACTTCCGTTTGGCTCTGTGCTGCAGGCAGTGCAGGTAAGGAGGAGAGTAGCCTCGCGGTTCGAGTGGCTACCAAGGGAGGGGGGCGGTCCGCCCCGCCACACCCCGCCCCGGTTGCAGCACAGCCGGCCAGGTCCCCTTACTTTTGTGGCACTTCCCGACCGACCGACAACAGCCCCGTTCCGACAATCCTTCCCTGCCCTGTAGCCGCGAATATAAATTATCTTCTTACAGCAGCTGTAATAAGGTAATTTAGATTCGCAGTTAAGGGCAGGGAGGTTTGTCGGACCGGGGCTGTGTCAGTCGGTCGGGGAAGTGCCACAAAAGTAAGGGGACCTGGCCAGGCTGTGCTGCACCCGGGGCAGTAGAGAAGGAGTGGGGAGAAGGACACATGAAAGGCCATGGGGAAGACGGGAGGGGGGGGGGAAAGGACTCTGAAAGCACTTGAAGACAGAGGAGGAGAAGGACGCTGAAAGCAACATGGGGAATTACAAAAGGGGTGGAGAAGGATGCCTGAAAGGCCATGGGAAGGGCGGTGGGGGGAGGACTCTGAAAGCACTTGTGGAAGACAGAGGGGGGAGAAGGATGCTGAAAGCACATGGGGAATACAAAGGGGTGGAGAAGGACGCTGAAAGGCCATGGGAAGGCGGGGGGGAGGACTCTGAAAGCACTTGTGGAAGACAGAGGGGGGAGAAGGATGCTGAAAGCACATGGGGAAGACAAAGGGGTGGAGAAGGACGCTGAAAGGACATGGGGAAGACGGGGGGGGGTGGAGAAGGACGCTGAAAGGCCATGGGGAAGACAGAGAGGGAGAAGGACGCTGAAAGGACATGGGGAAGCAGAGGGGGGAGAAGGACACTGAAAGCACATGTGGAAGACAGAGGGGGGAGAAGGACGCTGACAGGACATGGGGAAGATGGGGGGAGAAGGACGCTGAAAGGAAATGGGGAAGAGAGAGTAGGGAGAAGACGCTGGCAGGGAAGAAGACAGATGCCAGACTATGGGGGGAGCGGAGAGAAGAAGATGGGTGCCAGACCAATTTGGAAGGGGGAAGAAAGGGAGAGGCACAGTAACAGAGCAAATGGAAGATGCAGAAGGAAGAGAGACAGTGGATGGAAGGAATTGAATGAGAACATGAGGAAAGCAGAAACCAGGCAACAAAGGTAGGAAAATAATTATATTTCTTTTTTTTTATTTTGCTTCAGGATAAAGTAGTATATTAGTTGTGTTGATAAAAATTTATAAACATTAGAGGCTCTGGTAGAAACCCATTTGCAAAGTATGTATTCTTCCCAATTAATATTTTCAAATTAATAAAGTCTTTTTGCTTATTTGTAAATGGGTTTCTACCAGAGCTTTTAATTCAGTAGCATAATTAAATGAAATAACTATTTCTGTAGTTTATAGGGACGGAGGGATTCCTCACGGGGACGGGTGGGGACGGAGGGAATCCTCACGGGGACGGGTGGGGACGGGTGGGATTCCTCACGGGGACGGGTGGGACTTTGGCGGGGACGGGTGGGATTTCTGTCCCCGCGCAACTCTCTACTGTTTACATGCCCTTACTTTACATGCCCTAACATCTCCTTCCTTACCTCCTTACGGTGCTTACGGTACTAGTAAACCTGCCGGGACATCAGCGGGGCCATGGCGGGACATCAGTGTGACAAGGGTGCCATCTCCTTCATCCTGCGCAGCGGGAAGCAGCGGCGCTCTGGCCCCACCTCTTTTCTACGTCTCTCGCACATGCGGCTGTGTGTGGAGTCTAGCCCTTAAGGAAGTTGCGGGGGCGAACAGGAGGCTTTTGAAGGCTTTTAAAGGGAAACTGTCATGCCAGCAAACTTGCTAGGGACTTGCCCGGCACTTGCTCTCTCCCTCTATGTGTTATCTTCCTTCTATCATTGACAGTTTCAGTTTGGTTAACAGTTTAGAAAACAAATAGCATGGCAGCTCCCATGGGTTTATTGTTCTATTCAGCTTTAGTGAATTAATTAAAATTGTTGAAATAAATTCTGATGTTCTTTTAAGTTTTATTTGTTGTGCAGAAGGTGTGCGGAAGAAGGGGTAGTCTTATATGGCGAGTATATAACAAACTCTATATTTTAACTGTAAAAGTTGGGGGGTCGTCTTATACGCCCAGTCGTCTTATACGCCGGCAAATACGGTACTTCTATAATAAACTTAACGTTCTTCACTATCTTTGTCAGGGAACATGCCAAGAATGCATAACAGTTAGCTCAGTGTATCAGCTGGGAATGGTTATAAGCTTGTTTGCACATATGGCAAACATAAAGGAAGGGGTCAGCTGTTCTCCTCCAACTGGGTGGGAATTAACTTTCTGCTTCTTTTACTAATATAATTGTAGTCATTATGTTCCACATCTTAGCGTCTGGGTCTTCCGTGATATTCATAGGAGCAGGGCAGATTCAGTTTGTAATTTACTCATGTGTTGGTAGCCTTCTATTCAGGATTTTTATTTTTTTTTTAATGAGACACTTCCCAATCGACCACAAGTTTTCACGCAGGTTGCACTACTGTTTGTACTTCCTGTTGACACGCAGATCCCTTCCTCTACTCAGCAACTCAGCAAACATAGTATCTCTAGTGTTCCACCTTTCTACATTTCTCTCCGTGAGCATATAATCCATGCTGCAAGAGGATATCTTTCAAAAAGCTCCTCCATCTCGTCCCTTCAGCTGCATATATATTGAATTCTCCAGGTAGATCAATGTTCCTTTTTTTTTTTTTTTTTCCTCCACCACATTCTGTTACTGACATGTTTGCATTCTTTTCAAGTTGTTCCATTTTCCTGTTATTTGCTTTTTTAAAAAAATTTCTAGCATTCTAAACGGTTTTACAGTTTTTTAATGTTTAGATTATTTTGTATATAATAAATCAAAGTGAAAAGTTATTAATGTCTTCTTGTTATATTAAATACTTTAAAATATTCCCAAAGTTTCTTTTTAAGATGTCATTGGTTGTTCAAATGTTTCAAGGTATTCTGCTAGTTTTTTAGAATCATTAAAATTTTGTGTTTTATTTCCTAATGTTACCTTCATCACCGCTGGGTAGAGTAATCCATATCTTGCCCCTAGTGCTCGTAGTTGAGGTCTTAAATCAAGAAGTTGTTTTCTTTTTTGAGCAGTTTCTCTAGCAAAGTCTGGCACAATATGTATCCGTGCATCTTGACATCTTAGGTTTTTATTTGCTGGCATATTTCAACTACATGTTGATATCTTAGTAGTTTAAAAATAAAAGTTCTTGGACCTTTTTGTGTGGTTGTTTTCTGTCCCGGTATTCTGTGTGCCCTCTCTATTTCAAGAGGCACCTTGGATTTTATAGGCAGTATCTTTGGGAGGAATTGTTCTAAGAAATTGATAGGATCATTTTTTTCCACTCCTTCCGGCATCCCAATAATTCTTAAATTATTTCTTTTTTCTCTATTCACACAGTCTTCCAGATCTTTCTTTAATATTTCCATTTCCTTCCAGGCTTGTTTGTTTTGTATAACCTCAGTATGTACTTCCTCTGCTCTTTCCTCTAAGTGTGTCATTTTGTTGTCAATTAGATCAACTCTTTTTGTTAATATAGCAACATCATCTATTGCTTTTTGTAGTTGTTTTTTGATCTCCAGTACTATATTCTTTATCTGTTTTATTTCTGCCATCATATCTTGATCTTCTGCAGGCAGTGGTACTCTTGATGGTGTCCCTGGTTCTGGCTTTGATCTTTTGTTACTGCTGGTTCCTGATCCTCCGGTTCCTGCATCGTTTTTATTTTGTTTGTTTGATGACATTTTCTTCTTATCAATCTTTTTTCCAAATAAAATTGAATTTTTGGAGTTTTAAATTTGAAATAGTAGCTTGTTTAGCCTGGAGCACAGCTCTTAACCGACCATTTCCTTGTGTGTCCAAGTTCTAGAATCTGTAGGACTTAATATTAACCCTCAAGGACTGTCTGTCAGTGGGGGATTTAGATTTTTTCCATTTGCGATCCAGTATTAGACATTTCTGTTTCAGTTCTCTGTGATATGGGAGGTACCAAGGGGCCTTGCGGGAGTAGGAGACAGTTTTAGTGGATAGTGGTGCGAGAGAGTGGTAAGTGGTCTCAGAGAGGGTGATCCAGTTGTGCCAGTTGGATTCAGGGTTTGGAGGGCTAGGAATGGTGGAAATTAGGTTTAGGAAATTTGATCCAGAATGGTTCGCTAGCAATTTTTTTTCGGAAGGTAATGGAGTATGAGGAACGAGGAGGGGGCCCGAGGTGAGACATGAAAATGGAGAGGCAAAGAGCCCCTAGGAAGTGGTCGGGCAGGCACAGGATTCTCGTCAGTCGAGTTCTTCTCCTGCGAGGTATTCTTCAAGACATCTTCCTTTCAAACCTGTCTCTACTTCTCCAGCTTGTTCTTCAAAAAGAAAATGTTTTGCTTCTCCTACTCATTCCAAGAGTGGACTTTCTTCTTCATCTTTACCTGTGAATTCAGATCTTTGGTATCACTATTCCAGAGAGGCTTCACCTTCTTTCTTTGCATTAAGGGGAACTCTGAGGGGCTCTCGTTCACCTTCACCTCAACAGGGTCATCCCTATTCTGATCCAGTGTCCTTTACGAAGATCCTATGTCAAATGAGTAAAGATCTCAACATTCTCTAAGGAATATTTGGAAGAACTGGGTATGCCTAATCCTCCTAGGGATTCTCTCAAATTACCCATGAATGGCATCCTTTGTCAAACTTTCAGAAGAAATCTGGATACCCCATACTCGATTACTGCGGTGCCAGCAAAGCTGGAATCTCGTTATAAGATGGTCCATTGTAAAGAATTTTAGAAGTTTCAACTGTCCCATCAATCTCTTCTCATGAAGTCTTCTTTAAAACAATCCAATCCTACTAAAGTCGAGAGGGAAGGACCATGGACTAGTTTGGCCATCACCTGTATCAAAATTCTATGATGACGAATCAGATTTTAAACTATAATTTTGTATTCACATCCTATCTGAAGCATTGGGTCAACGCCATGCCTACTTTCTTTAAGTATCTACTAAAACATCGGCTCCCAGAGTTTCAACACATGCATCATACTCTGGGTCAACTGCGTATGCATATGGTTCAGGCTGCATATGATGCTTTTGAAATGTCCTTCAGAATCACTGCGTTTTTGGTGGCCATGTATCGCCTGGTTACGAACTGTGCACATGGATCAAAATCTACAAGATCGTCTGGCCAACATCCCATGTCAGGGAAATGAAGTGTTTGATGGCTCCATTGAGGCATCCACAAAATGCTTGTCTGAGCATTAGAAAGCATTTGCTTCTATAGTTAGGCCAAAGCTGAAGCCTTCCACTGCTAAGAGTTATCGACCTAATCCATCTTACCAGAGGCATTATCCTCAAAAGTCAACTCCTTAGTCGAGGCCACCTCCTAAGAAACAGCAGCATCTACAATGTCAGCGTAAATCTCAGGCTCCTGTTGTGGCGAAGCCCACTCAGCCTTTTTGACCATCTAACACAGAACATAACATCAATATTTCTGCCTTTGTCTTCCTCTCTTTCCATTGGAGGTCATCTCCATCATTTTTATCAACGATGGGAAGTCATCACATCTGACCTCTGGGTGCTCACAATAATTAGGGAGGGTTACTCTTCAATTCTTTTAGATTCCACCAGATCTCCTTCCAAAAGAGTATCCTTCCAACTTCTCGCAGACCCCTCTTCTTCACGAAGCTCAAGCTCTGCTTCTTCTCTGTGCCATCGAGGAAGTTCCTCTAGAACAGCAGAGCACGGGGTTTTACTCCCGTTACTTCCTTATCCCGAAGAAGACAGGGGGTCTGCGACCTATTTTGGATCTCAGAGCTCTCAACAAATTTTTCATTAAAGAAAAGTTTTGGATGTTATCTCTGGCATCCTTGTACCCTCTCCTAGATCACATCGATTGGTTATGCTCTCTGGATCTCAAAGAGGCTTACACTCACATTCCCATTCACCCAGCCTGTTGCAAATTTCTCAGATTTCGGGTGGGAAATCACCATTTTCAATACAGAGTGCTACCCTTCGTCCTGGCATCATCTCCCAGAGTTTTCACCAAGTGCCTGGTTGTAGTAGCAGCAGCTCTGCGCAGCCATGGTCTTCAGGTTTTCCAGTACCTGGATGACTGGCTCATCAAAGATTCAACATCTTAGGGTGTTATTTTAGCGACCCAATGGACTATTTGGTTCCTCCAAAGTTTGGGGTTCGAAATAAACTTTCCAAAATCCCAGCTACAGCCCTCTCAGACTCTACAGTTCATTGGAGCTGTCGTGGACACTGTGCAACTCAGAGCATTCCTTCCTCAGCAACGTCAGGATACTCTCATTCAACTTTGTCACAAACTGTCGACTCTCACTTCACTCTCAGCGAGACACATGATGGTTCTTCTAGATCACATGGCCTCTACAGTTCACGTGATTAGGTTCTCGCAACAGATTCTTTGACTTACGCTTGGGGGACTCATCTCGATGGTCTTCGGACTCACCGAGGACCGTCAACATCACATTAATCTGTTGGAACTCAGAGCAATCTTCAATGTGCTCAAAGCTTTTCAGCATCTTCTTCACGATCAGGTAGTGCTCATCCGTACAGACAATCAAGTCGCCATGTAATACGTCAACAAGCAGGGAGAAACAGGATCTCCTCCCCTGTGCGAAGAAGCTTATAAGGTTTGGAATTGGGCAATTCTTCACAACACTTTTCTGAAAGTGGTCTATATTCAAGGGGAGCAGAATGCTCTGGCGGACAAATTGAGTCGTCTTCTGCAACCTCACAAATGGACAATCAATTCTTCCCTTCTCTGCCACATTTTTTTTCATTGGGGGACTCCTTATATAGACCTGTTTGCGTCTTCCCACAACAACAAACTGCCCCAGTTTTGCTCCAGGATCTATTCTCCTCATGGGATGGAGGCAGATGCCTTTCTCCTGGAATGGACAAACAAGTTTCTATATGCGTTTCCTCTAATTCTCAGGACACTTATGAAACTCAAACAAGAACACGCCACCATAAGGGCCGGATTAAAGGATAGGCCCAGTAGGCCCGTGCCTAGGGCCTGACATTGTCAGGGGGGCCCGATGGATGATGACGGCCCCCCTCGCCCACATCAACAGCAATATCGGAAGTAAAATCGGCAACATGGGCCTCCCTCCACCCCCCCCCCCTTAGGCCCTCTTCCCCCCCCCTCAGCATCAACAAGATCGGAACTTCTGATTTTGCTGTTGATGCGGGGGGGTGGGGGGTGTTGCCGATTTTACTTCTGATCTTGCAGTTGATGCTGGGGGTGGGGCACGTTGCCAATTCCTGGAACTTCCGATTTTGCTGTTGATGCCAGGGGGCCTGCTGCCGATTTTAAAAAGTTTAAAAAGTCAGAGCTCCTTCTTCTATCTTGCATTCCTCAGATGTGGAAGGGCAGGGCTTGCTGTCCAAGCTGTGGAAACCCAGATTCTTGCCAGTAACCGCTCTAATTATACAGAATCCAGCACGAGGCGCCAGACCCTGCAAGGAGTTAGGTGCTCAGAAGTAAAATCACCCCACCCAACATCAACAAGATCGGCAACAGCAACTGGTGCTCAGCCCAAAGCTTTCCCAGCTCTAATGCAGCTTCCTGTTTCCGCCTGGGCGGTTCGCATCAGAGCAGAGAGAAGTTTTGACCGAGCAGCAGTCAGTGTTTGTACTATTACTGATGTCTCCACTGCAGTGACATGCACTTACAGGTAGGACAATGGTTGTACTATAGTCCAGATCTACTAAGAGATAAGTACTTTGCCTCCACTGCTGCTATTCCTCTTAATTTCTTTATGTATATTGAAATAACACTCACTGACCGTAGAAAAATCCATTTTTTTTGTTTTAACACGACCTTATTTTTTGGCCAGAGACCTTTTTCTCTATTAGTAGAGAGTTTTTTTTTTCTCTCTCTCTCTCTGGCTGTTTTTGGGTGGGACAATGATTAGAAAATGAACTCCTTATAGGAGTTTTTTTGCACCTGGAGTTGTAGTCTGGCTTTGATGCCTCTTTCTGTATATAATACCAGTCCATTGAGGGAGAAGGATAGATGCCAGACCAGAGGGAGAGAAAGGAAGGAGAGGAGTAGCTAGATAATGGAGGGAGAGATTGAAGAGAAGGAGAGCAGAGAGATGCCAGGGCTTGGGGGATGGAAGGGAAACTAAGGAGACGGATGCCAGACCAGAGGAAAAAGAAGGAGAGGAGATGCCGGAACATAGAAGAGGAGGGAGAGCTCAAAGAGAAGGAGAGGAGAGAGGATGCTAGGGCTTGGGGGGAGGGAAGGAAAGGAGATAGAGATTGCAGATCAAAAAAATGGAGAGGGGGTGAAGCTAGAGAAGGGGCACAGGATAGACAGTTTATTGAAGGGAAATAGAAAGAGGGAAGATGCCATAAGGAAGAGAGAGAGAGAGGGCGGACACTGGATGGAGAGGGCAGACAGTGGATTTAAGTAAGAGAATGATGGGAAGATGAGGAAACCAGACAACAAAGGCAGAAAAAAATTTCTATTTGTTTTTTTATTTATTTTTGCTTTTGGATAAAGTATTATTGTAGATGTGTTGATAATTGTTTATTAATAGAAAATGGAAATAAAGTGATACTGTTTATTGGACTAATTTTAATACATTTTTCTCTTATTCAGAGACCATAATTCCTTTCCTTAGGTCAGGATAGAGATACTGTAACAGCAGTATAGTTTACTGACCTGAAGAAAGAGGTTTTAACCTCTGAAAGCTAATTGAGAAATGTATTAGTCCAATAAAATGGCGGGCAGTAAATTTTCTTCACCCCATGCCTCCTACCCAAATGCAAAATATAAATCGGTGGGCTTCCCAAAGTCCTGCCAGCTGAAGATCTCTTCCTCTAGGAAGGAAGGGGGATTTGGTCAGAGATGTTTGGAGGTTGCATAGAAGAAAAACAACACTGGCACAGATATGGTAATCTTTGTTTGTTTTTTATTTTAAAATAAAGTGGAATAAAGAAGTAAATAAGAAAATGGGTAAATAAAAGGAGGTGGGGAAGGGGTGGGGCATGGTGGGGTAGGGTGTGGCAGGGGGGGCCCAGTGGACTTGTGTGCCTAAGGGCCCTTTACAAATTAATCCTGCCCTGGCCACCATGATTCTCATAGCTCCTTGGTGGCCCAGACCTTGGTTTTCCCTTCTCCTTCAATTCAGCAGCAGGGAGCCACTACTTCTACTAGTTTTTCCGTATCTGCTTACACAGAGTCATGGTTCATCCCAACCTGCAATCTCTACATCTGACAGCTTGGTACCTCTCAACGTAACTCCAATGTACAGTTTTCTCAATCTGTATCAGACATTTTAGAGGCTTCCAGAAAACCTTCCACCAGACAGTGTTACAACCAGAAATGGACTAGGTTTTCTGTGTGGTGTAACCTTCATCACAAGGAGCCTCAGTCTACCTCCTTGTCTTTAGTTCTGGATTACCTGTCTCATTATCTCAATCAGGTCTCAAATCAACATCCATTAGAGTCCATCTCAGTTCAATTGCTGCTTTTCATCAGCCACTAGAGGGGAAACCCCTTTCTGCTCATCCTATAGTTTCCCAATTTATGAAAGGATTTTTTAATGTCAAGCCACCTCTCAAACCACCTCCAGTAGTTTGGAACCTCAATGTGGTTCTTGCTCAATTAATGAAGCTACCATTTGAACCAATGTCTTCGGCTTATCTCAAATATCTCACTTGGAAAGTGGTTTTCCTTATTTCTCTCACGTCTGCTTGCAGAGTCAGCGAGCTATAAGCTTTACTAGCGGATCCACCTTTCACAGTTTTTCATCACAACAAGGTGGTACTCTGCACTCATCCTAAATTCTTACCTAAAGTTGTTACAGATTTTCATCTAAATTAGTCTATTGTACTTCCTGTGTTCTTTCCAAAGCCTCATTCTCACCCTGGAGAAACAGCTCTTCATACTCTGGACTGCAAGCGTGCTTTGGCCTTCTACTTACAAAGGATTAAGCCGCATAGATCTTTTCATCTCCTTTGACCCAAATAAGTTGGGACATCCAGTTTCTAAGAGAACAATCTCCAACTGGTTGCCTGCTTGCATCTCGTTCTGCTATGCTAAGGCTGGACTACATCTAGAGGGTCGAGCCATAGCCCACAAAGTTAGAGCCATGGCGGCGTCTGTAGCTTTCCTTAGATCTACTCCTATTGAAGAAATCTGCAAAGCTGCCACTTGGTCCTCGGTTCATACATTCATCTCTCACTATTGTCTGGATTCGTGGTCCAGGCGGGATCGCCAATTTGGCCAGGCAGTATTACAAAATTTATTCTCCTGAATCACAAACACTCTCACTATCCCATTCTGGTTAGCTTGGAGGTACTCATATGTGAGAATATGCTGCCTGCTTGTCCTGGGTTAAAGCACAGTTACTTAACATAACAGGTATTATCCAGGGACAGCAGGCAGATATTCTTACAACCCACCCACCTCCCCTGGTTGGCTTCTTAGCTAGCTATCTGAACTGAGGAGATGCTGAGGAGACGCGCGCCTTACGTTGGGCGGGAAGGCACTTGTGCATGCTCGGTGCAATAGTTGCAACCTTTCTAAAAGTTCTTCAAGCAAGTCTGCTTGTCAAGCTGTCCACATCGGGGCTCTGTGGTTGACGTCACCCATATGTGAGAATATCTGCTTGCTGTCCTTGGATAATACCTGTTACGGTAAGTAACTGCTTTCTTTCCTGTCTTCTCTTCTTCAAGCGGTTGCTGTCCATTGGTTCCTCCTACCATGGTCTATCATTTCTTCCCTCCCTCCCATTGTACAGCATCCTCACTCTCTTCTGCCCTGGATCATTCTCCCTCTTTTCCCCTTCCCTCTCCTGCACAACGTTTCTTCCTCTCTCCTCCACACCCATGTGCAACATGTCTTCCTCTCTCTCACACTATCTACCATCTCTCTCTCAGTCCCTCCCTTACTGCAAAGGGAGTGGGGAAAGAGAGAGGGATCCAGGGTGCATCTCTCCCACCCCTCTACTACCACATCCAATATTTCTCCCCCTCTCATCTCTTGGACCACATGCAGCATCTTTTGTACCTGCCCACTAGCTCCATGCCCAACATTTCTCCTTCTCTCATCCCTCTCCAGAACCATGCAACATCTCTCCCTCCATTCCCTCCACCACCATGTCCACTATTCCTCCCTCTTGCATCCCTTTAAATCTGTCCCACTGTTCCCTCTCCACCACCATATCCAACATTTTTCCCTCTTATCTTTCTCTTCCCCACCCATGTATCTGTACCTCAATCCTCCCATCCCAATGCATAACCATTCTCCTTGTTCGTCCATTTCCCATGTGCACCATCTTTGTCTCTCTTACACACCCTTGCCCAATAATTCTCCCTTTCTATTACTCCCTCCCTCCATCCTATGTCCCAAGTTTATGCCCCCTTCATTTCTCCCTTCTCTGTCCCAAGTTCATGCTCCCTCACTTCCTTCTGTATCCAAACATGCTCCCCCCTCCCTTTTGTATCCCAAGTTTGTGCTCCCTTCCCTCCAGCCCTTATTCTGAATTCATGCCCCATCTCTCTTCCTTCTTTGGGCTAATACACGCTCGCTCGCTCGATCCCTCCTTTCTGTGGCCCAACTACTTACATGCACCCTCTTGTGAGACTGTTCCAGAGTCATCCAGGTAAGCAGCCTCTTTCCTGCCTTCCAGCTGCACTTTCTTGGCAGGGCCATGGGCTGCGGCTGCTGCATGTAGCACATCACTGACCCAGAAGCCTTTCCTCTGATGTCAGCTCTGACATCGGAGGAAAGGCTTCCAGGTTAGCTATGGGTGGTGTGCTGGAACTGCTGCACACTGCTTTGTGAAGGGGTTGAGTGCAGTTGGAGGGCAAGAAAAGGAGGCATACTACTGAGGTAACTTTAGCTCCTTGAGGTGCCTCAATCCCCGCATGTTCTACAGGATTTCTGTCGTTCCCGTTTAACTCTATTTCGGGCATATCCAAAATTCCTTTCTAAGGTAATTTCAGAATTTCACTTAAATCAATCCATAGTGGTTTTCTTTCCAAAACCACACACCTCATCCTGGAGAGGCTCGGCCCAAAATTAGATTAGCTACCCACCCTCATTTCACTGTCTTCTGGCGCCACACTGCAGCTTGAGTTCTCAAGCAACGTTCTGGGCATCATCATTGACTCTACACTCTCCTTTAATGACCATCTTAACTCCTTGGTAAAAAAAAAATGTTTTTTTAGCCTTCACATGCTGAGGAAAGTGAGATCCTGCTTCCATCAACAACATTTTGCTGTCCTTGAACAATCTATCATCCTTTCCAGACTGGATTATTGTAACTCCATCTATTTAAGTCTAACCAAGAAAAGTCTTCAAAGACTTCAGCGGATTCAGAACACTGCGGCTAAGCTAATCTTCGCAAAAAGTAAATTTGACCATGTTTCCCCGCTTCTGTCCAAACTTCACTGGCTTCCAGTAATTTCCAGGGTTCACTTTAAATGCGTCTGCCTAACTTTTAAGATCCTACACGGCATCCTTCCTCTCCTAATTCCACTATCTGGAATTCATCGAGTCCTGATACCACCAGATTAAACCCCAAAATTTAAACTATCCTTCACTCGTTAAACTAAACTAAACTAAACTAAACCTTAGGTTTGTATACCGCATCATCTCCGCAAGCGCAGAGCTCGGCACGGTTTACAGAGGTTGAGAGGAAAGGAACTACAAAGAAGGATATAGGAGAGGGAAAGAAGAAGATGGGGAGGGAACAGGGTACTAGAGAACGGGGGGTGATTAGATTTTTGAAAAGAGCCAAGTTTTCAGGTGTTTACGGAAGGGTTGGAAGGAGCTAACATTTCTGAGCGGGGATGAGAGGTTGTTCCAGAGTTCTGTGGTTCTAAAAGGGAGGGATGTTCCAAGTTTTCCTGCGCGGGATATACCTTTTGTAGATGGGAAAGATAGTTTCAGTTTTTGGGAGGATCTAGAGGAGAGTGGGTTAGAGGAATTCCAAAGGAGTGGGATAACGGGCGGTAGGATGCCGTGTAGAATCTTGAAGGCTAAGCAGGCACATTTATAGAGGACTCTGGAGTGAACTGGGAGCCAGTGAAGCTTGGAGAGGAGAGGGGAGACGTGATCAAATTTGCCTTTTGCGAAAATAAGCTTGGCCGCGGCGTTTTGAATTAGCTGAAGTCTGTGGAGGTTTTTCTTAGTTAGGCATATATAGATGGAGTTGCAGTAGTCCAGTCTGGAGAGGATGGTGGATTGAACGAGGATGGCGAAATGGGAATGGTGAAAGCAGGATCTTACTTTCCTCAACATATGGAGGCTAAAGAAGCATTTTTTTTACCAGGGAGTAAAAAGCGTCATCTATGCATGAAAATTAGGAACTTGTCTCTCCTTCAGAATCACAGAGCTTTGGAATAACCTTACTACCACACTATGGAATCTGGGCTCCTTCCAACTATTCTGAAAACATCTGTTCCCTCTTTATACTAAGTTCCTGTAAACCTTCTTTATACTAAGTTCCTGTAACTCTTACTATGGAGTTCCTTCTTTATACTAAGCTCCTGTAAACCATGCCAAGCTCTATGATTGTAGAGATGATGCGGTATATAAACTTAAGGTTTAGTTTAGTTTATCATGGACTGCATGCATGCTTTAGCATACTACTTGGACTGTACCAAATCTGTTTGTATATCCTCCAAGGTCTTTGTAGCTTTTTAGCATAATAGACTGTGGGTTGCTGTTAAAAAGTAAACCATTTCAACTTGGTTGGTGGCCTGTATGTCCTTCATGTATACTCAGGCTTGAACAAACTTCAAGGCCATTTTACAGCCCACAATGTGCAGTCTATGACTGCCTTGATAGCGTACTTTGCTCTGCTTCTTTAAAGAAATCTACAAAGTGGCTACATGGTCCTCAATACATACCTCTACCTCTCATTATTGTTTGGAACATAATTCTAGAAGAGACAGTTTGAATAAGCAGTTCTGCAAAATCTTTTCACTTCCTGAGAGCCAACTTTCCTCTGATTTTGGGTTGTTTTTTTTTGCCAGGCTCATGTTTATTTAACGTTTAAACATTACATTACATTACATTAGTGACTTATATTCCGCTCGTACCTTACAGTTCTAGGAAGATTACAAAAGAAGCTAGCTGGACATTTCCAGGAAAAACTACAGTTTAGGAATTAGGATTACAAAGAAGTTAACTGGACATTTCCAGGAGAATTGCAATTTAGGGAGCTGTACACATGGTTGATACTTTGGAGAGAAGAAATTACAAGAGAGGGTGAGACTTTGGTGGGGGGGATTTACAGGGAGGGGAGAGGACAAGGGAAGAGTGGAGGAATAGCACTATACATAAAAGACACCATTCCCTCGTCCGGAGTGGATATAGAACCAAAGGCGGAAGGACTGGAGTCATTATGGGTCAAATTACCAGGAAAAAGTGGCCTTGACATAAGATTGGGTCTATACTATCGTCCACCGGGACAAACGGAAGCAAACGACAAAGATCTGGCAGCAGAACTGAGGCGGGAAGGCAACAACAGGAATGTGACAGTAATGGGAGATTTTAACTACCCCGGGATTAACTGGAATATTGGAAACTCAAACTGTGCGAGGGAAACAGAATTCCTAGAGGCTGTGAGGGACTGCTTTATGGATCAGCTTGTCAAGGAACCAACAAGAGGATATGCCACTCTTGACCTAATCCTCAACGGAATAGGGGGACCTGCAAAAGAAGTGGAAGTAGTAGGACCACTAGGAAACAGCGATCACAACATGATCCAGTACAAATTAGGAGTAAGTACAGCAAAAGGGAAGAGAACCACAGTGACAACGTTCAACTTCAAGAAAGGGAACTATGATGCTATGAGAGCAATGGTTAAAAAAAAACTTAGAAACAGCTCAAGGAAAACAGAAACGGTAGAGCAAGCCTGGTCTCTATTCAAAGGCACAGTGCAAGAAGCACAACATATGTACATCCCCAGATTTAAAAAAGGGTGCAAAAAAAACCGAACAAAAAACCCCGCATGGATAAACGACGAGGCGAAGAAAGCGATAGGAGACAAGAAAAAATCATTCCGGAAATGGAAAAAGGACCAAACTGGGGAAAACTGGAATGAACACAGGAAACGCCAAAGAGAATGTCATCAAGTGGTTAGGAGAGCGAAAAGAGAATACGAAGAGAAACTGGCCAGGGAAGCAAAAAACTTCAAATCATTCTTCAGATATGTTAAGGGGAAGAAACCAGCGAGGGAGGAAGTAGGACCGTTGGATGATGGAGACAAAAAGGGAGTGATAAAGGAGCAAAAAGAGGTAGCCGACAGGTTAAACAAGTTCTTCTCGTCAGTCTTCACAAGCGAGGACACATCCAGTGTACCGGAACCCGACGTGATCTTCCATGGTGACCAAGAAGAAAAACTGTCAGCAATAGAGGTGAGCCATGAGGATGTCCTCCAACAGATAGATAGATTGAAAAGCGACAAATCACCAGGCCCGGACGGAATCCACCCTAGGGTACTAAAAGAACTAAGAAACGAGATAGCGGGAATACTCCAAAGAGTTTGCAACCTATCCTTGAAAACTGGAGAGATTCCGGAGGACTGGAAGATAGCAAATGTTACACCTATCTTTAAAAAGGGGTCAAGAGGAGACCCGGGAAACTATAGGCCGGTAAGTTTGACATCGGTTCCAGGCAAGATGGTAGAAGCACTGATAAAGGACAGCATCGGTGAGCACATCGAAAAAAATGGGCTGATGAAAGCGAGCCAACATGGCTTCTGCAAGGGAAGATCATGCCAAACAAACTTACTGCACTTCTTTGAGGGGGTAAACAGCCAGTTGGACAAAGGGGAACCTTTAGACATCATTTACCTTGACTTCCAAAAGGCCTTTGACAAGGTACCCCATGAGCGGCTGCTTAGGAAGCTGTGGAACCACGGGGTGGAAGGGGACGTATACAGATGGATCAAACACTGGTTGGCAGGCAGGAGACAGAGGGTTGGAGTGAAGGGTCACTACTCGGGCTGGAGGAAAGTCACGAGCGGAGTTCCGCAGGGGTCTGTACTTGGACCGCTGCTGTTCAATATATTTATAAATGACCTGGAAACGGGGACGAAATGTGAAGTTATAAAATTTGCGGACGACACTAAACTCTGTAGAAGGGTTAGAACTATAGAAGAGTGTGAGGATCTACAAAGGGACCTAAACAAACTGGAGGAGTGGGCGAATAAATGGCAGATGAAATTCAATGTAGGGAAATGCAAGGTCATGCATATAGGGAGAAAAAACCCGATGTTCAGCTACCAAATGGGGGGATTAGTATTAGAGGGAAGTAACCTTGAAAGAGATTTGGGTGTACTGGTGGATACAACAATGAAGTCAACGGCGCAATGCGCAGCAGCCGCGAAGAAGGCAAACAGAATGTTGGGTATTATTAAAAATGGTATTATGACCAGAACAAAAGAAGTCATCCTGCCGTTGTATCGGGCAATGGTGCGCCCGCACCTGGAGTACTGTGTTCAGTATTGGTCACCGTACCTCAAGAAGGATATGGCAATACTTGAGAGGGTCCAGAGGAGAGCGACACGAATGATTAAGGGCATGGAAAACCTTTCATACACTGAAAGACTGGAGAGGCTAGAGCTCTTCTCCTTGGAAAAGCGGAGACTCAGAGGAGACATGATAGAAACCTACAAGATCATGAAGGGCATAGAGAAAGTAGAGAGAGATAGATTCTTCAAAATTTCAAAACATAAAAGAACAAGAGGGCATTCGGAAAAATTGGTAGGGGATAGATTCAAAACAAATGCTAGGAAGTTTTTCTTTACTCAACGGGTGGTGGATACCTGGAATGCGCTTCCAGAGGACGTAATAGGGCAGAGTACGGTAATGGGGTTTAAGAAAGGATTGGACAATTTTCTGTTGAAAAAGGGGATAGAGGGGTATAGATAGAGGATTGCTGCACAGGTCCTGGACCTGTTGGGCCGCCGCGTGAGCGGACTGCTGGGCGCGATGGACCTCGGGTCTGACCCAGCAGAGGCATTGCTTATGTTCTTATGTTTTGAATAGCAGGATTTTGATTCCCTTTCAAAATGATTTGAAGTCGCTCGTTGTTGTCAGCAAGTTGGAGATGGAGTGGTCAAGTTTTGCTGCCTGTGTCACTAGTAAGTTGTCAAACATCATCTTGCGTCGAGTTCCTTTGAATAAGGGGTAGGTAAATGGGGTCTGAGTTCTTCTTTGTCTAGTAGTGAGGTTCTGATTTAGGTGGTTGTTTAGGTAGTGGGGGGCGGTGCCATTTAAAGCTTTGAATAATAGACAGTAAAACTTGAATTGAATTTGTGCCTGTATTGGTAACCAGTGTGAGTCTAGATAGGCAGTGGTGATGTGGTCATATTTTCTTAGCGAGTAGATCAATCTAAGAGCTGTGTTTTGTACAGTCTGAAGTTGCTTTATCATGTTTGCAGGGCATGTTAGATAAAGATGTTGCAATAGTCCAATAGACCTAGGACTAGGGATTGAACTATGAGCCTGTATTGCTCTATGTCGAAGAATTTTCTTATTTTTTGTAGATTTCTCATGGTTAAAAATGCTTTCTGGGTACTCTTGTTAATTTTGACCTGCATAGTGCAGCATCTATCTATCCTAGGAATTTAAGATCGGACTGTATAGGTATTTGGTGGCATTAATATCTAAATCTGAAATGGAAGGGGTTTTGGCCTTTTCGAGCAAAATAAATTTTGTTTTGTCTCTCCTAGAGTCATGATTCCAGCATCTAAGGAGTCCCACGTGTGAGAATATAATGCATGCTTATCCTTGGAGAAAGGTGTTCTCTGAGGACAAAAGGCATTGTCACTTAGAACTCTCCCACCTTCCCTAGTTGGTTTCTTAGCTTTTGCACTGTATTGATTGTTCTGTGTGTCAACATCAGGCGGGAGGCACCTGCACATGCGCCGCATAGACACTTCTCAAAAATTTAGTGACAGTACACTTTGCAGTGTCTGCATCGGGCTCTGTGGAGGATATCACCCACATGTGAGAATATGCCTGTTGTCCTCAGAAAACACCTGCTACAGATAAGTATCATCTGTTTTTGTACTCTGTAGCAGGGCTTTGCCAAATATATATTGCAAATGAATTCTTTTGGCAGCCTTGGTGTTTTGGACTTAAAAAACCCCCAAACATACAGTTTCTTGAAGCAGGATAATGGGAAGTATGCTCTAGTTTGTGCACCTTAATTCGTTTAGGTGTAAATGATCCAGTGATAATTATGTTTAAATATTTGTTCTATTCTTTTTCCAGGGATGCTATTGCTGAGATTAGAGCTATTTGTATTGAAGAAATTGGGGTGTGGATGAAAATGTACAGTGATGCATTTCTTAATGACAGCTATTTAAAGTATGTGGGCTGGACTCTTCATGACAGGGTGAGTACCCAAACAACAGCAGCTGTATTAGTAGAAATGTTGAAAATGTTGGGGTCAATATTCAGTAGGATTTATCTGAGTTGGAAGAACTGCTTCCCAGATAAGTACTGCTGGCTCATTACATAATCAGATTTTCAGTAGTTTATCTAGATAATGTGACTGAATATCCAGGTAGATTTGGGGTGGATGGTGCTAATTTAGAGCTGGAAGTTACCCAATTAGCGACAATAGTCAGACCAACTGGTTAGCTATCAAAATAAAGTTAGGACAGCAAAAAAGACTAATAGCTGGATAAGTACTGGCAGCTGCTTTATACCTGGATATTCAACGCTGATATGTGCTACTGCCTGTTTCTAAATATCTGGGTATAAAAGGCAAATAACCTTGCAGCAGTGGCCTGAATATTGAGTCAATTATGTATAGTCTTAGAAACTATATTTAAAATGGTTTTGCATTTTGTAATTTAATAAAGAAATCCTATAGAGAAGTAAATTATTTGTTTAAGATGATGATGGAATTTTGCTGTTAGTCAAAATATGCTGCATATTAAAAAGCCTATGACATATCTTATTCAAGGACTGTAGCTTTCCCTACATTTTCTGCATATACATCAGATTTTATCACACCTATTTTTTGGTTGGTTGAGTTTGTCTTTAATATCTTATGAGCAAACATATATTGCTATAGCAAGTGCTTCAATTCCACATTGAGTACAGGTCATTTGGAAAGATGGTTTCAAAAACATGCTACACTTTGGGTCAGATAGTAGCTGATGACATTGGTGCTGGAGAGGGTCACAAAATAGGGCTGCTTCTTCATAAATAGTGGGAGTATCAGTTGATCTCAGGATCCTGGAAAGGTCATTAAATGAAGAAATCTAATAGATTTTCTATTGTAATAGGTGAGACTTTCTAGACAGATGGGTTATATCCTACCAGTACCAAGGGCAGATGTGAAAAGGCAGGAGGAACTACAATCAATAAATGCGTGGATGAGGAGATGGTGTGAGGAAGAAGGGTTCCACTTCGTGAGGAACTGGACAACGTTCTGGGGCAAGAGCAAGCTCTACAGGAGAGATGGACTGCATCTGAGCGCGGCGGGAACAAGACTTCTAGCAAACAACGTCAGGAGAGGAATAGAACAGGCTTTAAACTAAGAAGAAGGGGAAAGCTGACAGTTGACCAAGCGTTGACGATTCGGAAGAAGGTATCCCATGAAGATACCAAGGGGAAAAAAGGCTGGGAAGAAACAATGGACAAATTACAGGAGTCGACTAACCCAGAAGAAGAGGTTAGAAGGATTGTAACAAAAGAGAAAAACTAAAGACCGTAACACTGGGAAAGGAAAGGAAGACAAGAAAATACCAGGATCTAAATTGCATATATGCTAATGCAAGAAGCCTAAGAAACAAAATGAGGGAATTAGAAGCCATGGCCAATGCAGAGGACATAGACATCATTGGAGTCTCTGAAATGTGGTGGAATGAAGAAAACAAATGGGATACAGCACTGCCGGGATACAAGCTCTATCGACAGGACAGGTCAGGACAGAAAGGAGGTGGAATAGCCCTATACATAAAAGAAAGCATACAATCAACAAAAATGGACACAGCAGAGACAACCAACAAGCTGGAATCTCTATGGGTTAAAATACTGGGATGGAAAGGGCCTGAAATAAAGATGGGCCTAAACTATTGTCCACCCGGGCAACCGGAGATATCGATGAAGAAATGGAAGCCGAGATGAAGCGAGAATGCAAAAGCGATAACACGGTTATTATGGGAGTGTGAATGTTGTGGGTTGTAAGTAAGGCCTTGTAGTGTTGCTGGGTGTGTGTATCGTTTGTCCGTGTGGGGCTTGTTTTTGAGTAAATAAGGGATATATTCGGGCCCTAATCCTTGAGTATTTATTTCTAGACTTCAACTACCCCAGGATAGACTGGAGTCTTGGAAGCTCAAAATGCGCTAGGGAGACAGAATTCCTGGAGGCTATACAAGATTGTTTCATGGAGCAGCTTGTTAGAGAACCAAGAGAAAATGCCACTCTGGATCTAATCCAAAAATGGGTTAAGGGGATCTGCAAAGGAAGTAGAGGTAGTGGGACCGTTGGGAAACAGTGATCATAACATGATCAAGGTTGAGGTAGGAATACCGAAAGGAAGAAGAACCATATCGACAACTTTCAACTTCAGGAAAGGAAACTACGAAGCAATGAGGGTAATGGTAAGGAAGAAACTTAGGAACACTTCCAAAAAATGGCAAACGGTAGAACATGCCTAGTCTTTTCTCAAGAATACAGTGAGCTAGGCGCAAAATCTGTATAACCCCAGATTCAGAAAGGAGTGCAAAAAGAGTCGAACAAAAGACCTGGCGTGGATAACTAAAATAGTGAAGGAAGCGATAGGCAATAAGAAAAATTCATTCAGGAAATGGAAAAAGGACAAAACTGAGGGGAACTGGAAAGAGCACAGGAAGTATCAAAAAGAATGTCAACGAGTGGTTCGAAAAGCCAAAAGAGAGTATGAAGAGAGGCTAACCAGGGAAGCACAAAATTTCAAACCGTTCTTTAGATATGTTAAAGGGAAGCAACCGGCTAGGGAGGAGGTGGGACCGCTGGACGACGGAGATAGGAAGGGAGTGGTGAAGGAGGAGAGAAAAGTGGCAGAAAGACTTAACATGTTCTTTTCGTCTGTATTCACAAATAAAGACACATCCAACATACCGGAACCTGAGCAATTCTTCAATGGAAATCAAGCAGAAAAATTAACATCCATGGAAGTGAGCCTTGAAGATGTACGCAGCCAGATAGAAAAACTAAAAGCTGACAAATCCCCGGGTCCAGATGGAATCCATCCAAGGGTTCTGAAAGAATTAAAGGAGGAGATAGCGGAACTACTGCAGCAAATTTGCAATCTATCCCTGAAAACAGGCATGATCTTGGAGGACTGGAAGATAGCCAACGTTACGCCCATCTTTAAAAAATGATCAAGAGGTGACCCGGGAAACTACAGACTGGTGAGTCTGACCTCGGTTCTGGGGAAAATGACGGAAGCACTGATAAAAGAAAACATCGATGAACATTTTGAAAGAAACAAACTTCTGATAACCAGCCAACATGGTTTCTCCAAGGGGAGATCGTGCCTAACAAACTTATTGCACTTCTTCAAAGGAATTAACAAACGGATGGACAAAGGAGACCCATAGATATCATATATCTAGATTTCCAAAAAGCCTTTGACAAGGTGCCCCATGAACGCCTACTCCGGAAACTGAAGAACCATGGGGTGGAAGGAGACGTACATAGATGGATCAGAAACTGGTTGGCGGGTAGAAAACAGAGGGTAGGAGTGAAGGGCCACTACTCGGACTGGAGGAGGGTCACGAGTAGGGTCCCGCAGGGCTCGGTGCTCGGGCCGCTGCTATTTAATATATTCATAAATGATCTAGAATCAGGGATGAAGTGCGAAATAATAAAATTTGCAGACGACACCAAACTATTTAGTGGAGCTCGGACTAAAGAGGACTGTGAAGAATTGCAAAGGGACTTGAACAAACTAGGGGAATGGGCGACGAGATGGCAGATGAAGTTCAATGTTGATAAATGTAAAGTATTACATGTGGGAAACAGAAACCCGAGGTACAACTATACGATGGGAGGGATGTTATTAAATGAGAGTACCCAAGAAAGGGACTTGGGGGTAATGGTGGACATGACAATGAAGCCGACAGCACAGTGCGCAGCGGCCGCTTAGAAGGCAAACAGAATGCTAGGCATAATCAAGAAGGGTATTACAACCAGAACGAAAGAAGTTATCCTGCCAGTGTATCGGGCAATGGTGCGTCCGCATCTGGAGTACTGCGTCCAATATTGGTCGTCGTACCTTAAGAAGGACATGGCGTTACTCGAGAGGGTTCAGAGGAGAGCGACGCGTCTGATAAAGGGGATGGAAAACCTTTCATATGCTGAGAGATTTCGAGAAACTGGGACTTTTTTCCCTGGAGAAGACTTAGAGGGGATGTGATAGAGACTTATAAGATCATGAAGGGCGTAGAGAGGGACAGATTCTTCAAACTTTCGAATAATAAAAGAACAAGAGGGCATTCAGAAAAGTTGAAAGGGGACAGTTTCAAAACGAATGCTAGGAAGTTCTTCTTTACCCAACGTGTAAAGAAGAGCATAATAGGGCAGACTACGGTACTGGGGTTCAAGAAAGGATTGGACAATTTCCTGCTGGAAATGGGGATAGAGGGGTATAGATAGAGGATTACTGCACAGGTCCTGGAATTGTGGAATGCTGGGCACGATGGACCACAGGTCTGACCCAGCAGAGGCATTGTTTATGTTTTAATGTTCTTATCCCCATAGCCACATAGTGCTGAAGACACCCATTCCAAATTTTTCACTTTGCCTCTGCTGTACTTCACTGGGTTCTCTAGCTCCACATATAGTTCTTTCCTTCTGCACGCGTTCCTGCAGGAGTTTTTGTTCTGCTCTCTCCTTTTATTTTATTCAATGAAATTTTGTCCCCTTTTCAGGAATTCTGGTGCTTGGAGCTATTTCAAAGCTCTGCCTGCTTGAGAATTCTTGTACAATCTCTTTGGAAGTTGAATGGATGGGATCTTGCATCTCTGTTAGCTTCATCTGCAGGGAACTAAAAGATGATCCCTCCCCTTTGGGCTACCTGCCTGGGAGCTTCCTGACATGCCCAGTTTGTTCCTGCAGCTTCACTGCTTGGTTTTCACTCTGTGGAAGAGTTGCCTCGTGCCAACCCAGGACTTGGAGTACCTGGGAATCTGGGTCAACCAGGTTTGAACCATATGTGTATTTTTCCAGGATCCAGGATGGGTGGAGAGTCATCTCTTGGCCTTATCTGCGGCCCAGGTGGACGGCGTCAGCAATGTTCAGGCAGACTTACTCTGTCATCAGCCTCTGGACCAGGGAGAATGGTCCCTGTCAGGGCTGGCTTTCGAGGCCATAAGGGAGAATGGTCCCTGTCAGGGCTGGCTTTCGAGGCCATAGTGCACTGCTGGGGTTGTCCCACCTTCGATCTGATGGCGTCATCAGTGGACCGGACGGCAGACAGATTCTTCAGCTGACGCTGAGTGGTTGGCAGCATCGGTCTCGACGCTCTGGATTGACCTTGGCCCACAGCGGAACTCCTGTATGTCTTTTCCCCATGGCCCATGATATGGCGCGTTTTGCACCAGGTGTACTTGCACAGGGGTCCAGTGATCCTTGTGGCTCTGGACTGGCCCAGACGACCTTGTTACGCAGCCCTTGTGCGATTGAGCTCTGGGAGCGGTCTGTGTCTTCCTTGCCTTCAGTGGTTGCTCACGCAGGGACTATTTACACTTCAAGTTCCGGACCACTTTGGTCTTATGAACAGGGACTTTTCCTCTGTGGTTATCGTCATGCTCCTACTGAGCAAGCGGAATTCAATGGTCTTGGCCTACGTGTAAGCCTACGTGGAGGTGTTTTCAAGCTTGGTGTGCAGGACTTCGGGTGGTCCCTTTGGTACCATCGCTGGCTCAGGTTCTGGACTTCCTGCAGGATGCCTCAGGAAGGGTCTGGCGGTCTTTTCTGTATATGTTCAGTTTGTGTGTCTCTTCTGTTTGGGTCCCTCTTTGTTCAGGGGTTTCTGGCTTCTCACCCGGATGTTGTCCGGTTCTTGCAGGGGGCAGGGAAGCTGCGGCCTCCCTTGTGACTGCCTTGCCCGTCGTGGAACCTGAATTTGGTCCTGCGCTCCCTGACTCGTCTACCCTATGATCCCCTGGATGAGATCTCTCTGAGAGATCTTAACATCAAGACCATCTTCCTGGTGACGGTCACTTCTACACGGCGAGTGTCAGAGCTTCAGGCTTTGTCGTGCAGAGATCTTTTTCTTCGCATCACGGAGTATGCGGTGATTTTGAGGATTGTGACTTTTCTTCCGAAAATGGTTTCCTCTTTCCACATCACTGGGAAGTTCGGTTGCCAGCCTTGGTTCCTTCGGGTTCCAAGTCTCAGAATTGTGTTTTGCAGCCTCTGGATGTACAGTGTCTTCTTTTGAGATACCTCGAGGCCACTAACGACTTCCGTTTGTCCTGGTGGGCCCCGTGCGTCGAGGTCGGCCTGCTTCTAAGACTACTTTTTCGTGTTGGAAACGAGCAGCCATTTCCGCAGCCTATGTGGCGACGGGGAAGAAGCCTCCCCTTGGGGTAAGGGTTCACTCCACCTGAGGACTGGCTTCCTGGTGGGCTGAATCTCATCCGGTCTCACCTGAGAAGCTCTGTCGGGTGGCCCCGTGGGTTTCCCTTCATACCTTTTCCAGGTTTTACAGGCTTGATGTGGTGGCTGAGGGTGCTACGGCCTTTGGCGCTTCTGTTCTCGCGGCGGGCTCATCCGCCCCCCCCCCCCCTTGAGTTTTGGGACTGCTTTGATATGTCCCATCCATTCAGCTTTCAGAGAGATTGTACAGGAATGAAAGATTAGGTTTTTTACCTCTGCTAATCTTCCTTCTTGTAGACAGTGGCGTAACTAGCATATGTGACACCCGGGGCCCATCATTTTTTGACACCCCCCCATCTGTACAAAAACATGATTTTTAGTAACAAGCCACACGTCACACATGAGTACCTAGGAAAAGGCAGCATCTTACATACTGCAGTGAGCAGTACAATATCAATACACTCATTGTAAAACTAAACAAGCCAGATCAATCCTACACCGTCAATCCTAACAGAAAACCATGTCTTTCAAACTAACCCCTCCCTCTTTTACAAAACAGTAGTGTGGATTTTAGTCACGGTGGTAACAGCTCTGAAGCTCATAGAATTCTGAGCATCAGAGCTGCTACCACCACGGCTGGCGCTAAAAAACGCTCCACAGTTTTGTAAAAGGGGGGATATAATAGAAATACATAGACAAAGGTTAAATTGAACCAGTAAGATGCTGGACTCTGCATACAATGCAACACCACAGAAACAGTGACACATGTCTCCTAAATAAATAAATAAATAAATAGAAATTTTTTTTTCTACCTTTGTTTTCTGTGGTTTCTGCTTTCCTCATCTTCTTGTAACTCTCTTCCTTCCATCCACTGTCTGCCGTCTCTCTTCCCCTATATGGCATCTTCTCTCCTTCTATGCCCCTTCCAGAAACCGTATGCCTCCCCCTTCCATCTCTCCTTTCACCCCCATTGGTCTGGCATCTCTCTCCTCTCCTTCCCTCTCCCACACCTGTCCTCTGCAATCCCTTTCCATTTTTTCCCTCATTTTCCTTTTCAATTTATTTTCTGCATCTGTCTAGATTACGTTCTTACTACCCTCTCATCAATATCCTTTTTTATTGTCTACCTAAAGCTTGCCACGTGTTTCCCTAACTCAATCCTTTTCTCCCCATCATGTGCCCTCCTTTTATTTATCCCCTCCTTCCATCATGCACTTCCATCCAGCGTCTGCTCCCCTCTTTCTCTCCTCCCATTTCCTTCCTTCCTTTGGCTCCCTTATCTCTCCCATCTGCACTTCCATCCAGCATAGGCTCCCCACTACCATCCAATGTCTGCCATTTATCTCTCCATCCACCCCTCTTCAATTAGCATCTGCCCCCTTTCTTTCCCTCCAATATCCTTCCCCCTTATGTCTCTCCCCTTTCTCTGTACATCAATTCCATCAGCACCACCCTTCCATATCACCCTGCCCCCTTTCTTTTCCTCCACCACTCTTCCATTCCAGCAATCCTGCTCCTTTCTCTCCCTTCATGCAGCAAGATCCCACGATGACTGTAGCGGCTGGCTGCCAGTCCACCCCACTCCGACGTACTTGCTCTGGAGCGGATTTGGCAGCCGCATGCTGGAAGGTCCCGCAATGACTCGTCTGCTGGCTCTGCTCCAGAAGAAGTAAGTTATGTCGGAGGGGGTGGACCTGGCAGACGTAGGGAGTTGTGGCAAAGTCCCGCAATGACTGCGTCAGCCGGGTCCACCCCCTCCGATGTAACTTACCTCTTCCAGAGCAGAGCCAGCAGATGAGTCATCGCGGGACCTTCCTGCACCTCAGCGCGGCTGCTGACTCTGCTGCAAAGAAAGTAAGTCAGAAGTAATGTGAGAATTTATTTTTTTCATCAAAAGGGGACATGTATTAATTGACTGTGTATCCTTTCTTTCATTTCTTTCTTTCTGCACTCAGGCCCAATAATTGTCCCTTTCTATTCCCTCCCTCCTTCCTTCCCATGTCCATAGTGCCCCCAGTGCCTCCTTCTCATGTCCTTAGTGCCCCCGTCCTTTGTCATTAGTGCCTGCAGTGCCTCCTTCTCATGTCCTTAGTGCCCCCAGTGCCTCCGTCCTGTGTCCATAGTGCCCCCAGTGCCTCCTTCCCGTGTCCTTAGTGCCCCCAGTGCCTCCTTCTTATGTCCCCCCACTGCCTTCCAGATTTTGACCACCCCCAAAGCCAGCCTGTCTGCCTGTCTACCTATCTGCCTCCCTCCCTGCCACGCTAAAGCTTGCCTGCCTACATCCTTCTCTCCATGCCGCGGAAAAAAATACGCCTCTCTCCTTCTTTTCCCCCGGTCCACACCGCTGCAATCTTACCTCCCCGTTGCTGCTGCTAATCGTCGCCGACAATACGTCTTCTTTCCAACGTCAGAATTGACATCGGAAAGAAGACGTATTGTCAGCCAATTCTGACGTCAGAGAGGACGTTCCGGGCCAGCCTTCCTGGCTGGCCCGGAATGTCCTCTCCAATGTCAGAATTGACTTTGGAAATAAGATGTATTGTCGGCAGCGATTAGCAGCAGCAACGGGGAGATAGGATTGCAGCGGCGCAGATCGGGGGAAAGGAAGGAGAGGGGCGCTTTTTTTTTTTTTTTTCCACAGCAGGGAGAGAAAGATGTAGGCAGGCAAGCTGGCTGGCTTTAATGCGGCAGGGAGGGAGGGAGATAGGTAGGCAGGCAGGCAGGCTGGCTTTGGGGGGTGGACAAAATCTGGAAGGCAATGGGGGGACATAAGAAGGAGACACTGGGGGCACTAAGGATACGGGAAGGAGGCACTGGGGGCACTATGGACACAGGACGGAGGCACTGGGGGCACTAAGGACACAGGATAGGGGCACTGGGGGCACTAAGGACACAGGATGGGGGCACTGGGGGCACTAAGGACATGAGAAGGAGGCACTGGGGGCACTCAGGACACAGGAAGGAGACACTGGGGGGGGGGGGGCTAAGACGCACCCCTTGACCATATGACGCACCCTAGATTTAGAGGAGGAAAACAAGAAAAAAAAACATTCTGAACCAAATTCTCCCTGCCAGGCTCTGTGCCATGCTCCTTCTCAGCACCCTGTCCCCCCTCCCTGCCAGGCTGTGTACCCTGTCCCCTCTCTGGTGGTCTAGTGGTAGACAGGGCACAGGGCAGGCACGCCTAGTGGCAGGCAGGCTGGCCCCATACCCCTCACTTACCCTAAATCATCCCCCCCATACCTCCCAAGTACCTTAAATCATCCCCCTACGTACCCCCCAGTACCTTTTTTAATCATACCCCCTGTACTTTTAAAAATCCCTCCCTCCCTGGTATTTTAAAACATCCACTCACCCCCCCCCCCCC
This sequence comes from Geotrypetes seraphini, assembly GCF_902459505.1. Taxonomy (NCBI): domain Eukaryota; kingdom Metazoa; phylum Chordata; class Amphibia; order Gymnophiona; family Dermophiidae; genus Geotrypetes; species Geotrypetes seraphini. The sequence goes on from NC_047092.1 coordinate 92,897,815, forward strand.
GGTACCCCTGGTATTTTAAAACATCCACTCACCCCCTCCCCCCGTACCTTGATGCAATCTTTGGCGATCCAGTGCTGCATCGGCAGCCTCCCTTGCTGGACAGCCGCCCAAGTCCCCATCTGCCGCGACAGTAATAGTCAGATGTGAGCCCAGAGTGCACCTCCCTGGTCTCACGCCGCCCAGTCTCAGCTCGGTCCAGCACTGCATCGGCAGGCTCCCCCATCTCCGCCGGAAATGAAAGGCAGACGCAAGCCCTGATCGCGCCTGCCTGGTCCTGCGCCGACGTTCGAATGGTGCCATCAACTCCCGCAAGTCTCGCGAGAACTAACAGCACCATTTGGGCGGTGGCACAGGACCAGGCAGGCGCGAGCCCCAAGCGCGGACCGGGGGAAAGGAAGAGCAAGAGGATCCGGACCTGGCCGGCTGTGCACCCCCTCAAGCCGTGCACCCGGGGCAGACTTCCCCCCCCCGCCCCCCCTCCCCCCCCCTTGGTTCGCCACTGCTTGTAGATCAGGGATCTCAAAGTCCCTCCTTGAGGGCCACAATCCAGTCGGGTTTTCAGGATTTACCCAATGAACATGCATTAAAAGCAATGCATGCTGTAACAACCCCAGCCCTAGAGCTAGGCTTGTCCCAGGTAGGAATCCCCAAACTACTAGACTGCAGCTAAAAAGAGCAGATCAGTGCAGTAGTTCTGTTAGCCCCAAAGTTGCTGAGCATAAAAAGTCTGACTTTGTGCAGGGACTCAGGAGGGAGGGGGAATGTCATAGGAACAGCCTCAAGGAACCTGAGATAGCCGGTAGGAAGGAACAGCCCAGAAGTCAGCCTAATGCTGGAATTGCTCAGCTGCTGAAACTAATTAGGGCTCAGGAGAAAGCCCAGCAATCCAGGAAGCTTAAATTAGTAGCTCCTGAGCCAAGGGAGGAGGAGGATCCCACTCCTGATACCACTTGTCACACCCCCGGTACCGGGTTGTCAGAATGGCTACTGGGCGGTTTGCAAAATAATAGTCCCGAGCGTGCCTTCTTAAGGTAGAAGGGTCCTGCTGGCATTAATAGTAGGGTAATAAACATTCACCAAAACACCAAAAACAAACCAAGTGTTCTGAATGAGAGCAAGCTTTAATAAGGCAGTGTCATTGAATTAGCAGTGCTGCCAGAACAGATACTGCTTCTCAAAACAGGCTTGCTAACAAAACCAAAATGGAAGGCCTTGCAAAAGGCAGGCCTCTGCCTTTCCACAGGTAAGTGCAAAGACCCGGTTCATGAATAAATTCACAGTCCTTGCTTCCCAGTTCAAAACAAAACTACAGCAATGTTGAGAATCAATCTTTCACAGTCTTTAAACCTCCTCCTCCCTTGGCTCAGGAGCTACTAATTTAAGCTTCCTGGATTGCTGGGCTTTCTCCTGAGCCCTAATTAATTTCAGCAGCTGAGCAATTCCAGCATTAGGCTGACTTCTGGGCTGTTCCTTCCTACCAGCTATCTCAGGTTCCTTGAGGCTGTTCCTATGACATTCCCCCTCCCCCCTGAGTCCCTGCACAAAGTCAGACTTTTTATGCTCAGCAACTTTGGGGCTAACAGAACTACTGCACTGATCTGCTCTTTTTAGCTGCAGTCTAGTAGTTTGGGGATTCCTATCTGGGACAAGCCTAGCTCTAGGGCTGGGGTTGTTACAATGCACATAGATCTCATACATATTCATTGGGTAAATCCTGAAAACCCGACTGGATAGCGGCCCTCAATGAGGGACTTTGAGACCCCTGTTGTAGATCTTCTCTGGAAGCTGAAAGTCCGCCCATCTGATTTGTCCGATTCGTAGGTCACCTCTTCAGTAACTGGTAAGCTGGATTTCTGTCTTTGACCAGCCTCACTAAGAATTTCATGTGTATTCCCCTTCGTAAAGTTTAAGGGTTGGTGGGGGTTCCCTGAGGGGTGCCCCTTATGGTTTTCAGGCTGTGTCCACGTGACAGGATTTTCCTGGGTTTTGCAGTTTATAATGTTTACATTATGTGTTTGATTCCTGTTGGCTTTTTTTGGCCTTAGTTTTTGGTATAATACGATATTGAGCAGAATTGACTGGTAGCGGAAGTTCCTGCGTCCTCTCCTTCTTTTCTTCTGTTTCCTGTTGTCATAGGTCTCCGTGGCTTTTCTACTAACTGGGCATGTCAGGAAGCTCCCGGGCAGGTAGCCCAAAGGGGAGGGATCATCTTTTAGTTATCCTGCAGCTAACAGAGATGCAAGATCCCATCCGTTCAGCTTTCAGAGAAGATCTACAAGAAGGAAGATTAGCAGAGGTAAGAAACCTAATGTTTCATTCACAGACTTTGGTCTGTAGCTGAGAGGCCGATACCACTGGGTATCTGTTAGCCAGACTGCATAGTTTTCTCTGGAGCTTAGGGCATTCCTGAAGTGGTCTCACCTGCTGTTAAGCAGGGATCGAGTGTAAGCTGTTGGTCACACTTATGAGACTCGGCAGTGTCTCATAAGTTGCTTGCTGCATCTTCTCGCCTTTGCCCATTCCAGTGTGCATCCGTTGGTCTGCAGGCATAGGCGTCTGACACAGCCCAAAGATTAGCTGTGCAGAAGCATTCCCAGCATTTTGGCTGTGAAGTTTCATCCAGCTACTGTGAGAGAGCTGAGGCAAGCTGCAGCATAGATCTGTCAGGTTCCAGTGAGTATAGGCTTGACAGCCTGTGAGATGTATCAAGGAGGTTAGATATGGGTTCCCCCTCCTGAAAAATCCAAAAATCACCATTTTTGGAGTTTGAGAAGTGTGAAAAAAAAATCACAATTTTGTCACAAATTTTTTGACCAACGTGGCCAACGTGTATTTTTATCAATCTTTTTTTCTAAAGCTCCCTGTTTCTTCAAAACTGCAAATTTTGCCTAGAAACCTGCTGGGATGGAATCCTTGGAACATAAGAATTGCCACTGCTGGGTCAGTCCAGTGGTCCATCGTGCCCAGTAGTCTGCTCCCGCGGCGGCCCCTAGGTCAATGACCAGTGCCCTAACTGAGACCAGCCCTACCTGCGTACGTTCCGGTTCAGCAGGAACTTGTCTAACTTTGTCTTGAATCCCTGGAGGGTGTTTTCCCCTATAACAGCCTCTGGAAGAGCATTCCAGTTTTCTACCACACTCTGGGTGAAGAAGAATTTCCTTTTAACTTTAAGCGTGCCCTCTCGTTCTCCCTACCTTGGAGAGGGTGAACAACCTGTCTTTATCTACAGAGTCTATTCCCTTCAGTATCTTGAATGTTTTAGAGAATGACACGGTGACAAAATTCATCACCGTTCCCCTCCCCGTGGATAACCATCTTCATTTCATTCTTTAAGGAGAGAGGGAAGAATCAGAGTATGAATGGCCACAACCACTGACCCACAAGCTTTGCTTTGAAGAATGCTGTATAGAAGGACGAGGTTGAAATAGACACTAGAAAATGACATGGGACGGGGACGTGACAAATTTTGTCACCGTGTCATTCTCTAGAATGTTTCAATCATGATCCCCTCTCAGTCTTCTCTTTTCAGGGAAAGAGGCCCAGTTTCTCTAATCTCTCGCTGTACGGCAACTCCTCAGGCCATTGGGCTCTCCTCATTTGGTTCTTATCAGGATTGTGCAAATTTAGACACTTTTAGAGCATCCTTATGCATCGTGCCACATCTGGGGGAATCAGGTGACCAACGCTCAGGTAGCTTAGTGGTGCGGCCTTCATTGCTTTCAGGGCTCTGCACAGCTGGTAGTTTTGTTCGTCCAGCTGCGGATCCCCCAAAGCCTAAGAAACACAAATTTAAGTCATCTATGCTCCAGGAGCTGGACACGTTTTTCAACTGTGTGAATTTTTTGTGAGTTTTGAGTTTCAGAACAAGTGTTTTCCCCTTAGCCGTCCCAATTCATCTCCATGGCATCTCTTAGTGGTGGTGCTTAGTCTTGATGCTGTTTTCGTGCTACCTGGCCCTGATCTGGGGGACCCTGATGCAGATGTTTCATTTGCTGATCCCTGTTTACAGGTACATTGCTTCTGGAAGCTGAAGATCAGGGGCACTGTGCTGAATATGTGGATTCTGGGGATGATACCACGGTCCTGCGTTTATTAAGTTTGCAGTTTTGCTGGATCTTATTTCTGAGTCCTTGCAGGAGTTGAATTAATTTATGTATTATTTAATTTGTTTTTTAGCCTGTTGTCCCCAGAACAGGTTACAGGTTTAACATACATAATTTCTGTACAAGTTTACGATACAAGTTTTTATCCTAAATTGATACATGCTAGGGGCTAATAATATACAGTTTACTGGTTACAATTTTTCTATAGTTTTCCTTACAATACAGGTTTTCCAGTACAAGTTATACCTAATGTGACCATTTATTTTTTTCATCAAAACGGGACATCTATTAATATTCAGTCCCACCCCCAATCCTGCCCTAGCCCCATCCCCAATCCCACCCTAGTCCTGCCCCCAATTCCTTTCATTCATTTTTCATGTACACACAATATATTATTATTTCATAATGGTAACCATAAAATTTTAAAAAACACAAAGCACCCTATATGCAGAGAAAATGTTAATTATCATTTATATTTGGGGGTTTTCAAAGATGTCACCTCAGTAACTATAGAAAAATAGACAAATATAGTGCAAAATATAGATAGCAGATATTCTCAAAACTGACACATTTTGATCACTAAATTGAAAATAAAATCATTTTTCCTACTTTTGCTTTCTGGTTATTTCATGAGTCTCTGATTGCATTTCCTTCTGACTGTGTATCCTTTCTTTCATTTCTTTCTTTCTGCACTCAGGCCCAACAATTGTCCCTTTCTATTCCCTCCCTCCCTCCTTCCTTCCTATGTCCTTAGTGCCCTCAGTGCCTCCTTCCTATGTCCTTAGTGCCCTCAGTGCCTCCTTCCTATGTCCTTAGTGCCCCCAGTGCCTCCTTCCTATGTCCCCCTCACTACCTTCCAGCCTTTGTCCCACCCCCTCCCCCGAAGCCAGCCTGCCTGGCTACCACCCTCCCTCCCTGCCACACCAAAACCAGCCTCCCTCCTTCTCTTCTTCCAGCACCAATTCAACCAGCACCAATTCAACCCCCCCCCACCCCCGGTCCACCGCCGCTGCCTGCCAGCCTTTCTCCCCACCAGTACCAATTTAACACCCCTGTCTCCGGGCCGCCGCCGCTGCTTGCCACTCAGAGACTTTCAGTGGAGCCCACACAACCCCCCCTCATTCTCCCTCCTCTTCTATCTAGGATTATCAGACGTCCGGATTTAGCCAGACAAGTCCTCTTTTTAAAGGAGTGTCCAGACATCTGTCTAAAATGTGAGAGTCTGTCCGGGTTTTCGTCTCCCCTGTTCCCCCCGCCTACCTCGGTTTCTTGGCTGCTACTCGTATTTTTGGGAGGCATTAACTATTCAACCAGTGCAGCTCTGGATCTCGCGCTATGAAAATCAAGCCTCGTTCTGGAGCTGCAATTGCTGCACTCATAGCAATCCAAGCCTGGTTTTGGGGCTCCAATGTTTTCGTTCATTTCTATCCAAGCCTCATTTTGAGGCTCCAATAGCTCCTCTCAGGATCCACCAAGCATCACTCTGGCCCTCACTGAAGGGAGGTAGGAAGAGAGGCTGGCAAGCAACAGCGGCTGCAGACCCGGGGGAGGGGGTTGAATCGGGCGCAGGACGAAGGGAAAGACGGATGATGGCTTTGGCGTGGCAGGGAGGGGAAATGATCGCCTGTCCCGTTGTCCCCTCACACAGCTTTGTGACGCTGTCCCTGAAAACGGGACATTTCGGCATCCCGAAGCTGTGTGTGGGGACAATGGGACAGGAGATCTAAAAACGGGACTGTCCCATTCAAAACGGGACGTATGGTCACTTTAGTTATACCTAATTAGAGACAAAGAAAGTTACAGTGTATGATACAAGTTATCTTTATGTGACACATACTGGTTTTGGTACCAATATACATCTCTTTGTAGTCTTATCGATCAAGGGTAGGGGGTTTAGGTAAAGAGATATGTTTTTATTGCTTTTCTAAAGCTGAGGAGTCCTTCAAGGGATCTAATCTGCAGGTGCAGTCAATTCCATTGACTCGGTATGAAGTGGGAGTAGGACTGTCATTTTGCGGTTTGCAATTGAAGAGCACAACCAGGAGGCATTTTGAGGTGCATTTCATTCTGGGAGTGGAGGGACCGGTTCGGCACATACAGAGGAAGCTTAGTCATCACGTAGGCTGGCACCATGTCATGCAAGGATTTGAACTCTAGCATCAGGCCCTTGAAGACGCAATGTTTGGCTACAGGTAGCCAGTGAGCCTACACTAGCGCTTGGGAGGCAGGTTTCCGGGTATGGAGATTTTTCAGAAGCCTGATCGGCGCATTTTGAACATGCTGGAGATGTACGTTCTTCACCATGATACTGTTGAATAGAGCATTGCAGTAATCCATGTGGGAGAGTATTAAGGCTTAGAATAGTTGGGAAAAGTCAGACTCTGAAAAGTAGTTCCTTATTTTTCAGAGTTGTCACAGGTAGTAAAATGAGGAAGATACCATCTGAAAAATATGGTTGGAAAGCGACAGGTGGCATCAAGGAGTATTCCTAAGCTGCATACTTGATTTTTTGCAGTTATAGTAGTCGAGTCTCAGCACAGTGAGGGACGGGCACGGTCGCAACGATGTTTGTGGATTCAAAGGAGTTCCATCTTGGAGGCATTCAGTTGCAGTTTGTTTATGGACATCCAGTTTTTGATTTCCAAGAGGCAGGTTAGGAGTTTCACAATCTGGGCATCACGGATTTCTCCTAGCAGTAGGTACAGCTGAATGTCATCCGCAAAGGAATGACTCCATATTTGGTATTTGCGGGCTATCTCTAGGACAGGTTTAATATAGAGATTGAGCAGTAATGGGGATAGCAGAGCCTCCTGCGGAACACCGTATTTGATTGGTTTCGGTTTCAATAGCACGTCATTGAGCACAACGCTTTGGGATATGTTATTTAGGAAAGAAGAGAACCATTGTAGCGCAATGTTCTCCGATTCCTATTTCAGAGTGCTGCTCAATGAGGAGAGGATGATCAATAGTGTCGAAGGCCGCACTGATATCCAGCAACACTAGAAGGACATCATTACAGCAGTCGTCAACAATATCGAGGAGGACAGTTTCAGCACTGTGGAATTTCCTGAATCCCGATTGAAAGGTGGATAGGGCACCTTGTTCGTTGATGAAAGAATGTAATTGAGATAACACTGTTTTATTCCAGGATCTTGAAGGTAGGTTGGAGACAGGTCTGAAGTTGCCAGACACATTAGGGTTGAGCATGGATTTTTTTCAAGATCGGTCTGATAACTGCCAACTTCCAGTTTGCAGACATATGCCTGTTTGTAGGGAGGTATTGAGGAGCAGAAGGAGGGAGTCTACAAAGGCGTTTTTGCGCTCGCCACTAGAAGGTGTGGCGGAAAGGGGTCCAGGATTGGAACCAAAAATGATGCTGTCACCGGAGACTGTTTTGAAGTTAGTTAGGTTCCCAGTTGTGGTTGTAGTTGATTTGCTTGAATTGCAGGGAGACAATGTCTGTAACATAGTGGAGTCAAGGTGAGACCATATTTTGTCTACTTTGTCAGTGAAGTAGTCTGAGAGCGTTTCGCTGTCGAGTTCATTGTTAAGATGTTGATTGTCTCCTTGTGATGTTGTGAGTATATTTTTTGTTAATTTGAAAAGGTTTTTTGATCTATTGGGGGGGTCTTTAAGAGTTATTCGGAGTAGTACCGTACTTCTTTTTAGCCTCTAGGGTGGCAATTTTATATACTTTATGCAGATCTTTCCATTTGGATCTGTCACTATTTAATCTGGATTTGTACCATTTCTGTTCCGCTTTCCTTAGTTCTCTTTTCTTAGTTAAGTCATCAGTAAACCAGGGGAAGGAATGTTTGCTGGGGTATTAATTGATCTCTTTGACCAGAACCTGCCCTTCATATAGGGATTTTACTTCAGTATGCCAGTCCACCACAGCTTTATCTAAAGATTGAGAATTTGGTTTTGGTGTTCCCGCTAGGTTAGAGAGTCCTGTGGAGAGATTCTCTAGGTTGACTGCATTGTTGTATATTATTTTATGTTGTGGTTGTTTTGATATATAATTGTGGTTGAATGTGATTAAATGGTGGTTGGACCTGTTGCTCCTGCTTTAGGAAGGCATGGGGAGGAGGGTCGGTCACCGAATCGGCCAGGCCAATTTTTAAAATATCGATTCACCTGAAGTGAATCGGTGAATCAAATTGGAAATCGGGCACTACTATATGCCTTGGTGACTAAAAATGGGGGTTGTTTGATGACTAATACCTCCAAAAAAGAAATTTGATAAAAATCTGACGTCATAGTAAACTTAAGATGTATATCCAAGATGTTAATTATACTTTCAGGAGGGACATAAAAGCCAGGTTATTCAAGAAATATGTCAAGACAATTGTTTATTTTATGCTTGAAAATAAATCAAACTTTTTGAACTTTAAAAAAAAAAAAAAAAAAAAAAGACAAACTCCTGACACAACCAATAAACTCACGCCATCACCAGACTATAAATGTTCCAACTACTAACTTCCCTGTAATCTTCTGGATATGACCAGAATCTCATCCTTTTGTAATCCGCCTATAACTGCAAGGTATTGGTGGAATAAAAGAAACAAATGTAATATAATTAGTTGATTTTTCTTTTAAAACCTTTTATTTTCTTTAAATATTCCTTATGTCACCATTAGGGCCTATAGGCAATTTTGAAGCTTTTGCCCCTAACCGATGGCATTAACAGCTTTTCAGCCTTCTTTTTACTCAACCCATGGTCTCTATATTTTTCCTTTCCTGCTGGAACTATTCCCATTCTTACAGGGCTATATGTACATTAAAAAAAAAAAAAAAGAACAAAACAACAACTTGCCAACAAACATCAAAATGTTTTGTTTTTGTTACTTCATATTTTTCTTTATAAGAAAACATTAGGCCTGTGGTTGGATACCCATCAGATTGGATTGCTATGCGGTATTGGTGGGCATTGACATTGTCATCAATGATATCATCAGCGTTACAGGCATTTCCAGCATCGAGTCACTTGATGCATGCCTCTCATTAATGTCATTCATCGAAGCAGGCTGTCATTTCTGAAGTGTGCCTCTTTTTGGGGGCTACCAATGCTTCAACACCCTGCTGCACCTATGGTATCAGATTCATAGCAAATGATGCCAGTGCATCCACTTCGCCATATGCAGTGCTAATTGTATCCAGAAAATTAGTCTTTTCCTTAGTACCGATTCCTTTTGGTATTGCTGCACATCAATGTCGGCATCAACATTGTTCTCAAGCATCGTCTTCATACTCAACATGAGATGCGTCAACAAGCGTCGGCAGGCATCCATAACATCAAGTCATGTATGCCTTACATCAACTTCATCATTCTTTGATGCAGGCTGTCATATACTGAAGCTTGCTTCATTCCTTGGGGTTACTAATACTTCATGGCACACGGTACCAGTGCATGCACTTCATCATATGCAGCATTGCTGTATGAACATGGACTGGCCATGCGATTCCAATGAAATTGTCTTGATTGCCCTCTCTCTACTCAGTACCCGGCACAGCTTAATTAGCTTCAGATGCCATATGGTACCATTTTATCCTTGCTCTGTTCTATTTAACTCTATTGAGGCTTGGTACTGATTCTAATTTTTACCCTCGGTACTGTTGCTATTGCTTTGACTCATCCTCAAACTCTCAGTATCAGCCTATCCTCAGCAATCACTGTAGTACCAGTCATCAATCTACCTACCAGTACCAATAGACCACTTCTGGTACCGAGATCCCCATTCCTCGATGCATATGGATTGGATACTTCTCATCGAATAATTTTCAATATCTTGCTCCAGATCATCGGATCCACACAATCTCTACTTTGACTACTGGACTCCAATCGCTTTGATAGCACTATTAAGAAGAATCAGATGGATCCACTATGGCTGTAGAGCCTTCTTATCTTGGATTACCTCTTCTGCTTATCATTAAAGGACTTCTAAATCAGAGCATTTCTTCATGGTGTAGAGCCTATTAAGCATGGAATATCTCTTCTATTTTTCACTTGCAGAGCCATTCCATAGAGGAATCCATCAGGGGTGTAGAACTTGTTAAATGGATCACCTCTTCTACCCATCACAACATTCTACTTATCACCACATCAGGATACTAAATGTAGAGATTCACGCTGGGTGATCCTCTATGGGTGTAGTGCCTTTAAATTTGGATCATTTCTTCTTTTGTTCTATTTGTTCCACACTCCTCCACTAGAACAAGCTCCCACAAGGATGGAGATGGGAGGTGCCATATAAAATACCAGCTATTTTTTCTATATGTCATATTATCTTCCACAGCTCTACAGAAGCTGGTTGATTTCACTTATATATTCCATCTGCACAACTTTGGGAATTCCAAGAGATCACTTATGGACTACTCGAAGCCAAGAAGTTTATGGCAAGTTTGGATTTTGATGCATTTGATGTTACATCCACAGCATCGGCTATGTCTATTCCTATGAGACATCTTGAATGACTGAACATAAGAACATAAAAATTGCCGCTGCTGGGTCAGCCCAGTGGTCCATCGTGCCCAGCAGTCCGCTCCCGCAGTGGTCCTTAGGTCAAAGGACCAGTGCCCTAACTGAGTCTAGTCATACCTGCATACATTCGGTTCAGCAGGAACTTGTCTAAACTTTGTCTTGAATCCCTCGAGGGTGTTTTCCCCTATAAACAGCCTCCGAAGAGCGTTCCAGTTTTCTACCACTCTGAAGAAGAACTTCCTTACGTTTGTACGGAATCTATCCCCTTTTAACTTTGGAGAGTGCCCTCTCGTTCTCTTTACCTTGGAGAGGGTGAACAACCTGTCTTTATCTACTAAGTCTATTCCCTTCATTATCTCCGAGAGAATGAGAGCCAGAAGGCCTTGAGCATGCGCAGATGCTCAAGGCCCAGCCCAGGCAAGAGGCGGGAGCTCGCATTCACACTTACAACGAGCAGAAGGGGTAAGGACCAAGTGCTTGGGAGGAAGGGCAGGCAGATGCTGCTTTCAGCATGGGGGTGCTTTGCAATTCTCGTGGGGGGGGGGGGGGCGTTCCCGGGGGGGGGGGGGGTTTGCGATGCTGGTTCGGGGGGGTGCGATGCCGGTTAGAGTGGGGGGGGAGGTGCTCGTACACCAGAACATGCTCGGTTTGCGAGGCAAAAGTTTGCTGAGTGTTTTGCTCCTCTTGCAAAACACTCGCAAACCGAGGTTCCACTGTATATGCAAAAACATGCTGACAAATTCAGCGCATATCAAGGAATGTGTTGTAAGGACAAAGTAACGGAACTGAAGAAAAATCTGTCTTCTCAACAAAATTGTTTTAAAAAAAGTGATAAATCAGACAGAATCTGTTGTAAAAGCTAGTTATGTGGTTGCATATTTAATAGCAAAAAATTCAAAACCATTTAGTGAAGGTGAATTTATTAAGCAATGTATGGAAAATGTGACAGATATAATTTGACCTGAAAAAAGGGGATTTTTCTAAAATCAGCTTATCTTATCAGACTATAGCTAGGCGAACTTGGAAAATCTGTCGAAAAATGTTTGAAGAGTAAAGCTGCTAATTTTAAATATTATGATTTGGCAGTGGATGACAGCACTGATGCTACAGACACAGCTCAAATTGCCATTTTTATTAGAGGTATTAATGACAAATATAATGTCACTGAAGAAATGGCTTCTTTAGTGCCATTAAAAGACACAACTAAATCAAGAGATTTATATGAAGCAGTAAAAAATATGTTAAAGCGATTTTCTTTGTCCATTGTCAACATATCTGGTATAGTTACTGACGGTGCCCCGGCAATGGTAGGTAAAAGAGAGGGTCTTGTAAAATTAATAGAAGACGATGCAATTGCCGCCCAAAATTCACATTTGATGAAGTATCATTGCATATTACATCAAGAAAATTTATATGGAAAAGCTTTAAAAATGGATAACGTCATGCAAATCGTCATCAAAGCTGTGAATTTCATAAGGGCCAAGGGATTGAATCATCACCAGTTCCATGAATTCCTATGGTGACATCATTTACTTTTCGGAAGTAAGATGGTTAAATCGAGGCCAAATGTTGAAAAGATTTTATGATTTGCGACATGAAATCAAGTCATTTATGGTATCAAAAGCATAATTTGTGCCAGAACTTGACAATGAAAACTGGCTTACAGATTTAGCATTTTTAGTAGATTTGACCACTCATTTGAATGTTAAACATGCGTCTTCAAAAACCAACTCATCAATACAATGTTTCAAACCATAACAGCATTCCAAATGAAACTGAATTTATAGCAAGATCAAATAAAGGCAAATAATTTTATGCATTTCAACACGTTGGCTAAACACAGTCCTCTCAACAGCGAAAAATATGCAGCCTTGCTTTTTGATTTGAAAGAAGAATTTGAAAACAGATTTCAAGATTTCCGGGATAATAATAAATATTTTGGTTTATTTGCGACTCCATTTTCAGTCGACATTAATGTGTTACCTGCCAATTTTCAGATGGAATGCATAGAGCTGCAATCTGACATTCAAATGAAAGAAAAATTTGATCACATGTCTGCAATGGACTTTTATAGGTCCTACCTTCCCAGTGAGAAATATCCCTCGCTTCACAATCACGCCTTATTCGTGTCATCGCTTTTTGGCAGCACCTACATTTGTGAGCAACTATTTTCAAGAATGAAGCACACTAAAACTAAAATTAGAACCAAGATATCTGTAGAGCATCTTGAGCACTCACTGAGAATTGCAACTACTTCCATCAAACCAGATATTGATACACTGGTTTATCAAACTCAGTGTCAAAAATCCCACTAGTTTTGTTGCCCTCTGTTCTATTACTTAGACTGGGACAATTTATTGATGAGGGTGTGAGAGCTGAGTTTGGAGAGCCTTGGTGATCCTAATACCCAATAAAGCGCAAAAATCATTTATAATAAAAACAAATCTCCTGCAGCTGATTGTGATTTGTGATGGGGCAGTTCTGCATGTGAGGGGTAGATTTGTTTCAGTGAGAATAAGGGTTTTTTAAATTATTTTTTTTACAAATTTGTAAATAACAGCAGCCTATTAGATATTCAGTAACATGGAGCCATCATCATGTTGACCCTAAGCATTTTAATGAATATCTCATTGAAATAAATCTACTCCTCACCTGCAGAACTACCCCATCATAAATCACAATCAGCTGCAGGAGATTTTTTTATTATAAATAACTTTTTTGCTCTTTATTGGATGTTACTTTCACCAAGGCTCTCCAAACTCAGCTCTCACACCCTCTTCAAGTCTTAATAAATTATGAGTGAGCTAGGAAGTGACTGAATCTGATTTTTGGAACCTCTGCTACATGCAATTAATGACAAGTGAAGACGCTCTCAACACAGCAGTGTAATTAAAAACTTCCCAGTTCAAAGAAAACCAAAAGCAGCAAGTAAATTTTCTGGCCTTGGAGCTAAGATGTACAGACGGAAAGAGACAGAAAGATGGGTGGTCGATTTTCCACATTTTGGATGGCTTCAGACTGAGAAGGAAAAGTAATTTTTAATAACATGAAATTGCCAATTGGCTTGCATCTCAGTTATGTATGTTATATCTGTTTTTAAAGGAGACATTACTTTTAAAAAAAAGTAAAAAATATCAAAAACAATTTTAAATGGACACTGAAGAGGAACCCAAAAAAGCAGTAATACCCTGATTGAGTGATCCTCCAAGTGCGCAGCTGACAGCTGCTTCAGCATCCCTGCTCTGAAGAGGCTCACTGTAGCTGTTATAGAAGTGAATGGGAGAACCAGGCTTATGCTGTCAGCGGAACACGTGGAGGATCGCTCAGTCAGGGTAAGTATTATTGCTTTGTTGGGTTCCTCTCCACAGTGTCACTTTAATGAAGGTTTATTATTCGATATGTATATCTTCTATATTAGTAATTGCAAATTTAGGATCTGCTCAACCTTTTTTTTGTTGTTGTTGTTCATTAGCTAGCGTTAGTGTTTGTGCGGCCCCAGACAATTTTTTTTTCTTCCAATGCGGCCCAGGGAAACCAAAAGGTTGGACAGCCCTGCTTTAAATGGTTTATTAATAAAGACATCTAAAGGTTGAAGCCGGCTCGTTAGGCTATCTGGAATTACAACTATTTGAGTTTTCAGTTGTTTGATTTTATTTTTCACAGCTTCTGTTCTGTGACTCAGAAACTGATCCCATACTAGCAAGGCAGATTTCTTTAACAGTCCACCAGGATGCCTAGATCACACATTGTCTATCCACAACTTCATCCCCCCTTCATCCATCCAGCCCTTAGGATGAACGTGCACAAACACACCTTTAGGCAGTTTTTCCTTGGGCAAAGTTTTCCTTTTGAAAATCAAAAAAGGCGACAATTTTGTTCCATTGGCACAGCAAGACAACACAACTGTGTAGTGCGCTTTCTCATACCCATAAGTTTTAACAATAATATCTTTTGCACCTTTGAAATCTATTGTTTTGTTTGAGGGTACATCGAACATCAGTGGGACCTCATCCATGTTTCCTATTTGTGAAAGTTCAAAATGTTCTATTTTTCATGCATTAATGACAAATTTATGAAACTCGATAATCTAATCTTCATATTCTGTTGGCATCTTTTGTGCTATTTTTGTTTTAGTCCGCTTACGTAGGTCCTGTAAAATCGGTGATGCCTCTGTTAGTAGCTATCAGTTATCAGGAAGAACTTCTTCGGTGATAAGATTTCCAGATCCAACAACCAGAACAGTGCGTTGTTTAACATTTGGCGCTCCTTAACTACAAAAAAGGACCCCACCTTGCTCCCCTCATCTCAGCTGATGCCCTAGCAAAATTCTTCAATGAAAAGGTTACCACCCTAAGATGCTCCTTCCCGCCTACAGTCTCCTACAACTCCCTGGTTTCCACTGTCCTCAACCCTACCCTTTCCATCCTAATCTCTGTAAACCGTGCCGAGCTCCACACTTGCAGAGATGGCATGGTATACAAACCTAAGGTTTAGTTTAGTTTAGTTTAGTCATGCTTGTTGAAGTCATTTTTGTGGAAACTGAAAATCCCGAGCTTCTGTGGTCTAATATCCAAGTTTTTAATTCTTCTTCTAGTTCCGGCCATTTTGCAATTCCATGTCGCAGATTGTGTTTACTACACAAAGCTTGTTGTAGGTCCTCTTCCTGTCTTCTCCAAGTTCTTATCTTTTTAGTTGCTTCTAGCATCTGGCTCACCTGCCAGTCCTTCCCTTTCTTTCCTGCTGTGGGTTTTTCTTTCCGACTTCATCCCCTTGGCCCAGAATCCTTTTCCCTTTCACTCCCTCCTTCCAATTTGAGCCGGGAACACTAGCGATCGCACGGTCCCCGCAGCCACTACCTGCCTGCCCAATCGATCCTAGTGTTTAGCCAGCTCTCTCCCTTCTCCTCACCTTAGTTTATAGGTTTTCTTTTTCGGCGACCTGCACGCTTTCCCAAAGTGCCGCGCACGCGCGGCTGCTCAGTGTTCAGTCTTCTGCTCTGCTGCAACTTCCTCTTTCCGGTTGCGTCAGAGCAGAAGATCGAAACTGAGCAGCAGCGGGTGCGCGGCTCTCTGATAGCGTGCGGGTCGCCGAAAAAGAAAATCTACAAACTAAGGTGAGGAGAAGGGAGAGAGCTGGCTAAACACTAGAATCGATTGGGCAGGCGGGTGTGAGCTGCGGGGACCGCGCGATCCTTCATGCCTCACTGCGGGGACAAGACCATTCACCGCCCCGCGGGCGGTGAATGGCCTTGTCCCCGTCGTTGCAGCGACTGCTAGTTTTCTTCCCCGTTTTCGGCGGGTGACCCGCGGCTAAAATGCGGTGGCCGCGGGTAAAACCGCCACCGTGTCAATCTCTAATTCCCACTCTCATGCTGGGCTTGCACAATCTTCAGACATCCACCCCTGGCAGCGGAAGTGATGTTCACTCTCTCCCACCATGCTCGCACAATCCCCTGACTCCCTTCCCCTCCCCACCCCTCCATAGGAGGGGCCTTAAGGAACCTGGGCAAATAAGAGAGATCCACCACTTTTTAAGAAGTGGGCCTGAAAGCCAGAGTGTAGGGAATAAGGTAAGAAATAACGTAGGGAAAGGCAGGGGTCGGTGGGAGCAGGGTAGATTTGGGGGATTGTGCAAGCGTGGCAGGAGAGAGTGGGAATCTCTCCCACTGCCAGGGGTGGGTGTCTGGAGGTTGTGCGAGCTCGACAGGAGAAAGTGGGCACCTCTCCTGCCGATCTTTGATCTGGGATTTTTTAAATTATTATTATTATTTTAATTTGCGTGTGTGTTTGGAAGGGGTGTCTGAACTGTCAAACCTTACTTTCCTGTCAGTGCCTGAGACAATCAGCACTCAGGCACTGATCAGAATGTAAGATTATGACTGCTCAGACCTCTTGGCAAATTTTGGCCACAAATGTGGCACAACGTGATTAGGGAATCACTTGGTGATAATCATTTTAATATTAATGACCACGTTGTACTACATTTGCATGGCAGTTTTGGAGACTGCTAGAAAACTCGGATATGTCCACAGTAAGCCATTTTGATAATCTGCCACTAGAATACATGCATGCTAAACCAGCTGGAACCGTTTTAGAGACCACATTAAAGGCAACTTTAAGTTTTGAGAATCTGGCTCTAAGTGGTTTTAAGGCCTTAATGCATGTTAAAGGAATTAAGTGTATGCTAAAAGCCCATTCTATACCTGTTGTCTTTCAGAATTTAACATGTGTTAAGGCCAAGGTGAATGTAAATCCAGCTTTTTCTCAGACCCCACACTTGCCATTTTGCTTTTCAGCCCAACAGCAGTGGCTTTGTTTCTCTCTATTCCCCTCCATAGCTAATCTTGTACTGCAAGATGAGGAGTGAATTGCTGTACAGCAGTTCACTTCTTCCTCCTTTGCTTAGATGCTATTTTGTATGTGAACTGCAATCCTGTTGTTCACATAAATAAACAAGTCTAAGGGCTAGATTCACTAAGCAAACCGATCGATTTACGACCCCTTTGCAACCTGATTGCCCTCTGACCCGATTCACTAACCTCTGTCCCGATCATCCTCCGATCTGCGCATGCAAATGACGGGGAACGGCATTGAAATGTAGGCAGGCAGCAATTCACTAACAAAAACCCTGCAACAGCAACTGGGCTGGTCGATCACAAACAAACGACTGCTGTGGACCAGTCATTCACTGCTTTCTGACTGCCATTTCCTGCTCTCTGCCTGCTGTCTACCCTGACTTTCCAGCTCTCTGCCCCCGACTCTCCTGCTCTTTGCCGCAATTTTCTCCTGCCGGCCTGCTCTGCCCCGAATCTCTTCTCCTGCTCCCTGCCCATTTATTTCTGCCGGCCTGCTCTGCATCCGACTCTCCTGCTCTCTGCCCCAAACACTGCCCTGGCCTTCCCCCGCAGTGTGAGCCCATGGTTTTAATCCACAGGTTAAAACCAAGGTCTCGCTGGACTAAAGTAAAAAAAAATCATTGCTCTTCAACGCATGCGCAGACCATCTACAGATCGTCTGCACATGCATAGGGATCGCTACAGAGCGATCCGGGCGCTCAGTTGGGGGCGTGATTCCGATTGCCCTCATTTGCATGAGGGCGATTAATGAATCAACCCCACGGACATGGATTGGATCTGATCCCTCATGGATCGGATCAGATCCGTGCCCTTAGTCTGCACAGGAGGAGGAAGTGACATGCTGCACAGCAGTTTGCTTTCTCCTCTTCTTGACACATAAGCTTAGTTCTGGATAGGAAGAGAGAAGAGCAGAGCCGCTGCTGCCCATGTCTGTGCTGAATTCTGCCCAGATGGGGTATTCTGAATTCTGCCAGGAGTAATATATGTGTATAATATGTTTCTAACAATAGTTTACTATGCAATTGGCTAATTTTAGCTTGTTTTCCTTTTGTTCAGCAAGGCGAAGTGAGATTGAAGTGTCTGAAAGCATTGCAGAGCCTATACACAAATAGAGAGCTGTTTCCTAAACTGGAGCTGTTTACCAACAGATTCAAGGTAAAATTAAATGTGCTAACACAGTAACAGAAGTGGGACTATATGACATTTATCTGCTGCCATTTTCTATGTTAGCATGCTCTATTTTGAATTTTTTTTGAGGTCTGTAACAGTTTTTCCAGTGCAATAGGGTTGCAGAAGGAATCTACTCTGGATTTTTCACTCTGCCTCTGGTGTACTTCACTATGCAGTTTAGCACCCTCTACCATTTTTTCCTTCTGCATGCATGGTTGCACTTGTGTCTGTTCTGCCCTCTCCACTTTCTTAGTTTTTAATTCAATGTAATTTCATCCTCTTTTCGGGGAGTTTAGTGTTTGGAGCAATTTTGAAGCTCTGCCTGCTTGAATATTCACAGACTCTAGTCTGTAGCTGACAGGCCGATCCCACTGGATACCTGTTAGCCAGCCTGCATAGTTTTTTTCCGGAGCTCAGAGCCATCCCTGAAGTGGTCTCACCTCCTTTTAAGTAGGGGTTGAATACAGGCTGTTGGGTGCCTTTAGGAGGCTCAGTGGTATCTCGCAGGATGACGGCTGTGTCATCACGCCTCTGCTGGTCTGCAGAAGTGGAGGTGTAGTTTGATATGGGAGTCTTACTGGCAACCCGAAGATCAGATTTATGAAGCATTCCCAGCATTGTGGCAGTAAGTTTAATCACTGAAGAAAACAAAAACTGTGGATACAGATGTTCTGGAGATAATTTATTAAACACTGACATATAAAAAACCATGAAAATTCAATTAAAAAAGTACAATGATAAAAAATACGGTGATAAAAATCCAACTGGACCCTACACAGTCCGTGTTTCGGCGAACACGCCTTCCTCAGGGGTCCTAAAAGGAAGAGTTGCGAGTACTTTGCAAGATGAGCAAAACACCCGAGCAAACTGTAACTCACAAACCAAGCGTTGACTCAATTTGTAAGCCCCCCTGCTCTCCTGAGGCCACCGGCACTGCTCTCTCCCTTCGTAACTGAAAGCGCCTCCTCCTCCCACTGACTGGCTATGTCCTTACCCATGCACTGGTGCTGAAAGTGCCTGCCACTGGTTCTCTGCTGGGCTGCTGTAGGGCCTTTAGCATCTGTGCATGCTCAAGGCCTTTTAGCTCTCACCCTCTCCGAGATTCTAATGAGATTCACGAGCACTTTGGATTACGAGCATGCTTCTAGAATGCATTATGCTCGCAAACCAAAGTACCACTGTAGTTTTATAATTATATCAAAAATTACTGATTTGGTTACACTATTAGAAATACATAGTTTACCTCACAATAATTTCATAATTAATTATCTCCAGTTTAATAGGTTAATACAGACTTTAAGCCAAGCCTTGATGGTGTTGTGTTTTTACAAGGGTGCAATTGTGGCTCTCCTTGGCTGGAGGACTTTTTGCAACCTGCTACTGTTTCTGCTGGCTCTGCAGCAGCGTTTTATGCATACATAGGAGACATGTTTGCCTACTATCAACTATTTAGAAATAATAATAATTACGCCTATTGTGAAAAATTCTAAGGAATCGTTAATGTGTGAAAATAATTATAGACCAATAGCTAGTATTCCATTGTTTGAAAAAAATAATGGAGAGTTTGGTAAATGTTGAATTAGTAAAATACTTGGATAAATTTAACATCTTACATGATTATCAATCAGGATTCCACTCAGGATATAGTGCAGAGACAGTAATAGCATCATTAATAAATCAGCTTACTATTCTATTTAGCACTGGCACTAGTGCCCTGATCCTGCAGTTGGATGTGAGCAGCACTTTTAATGGATTTAATGGATCATGATCTACTCTTAAGCTGCTTGGACTCAATTGGGATCAGAGGTAATGTAAAAAATTGGCTTAGTGGGTTCCTGAAACAGAACATATGAAGTTTTCACTGAAGACAAATATTCTTTTTCCTTGAAGAACTCATGTGGAGTTCCGCAGGGTTCTCTTTTATCTCCAACACTATTTAATATCTATTTAGTTTACTTGGTGTATTTATTTCAAAGTTTAAATATGATGTTTTATATATACGCAGATATTACTATTTTGTTCCCCTGTAAGGCTATTTCGAATGAATTGATTACTCAAATCTCTAACGTTTTGGAAAGGGTAGAATTGTGGATGCTCAGTTCAGACTAAAGCTTAATTCTGAAAAAACTAAGGGCTCCTTTTACAAAGGTGTGTTAGGGCTTTAACATGCGGAATAGCGCACGCTGAATTGCCACGCACGCTAGACCTTAATGCCAGCATTGAGCTGGCGTTAGTTCTAGAAGCGTAGCGTGCGGTAATTTCCAGTGTGCGCTAAAAACACTAGCGCACCTTAGTTAAATGAGCCCTAAGTTTTTTTTGGCTAGGCCTAACGATAAAATTCAGGAAACAACTATTCAATTGAAGGGTCAAAGTTTTGAGATAGTGCCAAATTGGAAAATTTTTGGAATAATTCTGGATCGTAGTTTAACTTTTAAGAAGCATATGGATTAATTAATTTAAAAAAGCTATGCAATTTTGTGGAAATTGAGGACCATTAAGAAGTATTTTGATCTAGGAAAATGATCCAATGGGAAACAAGATGGCGGCGTCGTGAAAGCATTCAGTGCCAGAGTTCTATCTTACCTTGTTTAGCCTCATCTGTTTTCTCTGGAAAACATCTTTTTCGGAGATTATGCTCCATAGCAAGCGCAAGGGTGCTCTCCGGGCGGACGTCTCTTCGCCAAGGCAAACGCAGATAGACCGGTATCTGAAAAGCTCACCAGCCATTATGGGGGGAATCCCTGCTGTTGCTCCGCTGGAAAGAGACATCAGAGCCTTGAGGCTTGAAATATCTTTGTCCCCCCCGGCAGCTCGCTCACCGCCTAACCTGGCACAGGACAGCAAGGAACGTGAGATGACCGAAGTCCAGATGAGTCCGATGCCGTCACACGGAGAGGAGAACCACGCTGTCTAGGATGCCAAATCAACAGCCTATTAAGGAGCGGAGGGATCTGACTCCTCAGCAGTGACTTTAGAAGATATATGGAAAGTGCTCCAGAGACTCAAAGCTGCTTCTACCAAATCAGCGAACGATATCTCTAAGGTAGTAAGTAAACTGGATGATTTATCTACATCTGTTCAGAATATTCAACTAGAAACTAACTCTAAGTTTGAACAAGTAAATAAAGAAATCTCTCTGTTACAAAATTCCTCAGCAAATATGGTTAAGGACAGAGCTGTTCTTCAACGAAAAATTGAACAATTAGAAAATTATACCAGAAGGCTCAACTTGAGAGTATTAAATTTTCCTAAGTTAGCTCTGACTACACCTATTGATACATTTAAAAGATTATCTTATGGATATACTCAAGTTTTCTCATGATTCCACCAATAAATAGAATTTACTTTCTACCATGGAAACCAGATAATCCTCAAGATAAACAATCTGATAAAATACAAGAGTTGGATTTGAACGATTTAACTGGATTACTTGAAACCTCCCAGGAAGATATCCAATATCGTGATACATTGATTGTTTCACTAATTTTTGAACAAGACTTAAATGTTATAATTAAATTTTATTTTCGGTTCTCTCAAACTTTGTTCCTGGGAGAGAAATTATGGATTTTCCCTGATGTGACAAAATCCACTCAGGAATAGAGAAAATTATTCCTGAGTATGAGGGAGGAGACAAAAAATTAGGAGCTACCTTCTTACTAAGTTATCCATGTAAATGTTTAATTAAATATACAGGAATGAAGTACATTTTTTTTGTTCCCGAACAGCTCCGTAGTTTTCTGGATACAAAGAAGTTAACTCAATTATGAATAGAGCTGCATTAGAATTTAGACCGGATTAATTCACGTTATGCCTTTTACTTTTAATATGTAATTAAATATTGAGTGAGATCTCCTTATCTCTTTAATTTTCTTGTTTCTTATGGGTAATCAATAGTGGTCTAAGGAAGAGTTTGATGAATATTCTTAAAACTTATTTATTACATATTGGGGAAAAATTATTTAATTAAGTTGGGGTGAATTGCACCCTACTTCCTTCTAATTTCTGTTCCAGCATAAATATGTAATTATTCTTATTTTCACTTTATACTTCTCTGAATTTCTGTAACAAGAGGATTCTTGTGTTTTTGTTTTAAAATGCATTAATAAAAAAATTTAAAAAATAAAAGTATTTTGATCTAGAGTCCTTTCAGTTGCTGGTCCATTGTACTGTCCATTACTGGTCTATTGTACTGTCAACTCTGGATTATTGTAATATTGTTTATTTGGGGCTATTCTATTAAGGCTTTGATTAGTTCAGAATGTAGCAGTTCGTTTAATCTTTGGTCTTAAGAAGTATGATCATATTAGTTCTTTTTATGCTAGATTGCATTGGCTGCCTTTTGAGGCCAGAGTATTTTTTAAGTTTGGGTGTGTCTGTTATAAGGCTCTTTTTGGTTTATTACCTTCCTATTTGGTATCTTATCTGAAACTGTTTAATTCATTAAAATGTACCAGAAATTCAGGTATGTTCCTCTTCCCTACCCCAAGGGCATATCACAATAATACTTTTTTGGACAGGACATTGGAATTTTAGGCGGGGAAGTTGAACTCCTGGATGAGTCCGCTGATTGTTCAAGCCTATTCTTATCTTACATTTAGGAAATTATTGAAAACTCTCCTATTTGATAAACAAGAATGTTGATATTTAAGAAGGTATTTTTATTAGGCTCTGTATTTTAAATGTACTTTTTATCTGATGCTGTGTTTAATGGATGTAGTAGTTATAATAGTTGTGTTTTTTTGAAATTGTATTTTTTAACTGAAATGTTTCAGTTCTTCTGTTGTGAACCACCTAGAACTATCAACTTGTCCATCATGTCTGTTCTCTCTCTAGATACCAGTAGTTTGGGGTCTGGATTTGTATAGAAATTAAAAGCACTTCTTGAAGGTTGAGAGCCGCAGACCCGCCTATCTGTTCTGTTCATAAGCTACTTGAGCAACCATGCTTCATTGAGGTCACTACTCTGAACAAACGGGAGGGGGGGGAATAAAATGGGTTTCCAATTAGCTACCCTCCCAATTTCTAAAATTATCATCCCTCAGGAAGAACACAGTGCTGAAAACAGAATATTAGTTTTGAGTTCTACATAGAGCTTAATTTCCCAACACCATGTGCATAAGACCAGTTGTATAGCTACTTGCGCCTGTCTTAAATATAATATGAAACATTGTGGCCTGGGCATACTTTTTGATACTGTGCACAAATAAAAAAATAATACATTATTTATTGGGTAAACTGAATCAGCCAGTTTGGCTTCACCCAAACTGGGTTGCTAGATTTGGTTGGTTGCTAGATTTCAGGGCTGTGAGAAAAGGAGCTAAATTGTTTATTAAGGAAGTCGAGTATTAACCTTAAAGTGCCTTCAGAAGTGGACTCATAAGGAACATACAGGTCTTTTACGTTTCGGAAGACATTTGTGAAGATTTGTTATCCTTGCCATCTTAAGTGCAAAATTTGGTAGGTTGGTATTTATTTTCTTAATTTATATTCTGCCCATATACTAGTGGATCACAATAAAACATCCATAAAAATGTTAAACATGCAATTGCAAAATACAACACACGTACAATAAAATTAATTAAATAGCTGTTCCACATTATACGTGTACTCCCAAAGGATATGCTAATTGAAACAAATGGTTCTTCAACACCCTCTTTAATTGGGTTATTGTTGTAGCAAGATACAAATATCCTGGCAGACTATTCAATAAATGTAGCCCTGTAATACAACGTGCAGCTATCCTAGTCTCTATATACTGCACTTTCCCTAAATTTACAAATACCAAATATTTTGCATCCATTGAACGCAGAATATGTGCCTGTTTGTGCTTCTTCAAAACTTGTGAAAAATACCAGGGAGCTGTCCCATTTATAGCTTAGTATAAGAGTCAACACTTTGAACAAAATGTTGTTGGGTACCAGCAGGTAATGGAGTTATTTCAGTATTGGAGTTATATGTGTTTACCTAGAGCAGGGGTCTCAAAGTCCCTCCTTGAAGGCCGCAATCCAGTCAGGTTTTCAGGATTTCCCCAATGAATATGCATGAGATTTATGTGCATGCACTGCTTTCAATGCATATTCATTGGGGAAATCCTGAAAACGCGACTGGATTGCGGCCCTCAAGGAGGGACTTTGAAATCCCTGACCTAGAGGTTCCAGTAATCAAATATGCTACAGCATTTTGGACAGCCTGCAATGCCTTACAGCATGCAGTGGCAATCCCTAGGTACAATGCATTACAAAAGTCCAATTCACTGAGCACTAAGCACTAAAATCATAATCTGCCAGCACTGGTTTCAATTTACTCAACAATTTGAGCTGGTAAAATAATGAATGTACTGCCTGTCCTATCTGCTCTTGCATATATACCGTAATCCTGAATTTAATATAACTCCCAAGCTCTTTACTTAGAATCCAGACACCCCAATCCCAACTTCCTTTGGCACCTCCCAACATAAGTTCTGTTTTCTCCGCAACTGATTACCTCCCAGCCATCTCTCAATCTTCTCCAAACAGAACTCTAATTGTTGGATACATTGTCCCCATTGACCCTGCACAGGGGTAAAAAACCCTGCATAACATCTACATAAAGCTGACAGGCCACTCTCAAATCCCTAAACTACTTCCCCACTAGGGCCATGTAAATATTAAACAAAAGAGCTGATGGTGCTCACCTTTGTGGCAGGGCTGGATTAAAGGATAGGCCCAGTAGGCACGTGCCTAGGGCCCGAAATTGTGAGGGGAGCCAACTTATCGTCACCTTTCCAATTTTTTTTTTTTTAAACGGCCATGGCAGCAAGATAAGGCCCCCCTCCGTTGACAGCAAGACCGGGCCCCACCCCAGCATCAACATCAAGATCAGCCACAACACCTGCAAGCTCGTGCTGAGCCCAAAGCTTCCCCTCTGACACAGCTTCCTGTTTCTGTCTGGGTAGTTCACATCAGAGGGAAGCTTTGGGCTGAGCACCGCTTGCAGGTGCTCTGGCTGATTTTGCTGCCTGCTGGCTGTATGAGCATTCTTCGCCA